>NW_028145860.1:1592500-1815000 GCF_977016875.1 Pavona decussata | reverse complement strand
AAATGAAAGCTATTGTGTAGTATTTTCCTGTGGTGCTGTTTATCATGCTGTGAAAGGTGGTTCTAAATTTTCAGTCTGTGGATGAAATTCTCAAGTGTGTCCACTATTAAAACATTTTAATCCAAAACCAATCTAAATGTCTCACCTTGTCTGTCTAAGATGTTGACTCATATTTGTATGTTCCCTTAATGATGCGCTTTCCACTGAAATGTTGACATCTTTTTTTTTTTACGATGCTGTTTTGACTTCGACTTGCGGCGGGGGTCGAACAGAACGTGTCTGAATTTTTATCACACATTTGAGTAAATTGCTTTTAACTCTCTGATGAATAATTGAGGTTTTACACTTGTCGGTTAGATATCAATGCGTATTTGCATTTTGCCTTGAGCTATAGCGATGGAGATCAGAAACACCGAATTTATCAAAGTGTTTGGTGTTTTGCTTTGAAACAAACAAATAATAATAATTATAAAAAAGCTGTAGAATTAGAGAAAAGACAAAAATCAGTAGCCTTGATTCCTCCAAAAGTTTTTTTTAAATAACAAAGCGCATAATTTTTATTTCACGTAGCTAGCACATATGCATCCAAGGGACGACTCGAAAGTTTCAATTTTTTGATGATATGATAATTACTGGAAAATTGCCGTAGTGTCAATGGTTCGCAATTCGTGCAAACTTTTGTACAAAGTGTCTTCTCATCACTAATTTATTATTTCTAGAGCGCTTTATACTAAAGCTTTAAAGAGCTTAACAAGGAATTTAAACTACAAAATGTTAAAAAATAATAAAAAAAATTGCTAGAAATTAATGAATCTTGTCATCCTGTAACTGAACGAGTACTGAGGGTGCCAAGAAAAACGCGCAGCTTTAGAATCGTTTCTCGAAAGTCCTGATAAATCTACCGGCCAAACAATATTTTAGCGTGCTCAATGTTTCAAAACAGGGATGACATCTTTATTAATTATGAAGTTTTTATCATTTTGTCAAACACATTAGCAAGTTTAATCTAAACCCTCTGGCACCATGCAATCGGTAAAATCAAGGTTAATTCAACAGGCCCGATAGGTTATGGAGGCTTATGAGCCGAACGGCCCCAGTGGATTTTCCTTGGCACTCTAAGACGTTCAGTTAGTTGGAAACGCTGTGCAAAAGTTTGCATAAATTGTGGATTATTAACACTTTAGCAATTTTTAAGAAACGAATTTCGCATAATTAGGACTTCACCCAAATAGTAGAAAATTAAAGGGAAATAGTCGTGCGGGCGAGCTATTGTGCTAGTAAGGGCTTCTTTTTTGCTTGCTCCAGTCTTGCCGACCTCGCGTCGCTGTTTTTCTCTCCTGTTTGATCATTGGCCCTTATCACAGGCTATGCCGGTTCGTTTATATCTGTTGTCAACGGGACAAACTCTCCCTCAAAATATCCCTGAAATGTCTCCGGGCTTTCTCCCGTTTCATGTTCGCGGAAACGAGATAAAATAATCATTTCTGTCGTTTTAAAACAACAGTACGCAACAGTGCTTTTTCGCAAAGTTCATTATAGCACTCAGCTTTATTTTCCTGGCAAAACATGACATAGGAGCATGATACACATAGCCTCGCTTCGGTGCATTATTTGTTACGTCGCAATGACGATGAGTTCTACGATTGCCGATGGCCGTTCCCAGGGTTCTCTTTTGACCCTGGAGGGAGGAAGAGAGAAGAGCCTGGGAACGAGGCTGCCCCAATAGTATCTCGAGTTTGTTGGCGTGGCTCAAGTCCATTTTCAGGAGGTACCATATCACTTGACCGACAAAATAGTATCTCCTGCCATATTTTTCTTAAATGGCCAATCAGGGCGTGGGAAAAAAAAGCCACGCCCTGGTTTGATATACACTCATCTAGCATCTCCTTTTACTGCGGACACCCTCGGGACCACGAGTTAGTGTCCTTAATAGCGAAAGTCCGTAATAACAGGAATTTATTTCAGCCAAACTTCTGTAATTTATTTTTGCCGGGAATTTAGTAGCTGTCCGTATTATCGGGTTGTCCGTAATAGCGAGGCCGAGAGTTGACTGTGTACTAAAATGGTTTACAATTTGATGTTGATTTACGTTTATCTTTGTCATGTGGTGATGTGATTATTTTGGTAGTAAAAGCCGTTAGAAAACCGCTAGAATATAACATAATTTAACTACAATGAATTTATTTTTTATTTTTTATTTCTTTTTTGTGTGTGTGACTGTTTCTTTTCTTTCATTTTTTGAATTTAGATTTAATATACGTTGTCAAGCAACGAGTTTAATAGTAATCACAAGCTTAGCTATATTTGATGTGTTTCGTCGGCTTTTTGCTCTTTTGAAAAGACAAACATTAGTTCAATTGAATGTCTTATTTATTTTTATTTGACGCTATGATACAAGCAGACTGATGCTTGTTATGAGTTCAATAACAGTCACTGACTGCTAAAGTACAATCCCGATCTATCATTTCATGTGGCATATTGTTGTTATCTGACGTGTCAAGCGGATATAAAAAAACATGTTTGCTCTTTATTAATAAACATTGTCTCTTTTTTTTTTCCAAGTCGTGTCAGTAAAAAAATTAGGGAAAGACAGGTAAAAACTAAATAAAAGCAACTTGCAAATGACAAAATTTTCTCTGTACTATCACTTCACCTTGCAAATCGTAAGAAATCTCAGGACTTCCAATAAAATTAATTTTGCTGATAAGATCGCTATTTCTCGTGGAAAAGAAGGGAGTTTCCAGTAACAAACCAGACTGGTTGACTACTCGTTTGGTTTTCGTTTTGTATGGTCTAATTTTGTTTAAAACGATGACTGAAATCCTTCAGGTAGTCTTGATATACGTAGACATTTGAGGTCATTAATTTTGAATACGAAGTTTGTTGTTTTATATTTTAGTTTCTAGAATTTTGCTTCCTCGATCTAGAATTTTGCGCGCTTAGTCGTAAAACACCATGTATTGCATCTGTGTTTCAATGGCTCTTTAAAGCTGTTGAAACTCTTTAGACAATAATTCCATCCCAACACTGAAATCTGGGGCGAATTATTTATATTTTTATCATAATAAATTAATATTCAACGAGTGGTGACGATCCGATCGAAGTGTGTAGATTATCAGTAGTAGAGATTTTAAGATTATATTATATAATTAATAGAAATTTTAAACTGAATTTAAAAAAATAGCTAAGCATTTTGCGCGTGGATCGGAGAACGAGAAAGCAAAGATACTGAATTGATTTTCGTTAACAGTACATACTAAAAATTAGTTTATAAATAGCTTTTCTATTTATACACGGTTAGATTTAAAGCTGGAAGCTTGGCCCTGTAATCAAACAAATATCGTGTTTAAAAACAGAACTTCCTTTAAAAAACCCAACTGGCTGGGAGAATTACCAGTTGGCTATTTACAAAGCGTGATCGAGAGTTTGAACAAGGGGGGCTATCAAAAAGATACCAAATGGTATCCAACTTCAATTTCCCTACCTTACGCTTTCAGTATTAGACGGCGTGTGTAGCGCAGATTTCATGGATTGCAGATCAAAATCAACGTAATGCTTTTTGACGCGACTGCGAATGTATACCTCCGGCATAAAATCTGAACTGACCCGATAACATTTATTTTGTAGATTTACCGTGATAAGTAGCTCGGCATTGTCACTGAGTGGAATAGCGTGGGTAGGGCCGCATCTACAGCAACGAGACAAATGACTCCAGTCGCTGTCGTATCCATATAACTTAGCAACGTCGAAACTGCAAAATAAGATTAATTTCAATGTTTTGACGGGTGGGAATGATATAATCGTCTTGGGAATGTGTGATTAAAAGTGAACAAGAGATTAAAAGTGAACAAGTACCTTTCAAATCATCTTTTGCATTAAAAAGTATCAGTGTACCGGCTTCACTTTTAATCAAACTTGTTTCCTCAAGTTTAAAGGACGCTTATTTGTTGGTCGTTTCTGTTTTTGCTCCCTCGAGCTTGCACTTGAGGTCAGAATCTAATTTCCATTGTTGTATTCAAGTCATCAGAATATAGGAGCCATGAAGAGTATAATATTAAATAGGAACATTTTGATTTCCGTTTTCTTTCTATAAACGGAGCTTCCCCTTTCCACTAAAACTTCCTCTGGTTTTTCAAGGATGTCTTTCTGTATTTTCTTTGTTGATTTGATTGTGAGAGTGGTGTTTTGACTCACTCAAACAAGGTTTTTTGTGTGTCTAAAGGCTCCCTAACTAAAATATTTCTTTAAAAAAAATTAACTGATTTAAAAATTAAAAAATATAGATGACGGCGTCGGGGCCTGGGTAAACCTAAGACGGAAAATTCGCATGCGCATTAATTAGAACAGTTAGGCACGTGGAAAGATGGCGGACGCTGGTAAGAGAGTGGAGATTAAATTTTTCAGCATTCTCTTTGAGGAACTATGGATCCTTAGCTGATTTTTTAATCTTTGACATATTTTTCTGCAGAGGTTACGCCGCGCAAGAAGCACAAAAAGGACAAGCATAAGTCGGGTGAAGACGAATCAGGTAGTGTTTGGGATCGTTTGTAGTGCACGCTTGGAGAACATTGAAAACAATAGACTACAACGATGCAATGTTTTCCAGGATTCCGTACAGCTGTATAAGGAACGAGTTTTATTGAACGCATTTTAACTGACGATCGTTTTATGTCGGTCGTACAGGTTCGTCAAAGAAAGCAAAGAAGATAAAAAGCGAGCTGGTTGATCTCGACTCTTCGAACCATATAGGGGTGAGTTGATCGACTGCTTCCTCGCACAGATAGAGCTCAATTGCCCAGATCTAATTCCAGAGGAGTGTACAACTGTATTGCTACGTCTTGCGTTACGTTTAGTTTAACTTAAATTTAAAATAGTCAATCTCTTCATCACTCAACTCACAAAATAGGAATGTACGGATTGTTTGTTTGTACTTCGTTATGCCTTCGCAATGTCTACATGAAACCTCTTACGTATAAGCTAAGGTGAGTACATCTCAGGACGACTTTCCTTTTGGGACAATGTTTTGTTTTTCCTTACATGGTTTACTCAGGAATCAAAACATTGTCACCCAGGACAAAATTGAACTTGCATTATAGTAAAACCTAGACTGTTCACAGTCGCCTTATTTTTCCGTGGGAATCTCGAGACTGGTGCGCTTCGATGGAGCTGCCGCCAGCTTGGTTTGTAAAAGTGAGCGCGATCTGGGGAGAGCGTCTAAACTACCGAGGGGAGGGTAGCGGAGTTGGGAGGCTACTAACACCCACTCCTGCTCCCTCGGTCGTTTAGACACTCTCCCCAGATCGCGCTCGCCTTTACAAACCAAGATTCCATCAAAGCGTACCAGTCTCGAGAATCCCACGGAAAAAAAAAGGGGGACTGTGAACAGTCTAAGTAAAACCCCACTGTACGGACACCCGCTTTATATGGACACTCGTTATTACCGAAAGTTTTCTTAGTTCCACTCCATACAATTTCCTGAAAATTAACCCACTTAATAAGGACATTCTGTAATACGGACAATTTTTCTGGTCCCAATGGTGTCTGTAATGATGGGGTTTGACTGTATTTATGTACATGGATTTTTCTTCCTGGGGTGAAATTTTGTCCCAGTATGGAATATGAGTTTAAATCATCTTAGGATCTGGGTGAATTAGTTTTGTGCAACTGTTGCACGAACAGAAAGATAGATGGTGATTTAGCTTTACTACGAAAAAACTCACCCCAGGATGAAATGCCTGATGTAAATGGTGGAGTGGTGTAATTTCTGTCGATCATCCATTTCTCATTAAAGCTTAGTTTTCACTAGTGATGCAAGCATGGGCGTAAGCACAAGCATAAGAGCTTTATATCAAGTGAAAATTAATGTGCAGTTCCAGAAAATATCCATACTCCCCCCATGGAAGGTTTTTGGTTTTGCACCCCCCCCCCCTTCCCCCCAGGAAATTCCAGTTTAGCTTCATACTTTGCTTCTAAAATTTTGACTTGTAAGACACCCATCTCCCTAGGAATTTCTGATGACCTTCTATGGGGTGGGTATGGATTTTTTCTGGAACTGCACAATGCAGCCCAATCACAAGAAAAGGAAAAATTTTGATCCCTGTGCTTGTGCTTGTGCTTGTATTGCTAGTGAAAACCAGGCTTAATAATGATAATAATAATAATAGGTTTTGTAATGAAATGATCCAATAGACTTTCCAAGATGCAAACTAAATGTGTAAGGTTCTAAACTAAAAAGTACTGTATAGGTTCATGAGAAATGCTTAGCTTTCCAAGCCATTTGAAAGCAGTGTTCCTAAAACTTGAAAACTATTTACTAAAAAAAATTAAGTCCCATCCTAAGATGAGTGGTTCAGATCATGCCCCGGTTGTTCAAATAGTGGATAACTCTGTCTGGTGGATAAAATGCTCTCCAACCAATACATTATATCCTCTGGATAGCGACTTATCTGCTGGATAGAGTGATCCACTCTTCAAACGAAACAACTGGGCTTTCTACCAAAGTGGCTTTCATTGGTAAGGGATAAGAGGATGCTGTTTGACAAGCTTGTGATTCAAACAGTGTTTAAATTTGCTAATTAAAAAGTAATGAGCTCAAGACGTCTGGTCTGGTCTACTTGACTCCAAGTGTTCCATTTTAATCTGTTTTTTTAATTTTTTTTTAGGAAACTCAACATGAAGAAGACTTTCACTTAAAGCCAACATCCAAGGTTGATGTATTGGACACTTCAAAATGGCCTCTTCTTTTGAAGGTGAACCAATGATGATTTAGTGTTACACTGTACCTTTTAATTCAGTCCCTGGTCAAGCACTGTAGCTAGAATCTCTTCAAAGCCATCTCTGATTCCAAGAGTGGTCACTGACAAAAGTTTCCATAATCCAATTAGCAGTGTTTAGAAAGCATTTGTGTTCAACAACCCCAAAGGAAAGCTTCATACATCACATCCTTTAAGGACGGTGCCTACTAATACCGAAGTATTTTGCGTGGTTTATGACTATGTGGGGAAAGCAGACTTTAGCAAGGGCTATTGGAATCCAAAAAGAAAATTGGGGGTAACGACGCATTTATCAGAGATAATAAAGCAACAATTATTCAAAAAAGTAGTAAATTACAAAGCAGTGTATGGCATTTTTTACCATATTGAAGCTTTGTTATCGCTGAAAAATGAATGGTTACCCCCAATTTTCTTTTTGGATATCAAGAGAACTTGCTGAGTTCTACTTTCTCCGCATAGTTTTAGACCGCGCAAAAATATCCCTGTATTAGTAGGCACCACCCATACATGTAGGAAACCCGAGTATCTCGATATGCACAGAATGTATGCGCAGTAACAAAAGTAGGCACTGTCCTTATGTCAATACGATTAAACTGCTAATTTTTTGTCACCCAACAGAACTATGACAAGTTGAATATTAGAACTGGTCACTTCACACCATTACCTAATGGATGTTCTCCTTTGAAAAGAGAACTCAAGGATTACATATCGTGAGTATCTCGTAAACCAAGGATGTTGTCTAACAGGAGCCCGGGAGCCTGGGGCACCCAAGAAAATGCTCTGGGCTGAGTTGCTCGAGGCATGGTTAGCGCTAACCATTGGTTAAGAGGTATTAAAACCTATAGGTTGTCATGGTATTTAACCCGGGCTAGCACTAACCATGCTTCCAGCAACCGGGCCCTGGACGCCTAAATATTTTGCAGCAGCACCTAACATTTTCTCATGTTGGGCTCCTAACTCCTCGTCTTTTGGCCTTGTGGGCTCCTTGAAATTTGCTTAGGCAACAGCCTGGTAAACTAAGGCATAAGTAGGACAGTGCTGCGGCCATAAATTTTGTCTTCAAGGCTGTGTGATCCTTTGTCTTGCAATACCAATTTGAAGCACAAAATACATTTCAAAAGGCAAAATGTTTGTGAAATATTCATGTAAGTTACCAATGATATCAGTTGCAGGAGGTAGACTTTATTGACCACTGTTACTACAAGCTAAACTTTGCTCTGCCTTAAGCAGTATTGCCAAACAAGCACTGTAGTCTTGCATACTTAATATTGCAGAGGAAGTTGCTGAAACTGTTTGCAAAGCAAGGAAATTTTACTTCAAAACATTACTAGTGCAACACTGCATTGACAAGTAATTTTGTTCAAGTAAATGTTGTTGTCACAGCCAAATCTTGTCTGGTTATCTAACCAATCAATTATCTGTCAATGTTATTAACATTGCAGGAGTGGCTTCATAAATCTTGACAAGCCAGCGAATCCTTCCTCTCATGAGGTATGTTTATAGTTTGTGACAGGAAACAGCTTGCCACTCAATAGAGAGTCATTTCAAGGTTGTCTACATGTATCAGTTTTCCTTCAATCAAGTTGGTAAAGCCACTGTAGAAGAACATTTAGGTCATTCTCCTATTCAGCTGCGAAACTTTTTAATAGTCTTAGTCCAGCAATCAAGACCTCAAATAACTTTTGTGCCTTCATTTATCGGTTGGAGTCAAGATATTAATGTAAACTGAATTTGAAACCTTTTTTCATTATGAATTTATATATTTCAGTTGATTCATTATAACTGTATGTATAATGTAGTAGTTTCTAATATTATAACATAGTAGTTTCTGATGTTATCCAGTTTATTGTAGAATATCTACACAGCTTTAACGTAAATAAGTGTTTACTTAACTTTTTGAATCCTGTGCTTAATAAAGGTTTATTATTATTATTATTATTATTATTATTATTATTATTATTGTTGTTGTTGTTGTTATTATTATTATTATTATTATTATTATTATTATTATCATTATTATTATTATTATTATTATTATTGTTATTAACTGTTTTTCACTCTGTGTTTGCCCCTCTTTAAAATAATTTATAAACACTCTTTTCCCTTTACCTGTCAAGATTTGGATAAAGAAAATTTTTGAGAATTGTCGTCAGTTACATTTCCTTTGGTGAAATTAGTAGAGAAGTGATCAGCACCCCTGAAAAGTACTGCTAAATAAATCAGCTTTTGTGTGAATGGTCACAGGTGGTAGCATGGATCAGAAGAATTCTTCGAGTGGAGAAGACTGGTCACAGTGGAACCCTTGATCCTAAGGTCACAGGCTGCCTCATTGTGTGCATTGAGAGGGCAACGAGACTTGTTAAGTCACAACAGGGTGCAGGTATAAATTATAAGAAATTGTGCAGTTCCAGAAAATATCCATACTCCCCACCATGGAAGGTTTTTGTTTTGCACCCCCCCCTCTCCCCAGGAAATTCCAGTTTAGCTTGATACATTGCTTCTAAAATTTTGGCTTTTAAGACCCCCCACCCCCTAGGAATTTCCGATGACCTTCCTTGGGGTGGGTATGGATTTTTTCTGGAACTGCATATTTCAGCTGAAGTCCTCTTTGTATAGAACCACATAGCATACAGGGTACACCACTTACAGAAAAGCTACATATGTGTCACACTAAAATACGCTGTCTGCATCATGGAAATATAATGCAGATGGTACAGTGTGTGGAAAATCGTTCAAGAGTCTTTGATTTAAAAATTTATATTTCCTAAATCTTGCTGCAATGAATCTTTAATCAAGGCAGTCACTGTCCTCTATTAAATAATTGATGATCAAAGCTATTCTTGGAAGCTTATAATCTGTGCTACGTTTTTCGTGTAGGAAAGGAATATGTCTGCATTGTTAGACTCCATGAAGGGATTGAAAAAGTAGCAGAATTGGCAAAGGTGAGTATTATAGACTTCTACAAGTATTTAGAGTTATAAAACACCAAGGTGTTTACCTCTTGTTTGTAACACCATCTTGTTTGAGAATGATATATTATCCAATGACACAGGCATACTCAGAAAAAGGAAATCCAAGTTCTCCGTACAGGAGTCAAACCTAAGACCTTCCAATTATTACTAGTTTGGATGCTCTACCACTGAGCTACAGGAGATTCGTGGGAGTTAAGGCCATTAATTAACTAGGTTCACTGGACAAACATCCTGCAAACTGCTAGGATTGAAATGTCAATGTCTGGCATATGTGCAATGGAATAAATGTGATGGTGTATTTTAAGCCTGGTGAATGAATGAGTATGGTTTATTATCCAGTGAATGACACAGGCAAACTCGGGAACAGGAAATCCACCAGTGCTCCTATTAGGAGTTGACCCTAAGACCTCAGGTTTTGGGATATACTGGTAGTTGGGAATACTCGACCTGGCTTTACCGTATAATTCCTCCAAAAGTTCTTGTATGGTCTTTGAATTACATTTACTACCTTGTTTCATTTTGCAGACAATAGAAATGCTCACAGGAGCCTTGTTCCAAAGACCTCCACTGATCTCTGCAGTGAAAAGGCAACTTAGGATAAGGACAATTTATGAAAGCAAGTTAATTGAGTATGATACGGAACGGCATCTTGGTAAGTCAACCTGGAGAGTATACTCCCTGAGAAAAATGTGCAATACATTAATGTATGGTTTTAAAGCCATTTTTGGTCTGAAAATAGACATGGGACATTCCTCCTGATTTCAAATAGAACATACGCTTTTGCTGTTCTGGCCCCAGTTGTTCAAAGAGCAGTTAATCCAGTGGAAAAGTCGCTATCCAGCGGATAAAATGCACTCCAACAATACATTTTATCCACTGGATAGTGATAAATATCCACTCTCTGAACAACCGGGCCTGTTATGAAAAATGGGACATTTTCATGGCTTGAAATTGGATAGGAAAAACTTATGGCTTTTCTGAGATAATTAATTTATTTTAGGGTTTCCCTGCAGAGAGTACCATCCCCCCTTGCCTCAACCTCCTTGGGATAGAAGAGTTTAGTATTGTTTGAATTCATTCTTTCAAAACAATACTTAGGATTCAGCGTAACTTAGGAACTTAGGAGGGTCTCAAGAATGTGAGCCCTGGTATTCATGAAGGAATTTGTTATCTACAATCGTGGACAAAACTTGTGAAGAAAACTGCAAATTTTGTGCATATATTTCAATCTACCTTAAAGAAAACAACGCCTGGAAAACCTTCACTCCCCCCTCCCCCTAACTCAATGTTGCTTTGAAGGTCGGACGATGACCCAGCCTTTTTTTCAGCGACAGAGCAACATTGATGAGGGGGAGGGCGGTGGGCTGTGTTGTTGACGTGTCAAATTTAGAGATGGACCAACAGTTTCTTAACAGTTTTGTCCACGATTGTAGCTGTTTACACTGTACATAGAGCACAATTTACAAATCCTGACAGAGCTAACAAGCAATCTATGGTTTTTATATTGCAGGTGTATTCTGGGTGAGTTGTGAGGCAGGCACTTACATCAGAACCCTCTGTGTCCATATTGGCTTGTTGATGGGGATTGGAGCACACATGCAGGAGCTCAGAAGAGTACGCTCAGGAATTCAGTCTGAGAATGTAAGTGACATAATTTGTAAAACATTAGAAATAGTGATACTCTTACAGGGTTTATGCTAGAAATCGGCCAGTGAGGGCCCAGTGGGCCCCCTTCTGTAATTTTAGGGGGCCCTCAAAATTATATTATTTTCAACTTCTTTGTACAGTCTATTCAGAAACAACTCAAGAAAGTGCAAAATATTAACACAGAAACAAATGAAGAAAAGAAAGGCAATTGAGACAGTAAGAGGCTATACATTTTGAAGTATAGAGCAGCGGTCATATCATTCTTATTGTCCCGCAAGGACGCACTAGAGAATAAGCCCTGCTCTTACCATTCGTGAGGGCTGTCATCAACAGCTGGCAACCAACCATTAGGGAATGTAAGAAATGATGATGGCAGTGCCAGTGAAAATGTCAGTTAAAAATATAAATTTATGTTATGTGAACATCTTCACAATAATCCTATCTAAAGCACCATGGACATTTCATGTATATGGCACCCATACTCTGTTATCATCTTCATCATCCATTTCACAATTGAAATTCATATTACAGGATAACATGGCCACAATGCATGATGTTCTTGATGCTCAGTGGATGTATGACAACTTCAAGGATGGTGAGATTCTTGTCACTTGAATTTGAAATAAATAATTTCTTTAAAGGGGACTTTTTTATGGAATATTTGGTTTTATCAACTAAGTTGATAACTGGTACTTTGGCCACCATGGCAAGATCTGAGAACTGATGATTTGAGCCCTTTCCCTTTGTTAATGTATGAATCTTTCAACATTGATGCAGAAACATTTACAAGAAAAATATGTGCCTTGCTTAGGATTTAGACCAGGATATGTGCTGACTGGCTTTCATTCAACCACTGTTGTGTTTAAAGCTATTTCAATTAACATTCTCAGATCAAAGTATAAAGCTGTAAGACAAGAACTCAAGATTCTGTGGATTTTTTTTATGAATAAGTTCATCAAAATCAGCTATGCCTTGTCCGTCCAGTGAAGAAATACGATGGCAAGCCATTTGGATGAAAGAAATGTTAGGATATCAAATGGATGAGGTAGCAGCCTCTTTGAAGATGTCTTTAAGTTTCAAGCTTTGATCCGACAACGTTTTAAATTGAAATAGCTGTATACATGGAATTGAGTAGTTGTGAATCGTTAGAAAATTACAATAAAATGCTTGAGATTAGCATCTGGGGTGTAGTACAATGTAGAAATACTAAGAATTTCTTCATCTCAAGAAACCTTTCCTTTATTTCTTCAGAATCCTATCTTCGTCGCTGTATCAAACCACTAGAAGCACTGTTAACGTCTCACAAGCGGTTGGTTATAAAAGACAGTGCTGTAAGTAGTAGAAGTTGTTTTTATCCTGTGTTTGTCTTTAATTTCAGCTCTTACTTAGATTGTGGATCATAAGTGAAATTTGTTACTGAGACCCAATATCTGTTGAACTTCACTAGAGATTAACTAACATCTGTTATTTGCTTATAACCCAAGTAATAATTTCTTGTTATTAACGCCGTGCTGTTTTTTCTTTAGGTCAATGCCATATGTTATGGAGCCAAACTGATGATTCCAGGATTGCTTAGATATGAGTCTGGAATAGAAATGAATGAAGAAATAGTTATGATGACAACAAAGGGAGAAGCTATTGCTCTCGGTGAGTTTCAATCGATCGATCAATCAATCAGTCATTCAATCATTCAGTTAGTTTGATAGTCTGTCAATCAATCAGGAACTTGTTATTTAATCAGCTAATGAGTAAAATGATCAATAAATCAGTAGCTTAACCACTTGGTAACTAAGTCAATCAATAAGTCAATCAAATGTACTATAATGATAATGATGATGATTCACATGTCCACTGTCCTTTTACTCCTTTATATAACTGCCCCTTACAATAACTTAACCAATGTTAACACCTCAATTAATCAATCAATCAATCAATCAATCAATCAATCAATCAATCAATCAATCAATCAGTTGGTCAGTCAAACAATCAGTCAATCAGTTTACAGATCAGTTGATTACAGTCAGTCTTTCAAGCTTTCTTGGTGAGATCTTCAGTCAGTCAGTAGGTCAGTCAGGTCAGAGCGAAGTAGTTAAAAATTGCACTGTGTTTTAAACTTAAAGACATTACAAAAAATTTAAAGAAGTGATCATTCTGTTTTGTTGCCAGGCATTGCTCTCATGACAACAGCGGTTATGGCTGCATGTGACCATGGCGTCGTCGCTAAAATCAAAAGAGTTATCATGGAGAGAGATACGTATCCCAGAAAGTGGGGCCTGGGACCCAAGGTAGGCAAGACTTCCTAAGCTACAAACGGAATGCGGAAGACATACTACCTTAAAAGAGAAGATAAAAAAGACAAATTTCTTTCAGTGAAGATGATGAACTAAATAGTTGTTATTTTCGAATAAGTTTGAATCCCGTCCAAGCCTGAATTTGTTCAGGCTTTCTTTTTGCAACTGCTTAAATTGTGTACTAACTGCGAGGATCTTTCTTCTATTTAATGAATAATTTCTATTGGTTCATAACATAGTGTGGTTTTGTATGCTGCAGGCAAATCCAACTTTAGCTACTAACAAAAATGTACAGCAAAGAATTTAGTAGAAAAGTGGTCAAGATTGGAAGGCTGTTTATTGCGTCCTTGTGTTGTGGTTCAATTTTTCTTTTTCTTTGTTATATACTTACTGTATAAGCTGTTGATCATTATTGTGAAGTATTATCTTTTGGCAAAGCTAATAAAATAAAATAAAAATTATCATGCATTACCATAATAGTTACGTAATGATAAAATGTTAAAATTGAGCCACAACATAATGAACTTTAACATTTGATTGCCCCTGTAAGCTTACGTCTCTTTCTTTTCATTATTTTCTCTTTTCCTCAAGTTGACAGCAAAGATTTGTATTCCAATCTTTGTGTTTTGCTTTCCTGTTAGGCTCTGCAGAAGAAGCAGTTGATAGCTTCTGGTAAATTGGACAAACGGGGAAGGCCAAACGACAGCACACCCAAGGAATGGGTAGAAGATCATCCAGACCTCAGGTACATACTACATGAAGGAATAACACATGGTATAGCTACCTACCAGGATTGCAGTATTCATGATTAAACTTATTCCAATTCACTTTTCTTGCAGTAATCAAAAAACCCCAATATCATCAGAAACACAGTTGACTCCAAAACTTAAACAAGAAAGTGACAAGTCTGTGACAACGAAAGCCGAGCCAGTCCCTGGTGCTCCTGTTACACCCAAGGAAGCAGAGGAAGGGAAAAAGGTGCCTAAGAACCTTCTATCACACCACCATTGTTACATTCTTAACTTTATTTCCAAGATTATGGCCAGCCTTTGCCACGTTTAGTTCTAAGGTTTCGTTTTCATTTAATTTTTGAATATTGTCATGTAGAAGCCAGCTTTTACTTTTGTATGTAGCCATATCGTTTCATAAGTAACTGTCACTTATCAGTGTGCATACCATGTTTTACATAGGATACCCTGAAACCCCGAGGGTGGCACCACTGCCTTGGTAGGGGGTGCACGTTCCCCGTTTTTTCTACCTGCTGGTTTTTAGGGGTTTTCGTGTCCGGCTTTGGTGCACTTAGTTTTCCTTTATTGTAATCAACTTTTGTGAGTATATTAAAGCTAAATAAATGGCACGGTGGCTTGGCTGGCCAACGCGCCCATATATCATATGTTTGTGTGCCCGGTTGAGTAGTGGAGGCAAAATTTAGGATTTCCTCCAGAGACACAAAAATTAGAATCACTTTGTGAAGCATAATAAACAGCACCTCAGGAAAGTACTGCACGGTAGCTTTCATTTGAATGGTCACACTTTAGGATTTCTTCCACAGACACAAAATTAGAACCACCTTGTACAGAATAATAAACAGTACCACAGGAAAGTACTGCTCAGTAGCTTTCATTTGAACGGTCACACTTTAGGATTTCCTCCACAGTAGCAATGACTATAACCATATTTCTTTACCAAGTGCCAAGTGTTTTTCTTCATAAATGTTGTGGTCCAAGAGAGGATGTGTGGTCAGGATGCAGTTGTTACATTAAAACTGTAAAAACAAAACAAAAAAGCTATGATTTCATTTTAAAGGGAACCTCCACTCTGAGAACAAATTGACGGTTAAGCGTTGGAAATAGTGTCTAAATTCTAAATATTTGTCTAAAACGTAGAAATGACATTCAAGTGTGTTAAAAATTAGATATGATTATCGACAACTTTCGCTTTTAAATTTCCTGGGGGCAGCCATTTTGAATTTGATGACATGTAATGGTTGCCACTATTGTTATTCAGCAGAAGTTCTTTTGTGTAAAACAGTTGAGCAACCTTATTACGTCATGAAATCCAAGATGGCGGCGCGCGGGAAATTTAAAAGCGAAAATAGCCGATAATCAAATTATGTTTTTTCCGACACTGAAATATTTCCATGATTTCCAATGAAATTTCAAAGAAAAATTAATTGTATTTTCAATAATGTAATGTTAACATGTTTCGAGAGTGGAGGTTTCCTTTAAGAATGTTCATTATTTTATACCAACTGATGAATGTTTTTTGTGTTTTATTTGAACAGAGAAAGCGAGAAAGCCAGGGAAGTGATGAGGAAACACCAAGCAAACTCGAGAAGAAGAAATCTAAAAAAGACAAAAAGAAATCCAAGGAAAAGGAAAAAGAGAAAGAGAAGGGAAGTTCTGATGAAGTGAGTATGGTTGATGTACTTGTCCTGAAAATGGATCCTTAATAATTGTATTTCAGGAATCCTTTTTTTTCATTTGTACTATAGTCATTGTGGGTGTAATGGCATAATATTTGAATGATGAAGTTAACTAAGGCAAAGTCACATGCTGAGACAGCCCACACACACCAGAGCTTAGTCTGGTTTCTGTAGCATTAAGCAAATAACTAATTTCTCCTCCTCCTTTGGATTTGGGTCAAGTCTGTTGCAGGGAAACCCCCAGTGCTTCGTTAAGTTTGCCTGTAGGCGGATCTTTGCTGACGTCATTGTTTACATTTTTCCTCATTAGCATACGGCTTAACTCATAGAAGCTGTGGCCGTATATGTAAACTAAATGCAAAAGTTGAAAGAGCTGGTTAAGTTGAGCAATTTGTGCAATTTTCAGCTCTTTACAAGCAATATTGAAGGAAATATTAGCCATCAAAAACTTCGAAATTGCTGGGTGGCAAAAAAGTTAATGAGCCATACATTCTCTGTAAAATTTCGAGTTTTTAGAAGAGAATTTCTCTGAAAGCATTCCATGTATTGGGCTCAAATTTTCAGAGAAAGCTGAAACTGTTATGCCCTTTCAATATTCAGAGCTTTTATTTTATTAGCGTCATCAGATAGTGATAAGCATATCATAATGAGGCAAAAAGTGTAAACAAAGATTCGCCTATACCCATATGCATAGATGAATATTTGGGTTGAGGGAAGTAATCTTATTTGTCTTCTTTGTTTGTGACAGGAAAAAAAAGAAAAAAAGAAGAAGAAAAAGAAAAAGGAGAAAGAAAAAGAAAAACAGAAAGCCAAAGAATCTGATTCAGATTCTTCTGATTGATTGTATAGTCAAGTGTGCTGTCGTAATAAATCTGAAGTCATTGTAAATGGTGCTGCTGGTCTGTGGCGGCAAAGAAGAAGTCAAAAGAAGTGGACCACTTTTGACTTGCCTGTGATTTTTTTTTTTCAACGTGAGGACTAGGCAGTATAGTTAAACCTTTTTTTTGAAAAATTAGTATATGAAGTTATATTCATATGAATGGCTTTGTGCTTGGTCTCACTTTAAAAACGGGTTCAAAGGCAACTTGGGATTGACCAATTCGATTTTTCTTCTTATGCAGGCGTTTCTATGCTTTTACGTGCTTTTATTGGAGAAAGTTACACTGAACAGTTTTTCTGGGGTGGCATTCAGGGGCTGTTTATTCATGGAGGGAGGAAGATCCTAGCATTAGAAAGATCCGAGAAGGTGGAAAAACTTTTCGTTAGCTTTACATGCAGAAATTTTGGCCGAAGTGGTTACCAAGTTGAGAAGGAAAAGAAGAATAACGTTCGGCCTCGAGCAGCTGAACACCTGACTGCCGCCATGTTTGTTCTTTTTGTCCCTAGTACTAGGATCTTCCGAGCGAAAGTAGTTTACATGGTGCTAGGATTCTCCTAGTGCTAGGATCTTTCTATCTCTCAGCTAGGAAGATCCTATCTCTAGGAAGATCCTAGCGCTAGGGCCAAGTACAATGTTTTGCATGTAAACTGAATAGAGGAAACAGAAGGTGCTAGGATGATCCGCACTCTAGGATCTTTCTCCCTCCATGTAAACAGCCCTTAAGGTTACCCTATAACTTCAGAGGTGTCTCGCGTTTAAGTGATGTAGCGCGTCCAGTTTAAATTGTAGACACCTAAACCACTATATCAAATTAAAGCTTATAGAACTGGCTATCACACTATACCAAGAAGTTTGAAATAAAATCAATTGTCGAATTTTTCACGACCTCTAAATGCACCTTTTTAAAGCTATAAGTCAAAGCTAATTTTGTTTTTCGCTAATTTAATTTGGTCCTCAGTTTCCGGACCCAAAGCGCTAAAAAAACGTGTCTGCGTTTTGCCATATCCAATCGCAATGAAAAGCTATAGAGCATTTTCGTAATAGGATAAAAAAAATGTGGAGTAATCGTACAAAAATCGCTCTCGGAGAAAAAATATTTCTAAAGAAAAAATTCGCAGACACGTTTTTGTTGTTTAAATGTTAAACTAGCTACTGTCCAAATTTGAAGACAAACGAACAAATTCCGTTTGAGTTTTAACTCTTTGAAGTGGCTCCTCCAAGTGAAAAAATTGATTCGAGAAAACAACGCTAAAAATTCGGCAATTCGTTTTATTTCAAAATTCGTGGTTTAGTTTTGATAGCCAGCTCTATAAGCCTTAATTTGATATAAAGGTTCATGTATCTACAGTTTAAACCAGACGCGCTACATCGCTTGGATGCGAGACACCTGTGAAGACACCTCTGAAGGTATAGGGTAACCTTAAGTCGGTATGAAGAATTGGAAGGGCTTGCCATCTAACAGAGTGCAAGCCACTTGGGAAGACTGTTTGAAGGCCACAGTACGCGCAGTGTTTGTGAGATTGGTAGCAAGTTGAATACAGCTATTGTAATATAAACTGATGCACCTTTTTTATCTTCATATCTCTCCTTTTACAATCTTGAATAAAATGTTAAACTGAAGTGATCTCAATGATGATTGTTGAACAAGTGCTAGTGCTGGCAAAGTGGTGACCACTTAGAGCTTGCTGTTTATACTCCATACTGGAGTGAGTCAAGTGAATACTGGAGGTTGAATGAACGTTGTCCCATCTGCGCTTGACTCAATGTGCACCCTTATTATTTGTGGGTCTTGTGATTCACACGGATTATTGAACGTTCTGGCTTTTAGCTGCAAAGGGGGAGGGGGTTCAGTTGAATTTAGAGAATAAAAGATAATCCTTGTATTTTCATTGTGTCAAAATATAATTTTTAGACAACAAAATAATAACAAAAACTAAGTTTGAAAAAGTTACATTTTATTTACTTATTTATTCACCACGACATACAAACATAGAAAGTTACAATGAATAATAGACTAGGATTGTACATAAGTTTAGAGTAAATAATAATAGTAAAAGAAGAAGTAAGAAGTGGCGAGGAGACCTCAAGAAACCCGCGGGCTTATACTGAGAGGTCTCCTTGGAGA
This sequence comes from Pavona decussata, assembly GCF_977016875.1. Taxonomy (NCBI): domain Eukaryota; kingdom Metazoa; phylum Cnidaria; class Anthozoa; order Scleractinia; family Agariciidae; genus Pavona; species Pavona decussata. The sequence continues at coordinate 1,795,887 of NW_028145860.1, read as the reverse complement.
AATGTTAGTAAAGACATTGTATTGAGATTTTTTAACATGCGGTGGTAAGACTATAAAGACATAACAGAGTCGGACGTTTCATGCAATTAACTGAGGAGATCAAGAAGCTTTCTTTTGAAGGTGGATAGACTAGGGGAAGACGTAATTTCGGTATGAACAGACTAAAAATGTGCATAGAAGGTGTTCATGCAACTTGGTTTTGTCATGTGTTGTTTAAACTGAATATCTTGCCCATTCCTCTTCAGTTCTCATTAGTTTTATTCTTTCTTTCGTCTCCCGCCGCTTCCCCAAAGACTTATTTTTTTCTTTTCATTACACTCAAGACTCTCCGAATGCCACCCACCTACCCCCCGCCGTTTTCTCCTCTCTTACGCGATTTAGTTCCCAGGCTTGCCTGTATTTCAATAGGTCTAAGAGTCCTGGGTCCAAGAATCTCGTTCATCAGTTGTATTTTTTTCGCGGTTTCTTCGAATGCAACAGAAATCAACTTCATTTCTTTATGAATTCTCTTTAAATCAGCGAAACTATTAGACGGATTGCTTTGTTTCAACTGTTGTATCTTCAGCTGTGCTTATTTCTCTGATCTTCATGAATTGCTTTCGCCGTATTTCCAGAGGCAAACTCAATTCATGGCTTCAAAATGTTCGGAAGATGTCGGTGTCTTGTCCAAAAATCGAAGGACTGATCGCCGCTACACTCGCTCCATTGGACAGGAAAGGGTAATATTTTGCATTGTTTAAGAAGTTGTAATTTCAGGCCTTTTAAAAACATTTTTAATAACTGGGGGTGTACGGTATTTTAAGAAGCCGGGCGTTACCTCCAGTTCCAGCCCATCGTCCCCCCTCCTTTCCCCCCCGCCCCCGGGAGTTGGTGGGTTATTTTTCGATATGGTCTGTCCCGGGGTTCACGTATTCGCCCAGGACAATTGAAGGCCTCACACCACGGTCACTTCCTTACAATGATAAGTTTATTGGCAAGGACAAAAAAATTGTGTTAACTACGTCTAAGGCCCATCGGGGGAGGGGGTACTCCCCTATAACAGTGGTGGGGGTGCTCATTGGAAAATTTCGAAAACACCACCAAAAGGTACCAGAATCTAGTTTTGTGGGGCAGGCCCAAATTCATTTTCGCCCCTAAGGCATACCAATAATTATTCTTGATGCTGGGGGAGGAGACTGGCTGGACAAAGGTGGGGCATTTGAACCTAGCTGAGAGTTTTTGTTGAAATGTTTGTGTTCAAAATATTTGCGCCTCCAACCCTTCAACTGTTCAGAGTTTTTAAAAGTTTGCCTATCTAATTTTCTAAAAAAGACTGTGTTTCTGAGTGCGAGTGTGAAGGGAACACACGGACACTGTGCATCTCCCTGAATGAACTTATTCCTTCTTTGCTCCTCAAACATCCTTTTGAGGAAGTTTTGTGCCAGGAGAGATCCCATTTTAAAAGGAGGGGTAATTTTTTCAGAAATTTTGAAAGAATTACTAAAGGGTACTAGAATGTGCAGTTCCAGAAAATATCCATACTCCCCAATGGGAGGTTTTTTTTGTTTTGCACCCCCCTCCCCTCTCCCCTCCGCCCAGGAAATTCCAGTTAAGCTTCATACTTTGGTTCTAAAATTTTGACCTTGAAGACCCCCTTCCCCTACGAATTTCCAATGGCCTTCCATGGGGTCTGTATGGATTTTTTCTGGAACTGCACAAACTTTTGTCGTGGGTTGGATTTTTTTCTTTGAGCTTCCATCGCATGTTCACACTATTGCCCATTCAATGTGTTGGCAATTATGGACGGTTGTTTCGTGGGTGGCTTTCTAAGCTTATCTCTACAATGTACTGTCTGTACATGATGATCTCAACAAGGAGGAAAGAATTGCCCATGCTTACCAACACACTGTATGGCTGATAGACTGTGCAAATGGTATATAACCAATCATTACTGGGAGACTGCATACATGCTAGTATGTTTTTGCTTTTAAACCAACAGGGAATTAAATTTATCTGTTGTGGATAACTATGTTGAGCACCTTGTGAAAGAGCAGCTTGAAGGGATTTATGGTGAGAATGGACAGTTTCAATCTGCCATAGAGGAGTGACGACTTGAAACAAAGCCTTTCTCTGTTTTTTTGTTTTTGTTTTTGGTTAACAGTGAATGGAACAACTGGTGAGAGTTTACTCCTGACAGTAGATGAAAGAAAGAAGCTTGCTGAGAAGTGGGTCCAGGCAGGAAAACACAAGTAAACTGAATGTGCAGTTCCAGGAAAAATCCATACCCACCCCATGGAAGGTCATCGGAATTCCTAAGGGGAGGGGGGTCTTGAAAGTAAAAATTATAGAAGTATGAAGTTAAACATAGTATGAAAGTATGAAGTTAAACTGGAATTTTCTGAGGAGATGGAGGGTGTTAAACAAATAACCTTCCACGGGGGGAGTATGGATATTTTCTGGAACTGCACAATTTACAAATTGTTTTGTTTGTGTAAGTTCCTGATAGCTATGTTTGTTTAATGAAGGTAGTTAAATAAAATAAAATAAAATTATATAAATAAATGAGGTTAGACTAGTGTCAAGAGTGTTTAGGACAGTACACCAAATATTGAGGAGACTTTCCTCCTCGCTGCAGCAAGGACAAGAACCAAATAAAAAACTCATCCCTTGTGTGACACCAAGTATGATACCAAGTCCAAGACAAATTGATCCAGGGTACACCTGCGATAAGTGAGTGGTCTCACAACTGGGCCATCCCTGACAACTCTAAAACACTTGAAAACATATACGTACATGTACTGTCTGTTTGATTTGATTTACTGATCCAGTTAAAGCTCCCTTCCTCACCAAGGGAGGGTTGTTCAATATGGTCAACATGACTTCCTTGCCTTCAGTAAGTTATTTTTGTAATTTAGTAAAGTTTTGGAGCATGTCAAGCATTAAGGTATCAAGCTCCCCCTTAATGGAATGGTCATACATGAGAGAGATCCTCCTATTTTATGTAATACTGAATACTTTAAAATATCACTTGACTGTCATGCCACCTCTTTAAAGATACATCTATTACATGACTTTGTACACTTCTTTTTCTTTTCAGGCTTGGAAACATAATAGTGCAAGTTGGAGCTGCAAACTTGAAGGACACTCAAGAACTGGTAATATCTTTTTATGCTTTCCTGCCTGTGTGGCATTATGACAGCATTTAGATAGAATACTTCATGAAATAACTTGCATACAGCTTTTTGATCACATTTCATGCTTGATCATTTTACAGGCCTGTCATGCTGAAGATATAGGAGCAACATCGCTAGCAGTGTTAGCAACAACGTTTTTCACACCCAAGACTCTTGGTATGCATAATACTTGGAAGAGAGAAATGTTTGATTGTGTTGTTCCTATTTGCCAAATGCTACATCTTTTTTTGTCAACGGGCAAAATAAAATGTATTTGTATAAATGGGAAAGCGAAAGCTGTGAAAAGAAAAGTTTTCTCTGTATGCTAACTACACACCCAAGATTTCTTTTGATTGTTTTTGTTGTAAATTTATTGTGGTTGCCTATTTTGGACAATGTGTAAATTATTAATTAATTAAGGCTTGGTCTAAAACTTCATGCTAATATCTGTTCTTGACTAACAATATGCCCAGTCCCCCGACCCCAGAAAAAATAAGCCCCAGAGCAGGTATGATATTTGGAATTTTATGGTACTCACATTTTGGTTTTCTTTTTGTTGACCATTAGATGCTCTTGTGGATTATGTTGGTCAAGTGTCCAGCTCTGCTCCAAACACTCCACTGTTTTATTACCACATACCTGTGATGACACACATACCATGTAAGTAGAATACAACCTTCTCGCATCACTATCATTAAGAAAACTGACATCCAGCGTCACAAATGTAACTTGCGTATCATAAAACCTCTAAAACACCCATAAAACAAGTTATATTTCAAATGTATTTGCAATAGCACTGCACCTAGAAGGACTAATTTAGTTGACGCTGGCTGAGCGCAACCTGCTACAGCTGTGCAAACCAATACTGGAGTGGCAGTCTTTGTAACAGTGCCTGCACTTGTAGATGACGTTAATTTTCCAAGCAGGAGCTGGCCTTCAGACTGCCTTTTCGCTGGCGCCGCTTTTCTTCAGCAGTTCTCCTCACCTTTTGCCTCTCCTCTGACAAGGCCTAAATGCCTAGTGTATTTGCAATGTTTCGGTGGTAATCAAGGGAGCCCATGTCATAACTCATAGACATTGCAAATGGCGTGCATTTCATAAATTATTGTCTCACTAGCTAATAGCCTTTTAACTACCAATAATATATTTATTGTTTTGTATTCTTTCAAATGAATGTACCAGTGAAATTATGACCAATTCCCATTACTACTAAAAATTTACAGTAATTCCTGACAGTTACATACCCTCTGAAATTATGTTGCTTCCTTACCCTACCCGACAAAAAAGATGACTGTTCATTAACAAACCATTGTGGAATAATAAATAATTTACTCATTTGAGTGCAACACAATAATTTTATTTCTATGTTCTCAAAGCAAACTTTTTTTTACTTCTCTGTTGCAGTTCAGATGGAAGATTTTTTGAATGTTGCCAAGGACAAGATTCCCACTTTAGTTGGGATGAAGTTTACAAGCTCTGACATGTTTGACTTGGGCTGTTGCCTCTGTGTTGATGATGGGAAATTTCAGATGCTTCATGGCGGAGATGAGGTTTGTTTTTAAACAAGGTCCTCTTTTAACAAAAAAGTCCTTGTTAATGTTCTAAGTCAATTCAAGTCAAGTTCATTCAAAAATGTTTAACATAAAATTCAAAGACGACACTAACCCGCAAGTAGCTAGAGCTAATCTAGGCGGGTAGTGAGAAGACTAATTTACAAGAATTAATTACAGTTTACAAAAATCTATATACAATTTGTCAGTGAGCCATACAAACATTGAAAAAAAGAAAGAAAATAAAATAAGTGAACATATGAAGAAAAGAAATATAAATTGCTATACTCTAAATAGATCGATTTAAGGACGGTGCCTACTAATACCGAAGTATTTTTGTGTGGTTTATGACTATGCGGGAAAAGCAGATCTCAGCAAGGCCTATTGGAATCCAAAAAGAAAATTGGGGGTAACCACGCATTTTTCAGAGATAATTAAGCAATAATATCTCTAAAAAACGCCAAAATATAAAGCAATGTATGGGATTTTTTCCTAAATTGAAGCTTAATTATCTCTGAAAAATGCATGGTTACCCCCAATTTTCTTTTGAGATACCAAAAGCATTTGGTAAGTTCTGCTTTCTCCGTGTAGATTTAAACCGTGCAAAAATATTCCTGTATTAGTAGGCACCACCCATAGGAAACCCGAGTATCTCGCGATACGCAGAACGTATGCGCAGTAACAATAGTAGGCACTGTCCTTAATTACGATCATGTTGTAACTTTCAGTTTTGAAAACTCAGAGATAAGAGTAGGAATGCCAACATAATCATCCTCTTTTATTAAAATATGGAATAACAGGTCTTGCATTTTCCTCTTAAAACTGTACTTGGGTAATTTTTTTTTTCAGGACTGGCTTGCCACCGGCGCCCTCCCCCCCCCCCCCCCCCCCCACACACACACACACACACACACAGTCATGTTTGGGAGAGTCATATTCCCCCCCTCTCCAGCTCCCCTGACTTGTCCTCAGTCATCTCTTTTGTCTTTGAGAAGAGGCATGCAGGCCTAAGGGGACATGTGTGCTAGAAGGGGAGAGAAGCATGGGGGTGATGGGAAGGAAGAAAGGGGAGAGGCAATGTCTCTCTTCCCCACTTTCCTCCTTCCCAGCAGCCCTCGAAAAGACAGCAGAGACACTGAACTAGGGACAAGTCAGCCAGCTCCTTTAAAAACATCTTGCATAGGAGGCATTAAGGGCTGGCTTGAGTTTCTATATGATTGTGTTGCTTTTCACTGTTTTTAAATTTGATTGTAAATCACGTTTTCACTTTTTTTTATTGTGTACTAGTGAATTGTGTGTAGATCATATTGCTTTTATCATTAAAGGTTAAATTTACCAAATTAACGGGATTACTAAACTAACAAGATTAATTAACCAACCAATTATCTTGTACTTTAAATACCCTTTACTGTGACATACAGTTAGTTTTCAACATCTCCTACATTTCCTTGTTAAGTTCAACTGAATTTAGACCTCATTCAGCCATAGCACACACTCATTCTTCCTTTTTTCTTGTTTCCTTGTGTTCAGATCCTTATCAGTGCTTTGGCAATGGGAGCTACCGCTTCTATAGGATCGTAAGTCAATTTATTTCCTTTTCTAAAGTTTGCTCTCCTAAGTCGATTTCTTAGCCTTTAAAACTGTCAGAGTTGAATCTCAAATCATGTAAGGCTGCCCTTACCTTTCAACGTCTGTGAATGAATTCTTGACTGTGACCATCCAAACCATGAAGTGTCTTTACTCTTGTCCCCCAATTTTTCTGGTTGTAGAAAGTTTAATTATTGATTATAATGAGAATGATGTCAGTGACACAGGCATTCTTGGAGAAAGGAAATCTGAGTGCTCCCAACAGGAGTCGAACCTATGATATTCTGTTTACTAGTTCGGAAGCTCTACCACTGAGCTACAGGAGACTCGTGGTAGCCAAGGCCATTAAACTAGGTTCTTGTGAAAAACATCCTGCTAGGATTTGAATGTCGATGTGTGGTTTTCTTTGTAGTTTCAATGCTTTTTAATCCTTACCAAGTGTTTTTGGCAAAATATGTTCATTATGAAAATAATTCAAACGTTTTGCTTTCTGTCCCTTCATATTCAGAACTTACAATTTCGCCGGAAGGTTGCACAACAGAATTGTTGAGGCTTTTAACAAAGGAGACATGAAGAGGGCCAGGAAGGAACAGGTAAGTAGCTAAAATGTGATTGTGTCGGCTCAAAGTTTGCTGTAACGTCACAATGTACAGTTCCAGTAAAAATCCATACCCACCCCATGGAAGGTCATTGGAAATTCCTAAGGGGAGGGGGGTCTTCAAAGTCAAACTCTTAGAAGCAAAGTAGGAAGCTAAACTGGAATTTCCGAGGGGAAGGGAGGGTGCAAAACAAAAAACCTTCTGTGGGGGGAGTATGAACATTTTCTGGAACTGCGCAATAACCCTTTAGGCACCAATAGTGATCAGGATCTAATTTCCCCTTACAATATTACTGTTTGATCAAGCATTCGGGTCATGGGAATAAAGCAAATGATCAGCAAAGATGAACGGCCTTCAGCTGTGAAAAATAAAAATATACAGAGAACAATAAGGAGAATTGCATGTTGATATTGGAGATCTTCTGACTAAATCCTTCATGAGCACACAGAATTGTGGATCCCAGTAACTTTCTTTGTGTTGCCTATTCACAGTACCGCTCTCAAGCCATGGTTAAGCTGTTTAACAAATACGGTGAGTTTGAAAATCATCGCTAACTAAGTATTACGTACTGCTAACTAAGGCTTATTTAATTGCGGTCTCTTCAGCTGTGTTATCAGAAACAGATAACTAGTCGTGACAAACTCCATACTAGTCTGCGAAAAGCCGACAAGATTTGAAGGGTTGTCTCCTATGGGCAGGTAATCCGCCTTTAGTTCGAAAACAACAATTTGGTGTCAAAACTGTTAAACCAAAACGTACTCTGATAATAAAATAATACCCATATTTCTAGTTTTACTTATAAAGCGGCACCGCATGGTCACATTTGGTGCTCGTAATTCTGTGAATATAGCCGGTCAGAGTTTCATAAAAGTCGTTTATTTTTGGCCCCCGCGGATTCTTTGCACTTTGCACTCGCTTTTCACTCCCTGATAAAAATCTCCCGAGCTTGACTTGCAGGCAATTATACTGTAAATGTGAATTAAGCTGGCTCTATAGCCTGTACACAAACATCTATATTCATTTCCAACGATGAGGGGATGGAAGAGACGTTTGTTAACAGGCTACCCAACCCACGACTACACACATAAACAAGGAGACGTTTGCGCACAGGTTACCCACCCCATTACTTAAGAAACCACATGAAACATGTTGCAATACAAAATTTATTATCTACTCACTTAAAGTACCTTACACTACAGCTCATAACAACGACTTAGATTTATACAGCAATTTTAGTTCGTTTTCAGAAAAGTTTGATTTCTATCGTATACTGAGAAACCGAGTACACTAAGGCGTTGGCTTTAAAATGGCGCTATTTACAGGTATTTACGTTTTTGTGGACGCACTGGCAAGAGTCATTTTGAACTTTTACAACGCTCAAACGAAAACCAAACTATCTTGGGATAAAATCTAAACACAACTGTTGCTTACTTCAAGCAAGTCGAAACTCTGCCTAATTGATCACAAAAATAACGATCCTAACCTTTGATGTTAATACAAGTAAGCGATCACAAAATTCTACATTAACTGGCATCTTTGTCTTACGATTCTAAAAACTTGATGCTGCGTGAAACTTAAACGAAAACACCTAATAATTAAGCAAAAGTTGGTTAATTTGTACAAGTTGTAAGCGAATACTTGACTGTGCATTGCTCGCATCTGACAGAACAGCACCAAACAAACTTGCACCTACACTTGACCTGTTTATAATGTTCAACGGTTCGAGACCGCAAATTACAAGCCTTACAAAGAGATCTGCATTCCTTGGTCGATCCAGCTTCACTTTCACATGCCCTTCGCAGCATTCCAGGGGAGGCGGCAGTCTTGTTTCGCACGCAGTAGTCTGGGGACGAGTCGAGGTAAATCAGGTTGCTGTCCTTTCTAGTCACCAGGCTGTGTCTGTTGTTGTTTTCTCGCTTGTGAAGCTCGCTGTTCAAGAATGACACTGGAACAGCTTTGCGGTATTTCTGCTTCAGTGCTGATCCAACGACTTCAAAAGGCGCCAACTGCTTCCAGCAAGTTTTCAGATTACAACTTCCGGTGACGCCATGACACTTGCATTCTTTCTTGAGGCTTGCTCGAACAACCTGTTATCAAATAGAAATAGAATGACAACATAAGATTTCTGATTTGCAAACTAAACGAATAAGCAAATCGATCACGCGCAAACAAGTTCAAGCCTATTCTGAGTTCTGTCCGTCGATTCGTTCTGGGTAAATATGTGCAAAGACCGTCGACAGGAAAAATTCCCATGGACTGTTGAACGTGTTTTCGGCCGATCAAATTCAAGCACAGTTATTTTTTTTTTATCGGATATTGCATGCAACTGCATATGAATCGCTGTCAATGCTATGAAAAGTGCAAGAAAATCTGCTTTACGCGTCCCCTTTTGAATAATTTTTGTCCAAATCTCTATCGTTTGTTAAAAGTTTTTTTACATAATCAGTAATCGTGGAAGTATGGTTAAACAGCAAGAATTTATATAAAGCAAAAAAGACCCAGATCCAGTCTTTCGAATCTCGATTAAGCTAACCCAGGGTTAGGACTTACTTTAACTGAAACCCGCAAGTAATGATCAAAGTGTATTTTTGCTTTGGTCTTAAAAATGCTCTGAAGCACAACAAACCAATCTGGCTTTCGTATTTCAGGCCCTCAACCTCGAATATCATATTCAGGAGATTAGCTTTAATGGCGGCGATTTCATTGGCCTCTGGAACAGATTGTTGTGACTATATGCGAAATTTTATGGTTGAAACAATAGTTTTGCCAACAACAAATACAACTGTACCCGCCTACTCTTATCAGGTTTTCAATGGCTAATTGCAAAGCGAGATGGAAATGATCTGTAGTGAAACGACTTTGTAGCGAAACTACTAAAACCCGCGATCCTTGTATACAAGCCGTCGAATCGATTAACTGCAATGTAACTAAACGCCATGACACTTGGCGGCAGTCTTGTTTCGCACGCAGTAGTCTGGGGACGAGTCGAGGTAAATCAGGTTGCTGTCCTTTCTAGTCACCAGGCTGTGTCGGTTGTTGTTGTTTTCTCTCTTGTGAAGCTTGCTGTTCAGGAACGACACTGGGACGGCTGTGCGATATTTCTGCTTCAGTGCTGATCCAACGACCTCAAAAGGCGCCAACTGCTTCCAGCAAGTTTTCAGATCACAACTTCCGGTGACACCATGACACTTGCATTCTTTCTTGAGGCTTGTTCGGACAACCTGTTATCAATTAGAAAGAGAATGACAACATAAGATTTCTGACTTGCAAACTTAACGAATAAGCAAATCGACGTAATTTTCAAGCTAATTCTGAGCTCTGTCCGTTGATTCGTTCTGGGTAAATATGTGGAAAGACCGTTGATAAGAAAAATTTCCATGGACTGTTGAATGTGTTACGGCCGATCAAATTCAAGCACAGTTGTTTTTTCATCGGATATCGCATGCCACTGCTTATGAATCGCTGTCAATATTACGGAAAGTGCAAGAAAAAAAAAAACTCTACACGTCTCCTTTTGAATAATTTTCCAAACCTCCATCGTTTGTTAAATGTTTTTGACCATAATCAGTAATCGTGGAAGTATGCATAACCAGCAAGAAATAATATATAAAAAAAAAGACTTGGTTCCAGTCGTTCAAATCTCAATTAAACTAGGACTAACTTCAAACTCTCCTTCATAAGTCATCAACGACCATTTCTATAACGAATTTATGATCAAAGTGTATTTTCGCTCTGAAGCACAACAGAGCTGTTTGGTTTTCGTACATCAGGACTCCAAACTCAAATATCATATTAATCAGCTTACCTTTCTCCCCACTGCATTATTATGCAGGTTAAATGCTGTGCGAGCGTCGTTTCCGTTTTCCAGCTTGTCAATAAAGCGCCTGGTCTCCTTCTCTCCAAACTTGGTGTTATCACTGCATCCGCCCCACTGCCAGTCGCGGTTTCCTTGCGTCTGTTTTCTGGTTTTACCGCACCTGCATCCGGGAATTCTGTTCTGTGCGCACTGAAGTGTGATCTCGTGTGTGATGGCGGCGGAGCTGATGGCGTGAAGAAAGGCTGTCTCTCGAGTGGCTGCAATAATAAAACGAAGAGTGATTAGTTAGATGAACTTTACACGGCTTCTTAGCGTGATACAGAGAACAGTTGCTCAAAGCACACTTTATAGACAGGTCTTTCGGAATTAGACAAAAATACTCTCGTGTGTACGACAAGATTTTTCCCTGCAATTATCCTTGTTTAAAAACCTTAGTGCCAGGATTAAACAATTTCACTCAAAACTTGTTTACCATTTGCGCACGAGCAAATCAAAAAAAAATTTCAAAAAAATCTTGTTAGGGAAAACCTGCCTGCGTAGAAACAGCCTGAGTTTACGAGCCTGAATTTCCTATCCTCCTTAAAAGAAGAAGTACACAAATTCCTGAGACCTCTAGGTACCTTGATTGCGAAGAAACAGCCAATAACATATGCGAATTCACATCATTTCACAACCGCTGTCTCGAGAACCTCGAGTGCACACTTTACGATCACTAGCTCAACATGTATATAACATCTTATGTAAAATCTGATAAAACGGATCGCGTTCACTTTGTCGGACACTGCATTTGCTGTCTAGGTTGCATTTGAAACAAAGCAAATTCTCAAGAACTTACCATGTGGCAAAGTGGTTTTAACAAAGATGGGTAACTGTTGATACACGTTCTTGTTGCCCAGTGAACAGTTCCAGATGTCGTTCTTAAACAGATGCTGACATTCGGTCAATCCACGGCGGCCTCCTTCTCTGACGATGCGCAGTAGTAAAGGATAATTCTGTGAAAACAAGAGGAAAACGAGCGATTAGCACAATGTTGGCGCAAAATAAAAAAATTAACCCTTTAAACCCTAATATCAAAGAACAAATTCTCCTATCTTGTCCCCATACTTGTCTTTGCATCATCTACACCTCTTTGCAACAAAAGGTAAAGATCGATTATATTTTCAACAATTTAACGTTAATTTAAATTCAAGAGTGGAGGTTGCCATCAACCCTTAAACCCCTTATATCAAAATAAAAATGGTCCTATCTTGTCCCCGTACTTTTCTTATAGAAGTAATGGGGAGAAGTTATTAAAATTAAGAAACTTGGGCGATCATATCCTTAATTCTCATGACCTCAGGGATTGAATAAGCATTGATATTACAAGGAGAAATTTGATGCTGATCACTTTTTGGGCTTAAAGGATTAAGAGAGACCAGAGAAGCTATCGTCACCCGGGAACCTTGAAGGCCCGTAGATTTAAAGTGTGTATTTGCTTGAAACAAACACTCAATTCGTCGCACATGTCCAACTATTCCGAAATTGAAATCACACAAAATTCCCAGTTTGATAATATAAATCAGTTTTTAGGGAGACAAAACATTCTTCAACTTCAGGAGATTAGCTTTAATGGCGGCGATTTCATTGGCCTCTGGAACAGATTGTTGTGACTATATGCGAAATTTTATGGTTGAAACAAAAGTTTTGCCAACAACAAATACAACTGTACCCGCCTACGCTTATCAAGTTTTCAATGGCTAATTGCAAAGCGAGATGGAAATGATCTGTAGTGAAACGACTTTGTAGCGAAACTACTAAAACCCGCGATCCTTGTATACAAGCCGTCGAATCGATTAACTGCAATGTAACTAAACGATTGGTAGGCGTATATTTAACTTACCTTTTGTCGAAGGTCGCTGTTCAAGGGGTTGTTTGACCTATAGCACAAGGAGAAAAGAAATGTTAGCGTACTTTGGATTAAAAAAAAGAAGAAGATAAATTGATGCCCTGCAAAATGTTTGCAAAGTAACCACAACGACAAAATAATCTTAACGTGGGCTTGTATCCGAGTAAAAAGTGGACAGTTCAGCATTTCAGGGCACTAGAATATTTAGCAGTTATATCAAACCTTTAGTACATCATCACTTCCCGATAAGCAGAACGCAGATCATGAAGAGCATGGCGCGGGGCAAGCTCAAGAACATTTCATGAAATAATTTCCAGCGTCACACTCTAATTGTTACATTTCACCTCGAAAGTTACAAGGCTCACCGGTCGCCACAGTTTTAAACTTGACATATTCTCTAATATTTGTGTTCAATTTACTCCTCACACAAACAGTGTAAAACGCATAAAAAGCTAAGATAATTTTTCACCCGAACTCACATAATCACATTTTCATACTTAACAGTGTAACGAAACGAGTTTGTAGCGAAATGATCGGATACCGTTCTAGGGCCTACGACGAGTACAAGAGATCGAAAAAGCTCAAGGATTCGAGTTCTCAATCACCGCCTACCAGTTTGAAAATTTTGTAAGTGGAACACTCAAGTATACCCACAAACGCGAAACCCCTCGACCCACGTTTCACAAAACGCCCGAAAGAGATTTTAGGACCCGAGAAGCATTTTCAAACTTCGTTCTCCGTCTATTTTCGCAATTTTTTCGAGGAAATTAGTCCAGTACATTTCTTGTCAAGTTTTCAATGATTTAGCTTAACAACTATGCTCTTAAAATGGTTTTTTGGGCCCGAAATGTTGTTGGGAGTTTTAAGCTGCGTGCGCGAGGGTATCAAAGGTTTCTTTCAGTGCGCGCTTTAGTGGAGCAATTCTCGAGGTTCGCGTGTTGCCGCGCGTGAGAGACACCTTTGGCACCCACGGTACAAAAAGCAATGAGATGATTTAAAAAGGATCAAACTTACTTAGTGTTGCTGAATCCTTGCTGTGTCCAAAGCAAAACGAAAAGAATCGGTAAATACGCTGCGGAGAGCTTCATAGTGTGACTTGTTCGATCTTCGTTGTTTGCAAGTTGATGCGAAATGAATTGAGATTGTTTTAGGTCGCTTATATACTTGTTGGTTGATTAAATTAAACATAAACAGGTTCATTGATCAACACGCGAACAATAGAAATCCCACGCGAGACGAGGTGTGATTTAGTAGCATAAATTAGAGAGGTGAGACTTTTTAGCGTAATTGCAGAGGTGAGACTTTTTTCTAACAATACATTCGTAAAACAATGCCTTTTGATAGTAAGAATCGATTATCAACTTGTTGGCAGAAAATTTGCTTCATTCCATTTTTTTTTTTCTGCGCTTTTGGCGTTTCGCGTCTCGTGAATCTTCGCTTTCAGCGATTCGCGTCTTCCTTCGCGAATTTCACGAGAATAACGACTATTTTGCAGTCAGGCAGTGCCTGTAGTCACAAAATAAGGAAGTGCGTTGATGTATTTTGTTAATCGGACTTAAGAAGTAGCGTATTGTTTCTCAAGGTATTACTTAACTTCTCTTAACAACCAAATATGTAACAAAGCCCCTTTCGCTTACACTCCAAACGTGCTTCAGGGAAAAATTTTAATTTCATTTTGTAAGATGTGCAAAAATATACAACGGCAGAAAAAGAACTATCCGAGAGCTTTTTTACATGACAACAATTAAGGATTTATTTAGCAGACAGCTATCAAATGATGACAATTGCGGGAACGTTTCATGCGCTGAACAACTTTTAAATGATGCAAGTTGAAAAACCACAATCTTAGATGTTTGAAAAGGACAGTTTGCATTTATAAGCCGCTTAAACCTAAGCCAGGATTTAGTGTTACTCGCTGTTTTTGATTGTCTTGTTTGACTGCGTTTTTTTTTTCATCACTAAACACAAGTTTGTACGCACTACACAAGCATAAGCGCAATAAAGTCGGTCAACACGGCGTGTGATAAGCGCAAGCACACTGATGCAGTACCAAGCATCAAAATTGAAGAAAAATCCCAAATTTCATCTTGTCAAATAATGAAAAACAAACAGTACCATGAGAAAGTACTGCCAAAGAGGCTTCATTTGAATGGTGAAATCATAGAATTTTGTCCACAGACTCAAAAGTTCGAACTACATTTTATTCCTGTATAATTGAGTCTGGGTGTGAAAGAGTTAAGCTTTGCACGACGACTGCATCATTCAATGGACACTGTTTCCCTTTTTCTATATGCGCTCTTGCTAGCTTCACTCCATTTTACACGTAGCGTTTTTGTGCTTACCCTCTGGAATGTAACTAAGGAGGTGAAACCGCAGTTTTTTTCTGCCCCGTTCACACCAAATCTAAAACTTGTTTAAAAGCTGTTTTTGATTGGACTCCATTAGAAAAAACATACGAAAACAGCCTAAACTACAACAACAATAACAACAACAACAACAACTTGAATTAAATATGATACAATAAAATAACTTTTTCAACACTTTATAACTCTTGCGGGGTTTGAATCCATGATTTTGTTGTCGTTTTTGATGTTATTAAAAGAAAGGAAAGTGTAATTTCATTAGCTAAGCAAGCTATCACAAAAAACAATACTTTTTTCATGCTGAAAATATCCCACGCGAGACGACGTGTGAGAAACATCCCACGCGAGACGAGGTGTGAGAAATATCTCACGCGAGACGAGGTGCGAGTTTTTGGCAAAGAACCTATAACAATGGCGTGCTTGACGTGAAAGGAAGAGGAGGAAAAAAAACTTAACAATAGATATTTTATGCTAGATAAACGTTTATCCGCACAATGAATAAACTGACGTAGGGTTTCTCGTAATTCAAAATGCATTTAGTTGATATAATGCATTTGCTCCAAGAATCCTAGATTACGAATAGTCTTTTTTTTCCTCAGCGCTATTGTAGTTGCTTACTGCACTGTCCCCGAGAAAAAAAGCATGGTACTTCTCGTTGTCTAGCACAATCCGTGTTCTTTCAATCTCATGAATCCTAGAGTCAAAAGCCAGGTCATATAATGTTATTGTGTATGGACAGGATGGAATCCTGAAGTGCGGCTCAAAATGAAAAGCTAGTGAGCAGTACTTTCCTGTGATACTTTTTATTCTACTGTATAAGGTGGCCGAAAAGCCTCAAGTGTGTTCCAATAAAGCTACTAGCAGTACTTTCCTGTGGTGCTGTTCTTTTGCTTTACAAGGCGGTTCTAACTTTTGAATATGTGGATCGAATCCTAAAGTATTGTGGGAAACTTTATGCAGTCTCGAAATTGCGCTTTTCCGAAATTGAAAATGTTAATATAGCTTATCAATATAATGTTTACTCGTGCGCGATTAATTTACTGTAAGACTACCCACCCTATTACTTAAGAAACCACATGAAACATGTTGCAATACAAAATTTATTATCTACTCACGTAAGGTACCTTACACTACAGCTCATAACAGTGACTTAGATTTATACAGCAATTTTAGTTGGTTTTCAGAAAAAGTTTGATTTCTATCGTATACTGAGAAACCGAGTACACTAAGGTGTTGGCATTAAGATGGCGCTATTTACAGGTATTTAAGCGTTTGCGGACGCACTGGCAAGAGGCATTTTGAACTTTTACAACGCTCAAACGAAAACCAAACTATCTTGGGACTGTTGCTTACTTCAAGCAAGTCGAAACTCTGCCTAATTATTCACAAAAAAACGATCCTAACCTAAGATGTTAATACAACAAAGCGACCACAAAATTCTACATTAACTGGCATCTTTGTCTTACAATTCTAAATACTCGCTGCTGCATGAAACTTAAACGAAAACACGTAATAATTAAGCAAAAGCTGGTTAATTTGTACAAGTTGTAAGCGAATACTTGACTGTGCATTGGTCGCATCTGACAGTACAGCACCAAACAAACTTGCACCTACATTTGACCTGTTTATAATGTTCAACGGTTCGAGACCGTAAATTACACGCCTTACAAAGAGATCTGCATTCCTTGGTCGATCCAGCTTCACTTTCACATGTCCTTCCCAGCATTCCAGGGGAGCCGGCAGTCCTGTTTCGCACGCAGAAATCTGGGGACGAGTCGAGGTAAATCAGGTTGCTGTCCTTTCTAGTTACCAGGCTGTGTCGGTTGTTGTTGTTTTCTAGCTTGTGAAGCTTGCTGTTCATGAACGATACTGGGACGGCTATGCGGTATTTCTGCTTCAGTGCTGATCCAACGACTTCAAAAGGCGCCAACTGCTTCCAGCAAGTTTTCAGATTACAACTTCCGGTGACGCCATGACACTTGCATTCTTTCTTGAAGCTTGTTCGAACAACCTGTTTTCAAATAGAAAGAGAATGACAACATACGATTTCTGACGTGCAGACTTAACAGTAAGCAAATTGGTGTGATCACAGCTGGGGCTGGCTGAGTTGGTAAAATCAAATCGATGTAATTTTCTTTAGACTAATGCTACTGGTTATGAATCGCTTGCCTATTTCGTTCATTACAGAAAATGTAAGAAAAAAACTGCTCTACACGAATAACTGAATAATTTTTGTCCATTTTTGTTGTGAAATTATGGATAAACAGCGAGTAAATATGTTAAGTAAGAATACCCGGTTCCAGTCGTTCAAAGCTCGATTAAGCTAACCCAGGGTGAGGACAAACTTCAAACTCTGTTTCACAAGTAAAGATCAAAGTGTATTTTTGCTTTGGCCTTAGAAATGTTATGAAGCAGAACAAAGCTGTTTGGTTTTCGTATATCAGGACCTCAAACTCAAATATCATATCAATCAGCTTACCTTTCTCCCCACTGCATTATTATGCAGGTTAAATGCTGTGCGAGCGTCGTTCCCGTTTTCCAGCTTGTCAATAAAGCGCCTGGTCTCCTTCTCTCCAAACTTGGTGTTATCACTGCATCCGCCCCACTGCCAATCGCGGTTTCCTTGCGTCTGTTTTCTGGTTTTACCACACCTGTATCCGGGAATTCTGTTCTGTGCGCACTGTAGCGTGATCTCGTGTGTGATGGCGGCGGAGCTGATGGCGTGAAGGAAGGCTGTCTCTCGAGTGGCTGCAATAATAAAACGAAGAGTGATTAGTTAGATGAACTTTACACGGCTTCTTAGCGTGATACAGAGAACAGTTGCTCAAAGCACACTTTATAGACAGGTCTTTCGGAATTAGACAAAAATACTCTCGTGTGTACCACAAGATTTTTCCCAACAATTATCCTTGTTTAAAAATCTTAGTGCCAGGATTAAACAATTTCACTGAAAACTTATTTACCATTTGCGCACGAGAAAATCAAAAAAATTTTTCAAAAATATCTTGTTAGGGAAAACCTGCTTGCGTGGAAACAGCCTGAGTTTACGAGCCTGAATTTCCTATCCCCCTTTAAAGAAGAAGTACACAATTTCCTGAGACCTCTAGATACTTGATTGCGAAGAAACAGCCAATCACATTCGCGAATTCACATCAGTTCACGTTTGTATGACTGGGGGTATGACGTATGCCCCCAGTCATACAAACGTCTGTAATTTTGTCAAATGTCATCTTACTTTCCCAAGCTGATAGAACACCTAATATGCTGAAACTTTGCAAGGTTACTAAAGTAAAGGTGCTCTTTCCAGTGCTGGTATCAGTTTTTCATTCAGTTCAATTTTAACTCATTCAAATCTGTTGCTGCCATCTTGGAGAAGGGTGTATTCTCAAGAACTTACCATGTGGCAAAGTGGTTTTAACAAAGATGGGTAACTGTTGATACACGTTCTTGTTGCCCAGTGAACAGTTCCAGATGTCGTTCTTAAACAGATGCTGACATTCGGTCAATCCACGGCGGCCTCCTTCTCTTACGATGCGCAGTAGTAGAGGATAATTCTGTGAAAACAAGAAGGAAACAAGCGATTAGCAAAATGTCGGCGCAAAATATTAGATTAAACCCTTTAACCTCTAATATCAAAGAAGAAATTCTTCTATCTTGTCCCCATACTTGTCTTATAAAAGTACTGGGGAGAAGTTAAAGGATTAAGAGAGACTAGAGAAGCTACCGTCAGTCATGAGTTGCTTTATCTAATCGTAAACACGAGAACCTTGATGGCCGCAGATTTAAAGCAAACCAGTTACCAGTCGCTTTTGCTATAATCACAGAGTACATGCTTGTTTGAGACAGTCACTTTACTCGCCGCAGATGTAGAAATATTCCGAAATTGAAACCTCACAAAATTTGCCACCCAATTTGATATCAGAGAAATTTAGAATCGTGTTTACGTCTAATGTGGGATTCGTGTTGATGTTTTCTTGAGAAAAGTTCGCAGATGAGAATAGTGCAAAATAATTCCCAACTTTCAAACCACGATCCCATGTATGGAAGCCGTCGATCAAAACTGCAATACAGCCAAACAACTAAGACGTATATTCAACTTACCTTCTGTCGAAGGTCGCTGTTTAAGGGGTTGTTGGATCTGAAAAGAAAAGAAAAGTTAGCATGCTTTAGATTAACGCCCCGTAAAATGTTCGCAAAGTAACCTCGACTTGACAACGTCAAAATCATCCAAACGCAGGCTTGCATCCGAGTCTAAGGTGGACACGAATATTTGGTTTATCAACAGAGTTGATAACTAAAGATAAATTTACTACCGTAAAGAGATTCGAGCGCTGACATTACAGCGTAGGCCCTTCGGTATAGCGTGGATTTGCTCTGACGAAGGGCTAACGCTCGAAACGTCAGCACTCGAATCTCTTTACGGTGGCCAATTTACCTTTAGTTATCAACTCTGTTGATAAAGAAAAAATTTCCGTTTCCACTCCCACTTTGTTATTGAAGCCCAAACGACACTTTCCGATAACAAGAACGCAGGTACGAGGATGGCGCGCCGCAAGCTCGAGAGAATTTCATAACATTTTACTTCTAGTCCACTTACACACTATTAATTGTTACATTTCAGCTTGCAAGTTATAAGGCTTACTGGTCGTTCCGCTCAGTACAAAGCCGCTTCGCTACGCTACAGTTTTGTCATATTTTCTAATATTCGATCTCAATTTACTCCTCACAACAAAAACATTGTAAAACGTAGGAACAGCTAAGATAAGTTTTCACCCGAACTCACGTAATGACACTTTCATACTTAACAGTGCAGCGAAACGACCGTGTAACGAAACGACTTTGTAGCGAAATGACAGGGTATCGTTCTAGGGCCTACGACGAGTACGAGAGATCGAAAAAACTCAAGGATTCGAGTTCTCAGTCACCGCCTACCAGTTTGAAAATTTTAGTAAGCGAAACACTCAAGTATACCCACAAACGCGAAACCCCTTGATTCACGTTTGACAAAACACCCGAAAAGATTTTAGAGCCCGGGAAGCATTTTCTAAATTCGTTTTCCGTCGATTGGCGCTATTTCTTTCGAGCTAATTAGTCCAATACATGTCTTGTAAAGTTTTCAACGATTTAGCTTGAACAACTATGCTCGCAAAATGGTTGTTTGAACCCGAAATGTTTTCGAGAAGTTTGAGCTGTGTACGCGAGGGTATCAAAACTTTCTTTCAGTGCGCGCTTTAGTGGAGCAATCCTCGAGTGTTCGCGTGTTGCCGCGCGTGAGAGACACCTTTGGCACCCAGGGTACAAAAAGCAATGAGATGATTTAAAAAGGATCAAACTTACTTAGTGTTGCTGAATCCTTGCTGTGTCCAAAGCAAAACGAAAAGAATCGGCAAAAACGCTGCGGAGTGCTTCATAGTGTGACTTGTTCGATCTTTGTTGTTTGCAAGTTGAGGCGAAATGAATTGAGATTGTTTTAGGTCGCTTATATACTCTTTGATTGATTAAATTAAACATTAGCAGGTTCATTGATCAACACGCGAACAATAGAAATCTCACGCGAGACGAGGTGTGATTTAGTAGCATAAATTAGAGAGGTGAGACTTTTTAGCGTAATTGCAGAGGTGAGACTTTTTTCTTACAATACATTCGTAAAACAATGCCTTTTGATAGTAAGAATCGATTATCAACTTCTTGGCACGAAATTTGCTTCATTCCTTAGTTTTTTTTAAACTGCGCTTTTGGCGTTTCGCGTCTCGTGAATCTTCGCTTTCAGCGATTCGCGTCTTCCTTTGCAAATTTCACGAGAATAACGACTATTTTGCAGTCAGGCAGTGCCTGTAGTCACAAAATAAGAAAGTGCGTTGATGTATTTTGTTAATCGGACTTAAGAAGTAGCGTATTGTTTCTTTACGTATTACTTGACTTCTCCTAACAACCAAATATGTAACAAAACCCTTATCGCTTACACTGCAAATGCGCTTCAGAGAAAAAAAATTAATTTCATTTTGTAAGATGTGGAAAAATAAACAACGGCAAAAAAAGTACTATCCGAGAGCTTTTTTATAAAGGGCAACAATTAAGGATTTATTCAGCAGACAGCTATCAAATGTTGACAATTGCGGGAACGTTTTATGCGCTGAACAACTTTTAAATGGCATACGTTGAAAAACCACAATCTTAGGGGTTTGAAAAGGACAGTTTGCATTTATAAGCCGCTTAACCCTAAGCCAGGATTTAGTGTTACTCGCTGTTTTTGATTG
Organism: Pavona decussata; assembly: GCF_977016875.1. Classification (NCBI taxonomy): domain Eukaryota; kingdom Metazoa; phylum Cnidaria; class Anthozoa; order Scleractinia; family Agariciidae; genus Pavona; species Pavona decussata. The sequence goes on along the minus strand of NW_028145860.1, from coordinate 1,774,677 downwards.
TCGTTTTCTTTTTTTCGTCACCAAACACAAGTTTATACGCACTACACGAGCATATGCACAATAAAGTAGGTCAACACGGCGTACGATAAGCGCAGCACAATGGTGCAGTGCCAAGCATCAAATAGTCGGAGTGTCAAGCATCCAACTAATGCCAAACATAACTTAAGTTCCAAAACAACTATTTGTTGTCAAAACTGTTAAACCAAAACGTACTCTGATAATAAAATAATACCCATATTTCTAGTTTTGTTTATTAAACGTCACCGCAAGGACAAATTTGGCGCGCGTTTTTCTGTGAATATAGCCGGTCAGAGTTTCATAAAAGTTGGGGGTTTTTTTGCACACGCGGATTCGTCGCACTTTGCGCTTGCTTTTCACTCCCTGATTAAAATCTCCCGAGCTTGACTTGCAGGCAATTATACTGTGAATGTGAATTAAGCTGGCTCTTTAGCCTGTACACAAACGCCTATATTCGTTTCCAACGATGGGCGATGGAAGAGCCGTTTACTAACAGGCTACCCAACCCACGACTACACACACGAAACAAGGAGATTTTTGCGCACAGGTCACGCACCCCATTACTTAAGAAACCACATAAAACATGTTACAATACAAAATTTATTATCTACTCACTTAATGTACCTTACACTACAGCTCATAACAGCTCATAGTTAATTTTCAGAAAAGTTTGATTTCTATCGTATACTGAGAAACCGAGTACACTAAGGTGTTGGCTTTAAAACGGCGCTATTTACAGGTATTTACGTTTTCGCGGACGCACTGGAAAGAGTCATTTTGAACTTTTACAACGCTCAAACGAAACCAAACCATCTTGGGATAAAATCTAAACACAACTGTTGCTTACTTCGCACAAGTCAAAACTCTGCCTAATGGTTCACAAAAATAACGATCCTAACCTAAGATGTTAATACAACTAAGCGATCACAAAATTCTACATTAACTGGCATCTTTTTCTTACAATTCTAAATACTCGCTGCTGCATGAAACTTAAACGAAAACACCTAATAATTAAGCAAAAGCTGGTTAATTTGTACAAGTTGTAAGCGAATACTTGACTGTGCATTGGTCGCATCTGACAGCACAGCACCAAACAAACTTGCACCTACACTTGACCTGTTTATAATGTTCAACGGTTCGAGAGCGCAAATTACAAGCCTTACAAAGAGATCTGCATTCCTTGGTCGATCCCGCTTCACTTTCACATGTCCTTCCCAGCATTCCAGGGGAGCCGGCGGTCTTGTTTCGCACGCAGTAGTCTGGGGACGAGTCGAGGTAAATCAGGTTGCTGTCCTTTCTAGTCACCAGGCTGTGTCGGTTGTTGTTGTTTTGTCGCTTGTGAAGCTTGCTGTTTATGAACGACACTGGGACGGCTGTGCGGTATTTCTGCTTCAGTGCTGATCCAACGACTTCAAAAGGCGCCAACTGCTTCCAGCAAGTTTTCAGATTACAGCTTCCGGTGACGCCATGACACTTGCATTCTTTCTTGAGGCTTGTTCGAACAACCTGTTATCAATTAGAAAGAGAATGACAACATAAGATTACTGACTTGCAAACTTAACGAATAAGCAAATTGGCGTGATCACAGTTGGGGCCGGCTGAGTTGGTAAAATCAAATCGATATAATTTTCTTTAAACTGATCACGCGAGCACCAAGTTCAATATAATTCCGAGTTCTGTCCTTTGAATCGTTCTGGGTAAAAACGTGCAACGACCGTTGATGCTAAAAATAATTTGTGTTACAGGCAATCAAATTAGAGTACAGTTGTTTTTTTCATCAGATATCGCTTGTCACTGGTTATGAATCTCTTGTCTGAATTGCTTACAATACTACGGAAAATCAGGAAGGAAAGAACTGCAAATATTCCAGGCTCCAGTTTTTCAAATCTCGATTAATGTAGTTATGATCAAAGTGTATTTTGGCTGTGGCCTTAAACTGAAACATGCTCTGAAACACGACAAACCTATTATGCTTTCGTAAAACAGGGCCAGGTTTTCAAAGCTCGATTAAGCTAATCCTGGGTTAACGTGAACTTTGACTCGAATTCGCTAATAAATCAAAAGATTTTTTCCCTTAGTATTGACTCAGACTATTCTTCATCATTAGCTTAAGATTTGTAAAGAGCGAGATGTAAACCTTGCTTAACTTTTTATCGGAAATTAGCGTTGATCGGCTTTCGAACAACCGGACCCAGGATCCCAAACTCAAATATCAAATTAATCAGCTTACCTTTCTCCCCACTGCATTATTATGGAGGTTAAATGCTGTGCGAGCGTCGTTCCCGTTTTCTAGCTTGTCAATAAAGCGCCTGGTCTCCTTCTCTCCAAACTTGGTGTTATCACTGCATCCGCCCCACTGCCAATCGCGGTTTCCTTGCGTCTGTTTTCTGGTTTTACCGCATCTGCATCCGGGAATTCTGTTCTGTGCGCACTGTAGGGTGATCTCGTGTGTGATGGCGGCGGAGCTGATGGCGTGAAGGAAGGCTGTTTCTCGAGTTGCTGCAATGATAAAACGAAGAGTGATTAGTTAGATGAACTTTACAAGGCTTCTTAGCGTGATACAGAGAACAGTTGCTCAAAGCACACTTTATAGACAGGTCTTCCGGAATTAGCCAAATACTCACTGATAACTTATTTACCATTTGCGCACGAGCAAATCAAAATTTTCAAAAGAACCTTGTTAGAGAACCTGCTGGCGTGGAAACAGCCTAAGTTTACGAACCTGAATTTCCTATCAGTTTTTCATTCAGTTCAATTTTAACTCATTCAAATCTGTTGCTGCCATCTTGGAGAAGGGTGTATTCTCAAGAACTTACCATGTGGCAAAGTGGTTTTAACAAAGATCGGTAACTGTTGATACACGTTCTTGTTGCCCAGTGAACAGTTCCAGATGTCGTTCCTAAACTGATGCTGACATTCGGTCAATCCGCGGCGGCCTCCTTCTCTTACGATGCGCAGTAGTAGAGGATAATTCTGTGAAAACAAGAAGGAAATGAGCGATTAGCACCATGTCGGCGCAAAATATTAGAGTTTCGTTTAACCTCTACTATTAAAGAACAAAGTCTCCTTTGTAGTCCCCATACTTGTCTGATAAAAGTACTAGGAGGCAGTTATTAAAATATCAAGAAATTTCACTTTGGGTGATCATATCCTAAATTCTCATGACATCAGGGATTGAATAAGCATTGATAATACACGGAGAAATTTGATGCTGATTAGAGAAACTAACGTTACTCATGAGTTGCTTCACCCAATCGTAAACCCAGAAACCTTGAAGGCCCGTAGATTTAAAGTGAAAAATTTGTCAGTGGCTTTTCCCACAATCATAGTATATATGCTTGAAACACACATTCGACTCGCCGCAGATGTATAAATATTCCGAAATTAAAATCACACAAAATTCTAAGTTTGATAATATAAATCAGTTTTTAGAGAGACAAATTCAGGAGATTAGCTTTAATGGCGGCAATTTTACTGGCCTCTGGAACAGATTGTTGTGACTATGTGCGAAATTTTATGGTTGAAACAAAAGTTTTGCCAACAACAAATGCAACTGTACCCGCCTACGCTTATCAAGTTTTCAATGTCTAATTGCAAAGCAAGATGGAAATGATCTGTAGTGAAACGACTTTGTAGCGAAACTACTATAAAAACCGCGATCCCTGTATACAAGCCGTCGAATCGATTAACTGCAATGTAACTAAACGATTGGTAGGCGTATATTGGACTTACCTTTTGTCGAAGGTCGCTGTTCAAGGGGTTGTTGGATCTATAGCACAAGAAGAAAATAAATGTTAGCGTAATTTGAATTAAAAAAAAAAAAAAAAGATGGATTGGTGCCCTGCAAAATGTTCGCAAAGTAACCACAGTGACAAAATAATCTAAACGTGGGCTTCTATCCGAGTAAAAAGTGGACAGTGCAGTATTTCAGGGCACTAGAAAATTTAGCAGTTATATCAAGCCTTTAGTACATGATCACTTCCCGATAAGAAGAACGCAGATAAGAGCATGGCGCGGCGCAAGCTCAAGAAAATTTCATAACATTTTACTTCTAGTGCCACACTCTAATTGTTACATTTTACCTCGAAAGTTATAAGGCTCAACCGGCCGTTTCGCTACCAAGTTGTTTCCCTACGCCACAGTTTAAACTTGAAATACTCTCTAATATTTGAGTTCAATTTACTCCTCACAAAAACATTGTAAAACGCAGAAACAGCCAGGATAATTTTTCGCCCGAACTCACATAATCACATTTTCATAACGAAACGAGTTTGTAGCGAAATGACCGGATATCGTTCTGGGGCCTACGACGAGTACGAGAGATCGAAAAAACTCAAGGATTCGAGTTCTCAATCACCGCCTACCAGTTTGAAAATTTTGTAAGTGGAACACTCAAGTATACCCACGACCGCGAAACCCCTCCACCCACGTTTCACAGAACACCCGAAGAGATTTAAGGACCCGAGAAGCATTTTCTAAATTCGTTCTCCGTCGATTGGCGCTATTTCTTGTAAATTCTCAACGATTTAGCTTGAACAACTATGCACGTAAAATTGTTGTTTGAACACGAAATGTTTTCGAGAGGTTTGAGCTGCGTACGAGAGGGTATCAAAGGTTTCTTTCAGTGCGCGCTTTAGTGGAGCAATCCTCGAGGTTCGGGTTGCCGCGCGTGAGAGACACCTTTGGCACCCAGGGTACAAAAAGCAATGAGATGATTTAAGAAGGATCAAACTTACTTAGTGTTACTGAATCCTTGCTGTGTCCAAAGCAAAACGAAAAGAATCGGTAAATACGCTGCGGAGAGCTTCATAGTGTGACTTGTTCGATCTGTGTTGTTTGCAAATTGATGCGAAATGAATTGAGATTGTTTTAGGTCGCTTATATACTCTTCGGTTGATTAAATTAAACACAAACAGGTTCATTGATCAACACGCGAACAATAGAAATCCCACGCGAGACGAGGTGTGATTTAGTAGCATAAATAAGAGAGGTGAGACTTTTTAGCGTAATTGCAGAGGTGAGATTTTTCTCTAACAATACATTCCTAAAACAATGCCTTTTGATAGTAAGAATCGATTATCAACTTCTTCTCAGAAAATTTGCTTCATTCCTTATTTTTTTTTTCTTCGCTTTTGCTGTTTCGCGTCTCGTGAATCTTCGCTTTCAGCGATTCGCGTCTTCCTTTGCGAATTTTACGAGAATAACGACTTTTTTGCAGTCAGACAGTGCTAGTAGTCGCAAAACAAATAAGTGTGTTGGCATGTTTTGTTAATCGGACTTAAGAAGTAGCGTATTGTTTCTTCAGATATTATTTGACTTCTCCTAACAACCAAATTTGTAACAAAGCCCTTATCGCTTACACTCCAAATGCGCTTCAGGGAAAAGTTTTAATTTCATTTTGTAAGATGTGAAAAAATAAACAACGGCACAAAAAAGTACTATTCGAGACGTTTTATAAAAAATAACAACAATTAAGGATTTATTCAGCCGACAACTATCAAATGATGACAATTGCGGGAACGTTTTATGCGCTGAACAACTTTTAAATGATGCAAGTTGAAAAACAACAATCTTAGGGGTTTTAAAAGGATAGTTTGGATTTATAAGCGGCTTAACCCTAAGCCAGGATTTAGTGTTACTCGCTGTTTTTGATTGTCTTGTTTGACTGCGTTTTTTTTTTCATCACCAAACACAAGTTTGTACGCACTACACGAGCATAAGCGCAGTAAAGTCGGTCAACACGGCGTGTGATAAGCGCAAGCACACTGATGCAGTACCAAGCATCAAAATTGAAGAAAAATCCCAAATTTCATCTTGTCAAATAATGAAAAACAAACAGTACCATGCGAAAGAACCGCCAAAGAGGTTTCATTTGAATGGTCAAACCATAGAATTTTTTCCACAGACTCAAAAGTTCGAACTACATTTTATTCCTGTGTAATTGACTCTGGGGGTGAAAGAGTTAAGCTTTGCACGATGAGTGTCTCATTTAATGGACACTGTTCACCTTTTTCTATATGCGCTCTTGCTAGCTTCACTCCAGTTTCAGGTAACTTTTTTGTGCTTACCCTCTGGAATGTAACTAAGGAGGTACAACCACAGTTTTTTCTGCCCCGTTCACACTTAAATTAAAACTTGTTTAAAAGCTGTTTTTGATTGGATTCAATTAAAAAAAAACATGCGAATAAAGCCTAAAAAACAACAACAACTTGAATTAAATATGATACAATAAAATAACTTTTTCAACTCTTTATAACTCTTACGGGGTTTGAATCCGTGATTTTGTTGTCGTTTTTCATGTTATCAAAGAAAGGAAGGTGTAATCTCATTAGCTAAGCAAGCTATCACAAAAACAATACTTCTTTTATGCTGAAAATATCCAACGCGTGACGAGGTGCGAGAAATATCCCACGCGAGACGAGGTGCGAGTTTTCGGCATCGAACCTATAACAATAGCGTGTTTGTTGTGAAAGGAAGAGGAGGAAAAAAAACATAACAATGGATATTTTATATTAGATAAACGTTTATGTGTATAGTGAATTAACTGACGTAGAGTTTTTTCGTAATTCAAAATGCATTTAAGTTGATATCATCTGCTCCCAGAATCCTAGATTATGAATAGTCTCTTTTTTCCCCTCAGCGGTTGTTGCTTGCTGCACTGTCCCCGAGAAAAAAAAGCATGATGCTACTCGTTGTCTAGCACAATCCGTGTTCTTTCAATCTCGTGAGTCCTTGAGTCAAAAGCCAGGTCATATAATGTTATTGTGTGTGGAATCCTGAAGTGCGACTCAAATGAAAAGCTAGTGAGCAGTACTTTCCTGTGATACTTTTTATTCTGCTTTACAAGGTGGTTGAGAAACCAAGTATGTTCAAACAAAGCTACTAGCATTACTTTCCTGTGGTGCTGTTCTCTTGCTTTATAAGGTGGTTCTAACTTTTGAATATGTGGATGGAATCCTAAAGTATTGTCGGAAATTTTATGCAGTCTCGAAATTGCGCCTTTCCAAAATTGTAAATGTTAATACAGCTAATCAATATGATGTTTACTCGTGCGTGATTGATTTACTGTAAGACTAATTGTCCTTGTGTTAGTTGATACACATTTCTCTTTTAAATTAGTGTGTTTGAGTTTGCTTGAGGGAGCGATGTTACTTGCGCGCCAGAGCTTAGCTAAGACTGCAAACGGAGTGCAATGCAAATAGAAAAAGCGGGTAACAATTTTTTTTTCTGTTTTCAGGGGACCGCACAAGTTTTTCAAAGGCCGTGATGAAGATGCTAGGGTTGGATTTGGGTACGGTTCGTTCCCCGCTTTCAAAGTTTAATGAAAGTCAAGAATTGGAGCTGAGAAAAGACCTCGAAAGAATCGGCTTTTTCGACTGGTATAATTGACAGAGATTTGTTCATACAGTGAAATCGGGTTAATACGGACACCAAGGGGACATGCCAAAGTGTCCGTATAAGCGAGCTCCGGCTCAGAAAAACATATAAAAACGTCACGGAAACATGTTTCATTGATACAAAGACCGTAAGAAGCCATGTTTACGGCAACAAGTAGTTGGTAAATTCTTAACAGTAACTTTAACAAGCTCAAACCAAATAACCTTACGCTTATGTTTTATAATCTCGGACTAAAACTATACTTTATTGAGAATGATGTTTTATTCAGTAAGTGACACAGGCATAGTCGGAAAAAAATCCGAGTGCTCTCATCAGGAGTCGAACCTAAGACCTTCCGATTACTAGTTCGGATGTTCTACCACTGAGCTACAGGAGACTCGTGGGAGTTAAGGCCATTATACTGGGTTCATGGGACAAACATCCTGTAACTGCCAGGATTGGCATGTCATGTGTGGCACCATACACAATGGAGTGAATATGCTGGAATATTTTAAGCCTGGTGAATAAATGAGAATGATGTATTATTCAGTAAGTGACCCAGGCATACTCGGAAAAGACTACTTTATTGTTCTTTAAACACGACAGTCGCATCAGCATCAGCCTCCGCTCGGAGGCTAATGCAGATAGCGGCAAGCATAGGACGTCAAAGAGGAAGAAGGCTACAAGCAATGACTTGCAGCAAAAGGCCAAGGAAGTAAAACTTTTGTGTAGGCATAGTAGGCAGAAAACTTTATTTAAGTCCATCAGAGGACCGCAGAGGCTGACGATCTAGTTATAGAAATCAGTAACACGCGTTTAGAAAGGGTTAATAAGTTCAAATACCTTGGGGTCCTCCTAGACAACACACTATCCTGGAAGGACCACATAGAATATATTGGTAACAAGATCTCGTCAAGATTAGGTGTTCTGCGTCGAGCGCGTAAGGTTCTCCCCAAGCCAACTTGCCTAATGCTCTACAATACTATAGTTTTGCCATTATTTGATTACTGTTCGCCTGTCTGGGACAGTTGTGGGGCTGGAAGCAAAGATTACCTAGATAAGCTAAATAGACGTGCTGCATGCATTATTGAGGGTCGATCAGTCGGGGCTGAGGAGTTAAAATCAACACTTGGTTGGCCCAACCTACAAGCGCGCAGAAATTATCTCAAATGCCTTTTAGTCCATAAATGTCTTCATAGCATAGCGCCTTCCTACTTACTTTCAGAGTTTAGGCACGCGCATCTTTACCATGGCTATAACACCAGAAGCAATGATTTGTTGCGCCCTCCCTTCGCAAAAACTGCTAAGTATCAGGGGAGCTTCAGAATAAACGGCGCTCGAACTTACAACACCATCCCGAGAACCATTAGACAGGTAGAGGCGTTCAGTGAGTTTAAAACTAAACTTAAGTGCCATCTTAAGCGATAACGCCTGCCGTACATGCAGCATGTATAACTTAATTATTTGTCTAGTTTTTTTTATGTTTCAATGTTTGTCTTGTAGTGTGCAGGGCTCCATTTAAACTAGCTCTGCTAAATTGGATGCCCCTGAATTAATATTGAATTAAACAAAATAAGACGACGATACAAGGGTAAAATACAGGAAGAAAGGCACACAACTCATATTTCACGCTATTTTCCTACTTTTTTGAGGAATAAAATCGTATTAACCCGTAGAAATCTGTCATTATTTGAACAGAATACAATGTCTACAATTAGTACATAATTGTGACAATGAAAATAGGCAGTGCGCAGATAACCAGTGTCCGTAAAGCAGAGTTGACGATGTATCAGAGTTTGTTATTCGGGACATAGAAAAGTGTTCATTGTCCGTATTAACCGGTGTCCGTATAAAGCGGGTTAATTTTAGAGAAAATATATGAGCTTTCCGTCGGGACAAACGGACCTATCCGTAATTTCCAAGTGTCCGTATTAAGCGGGTGTCCGTCAGTAGAGCGGGTTCCACTGTACCTCTATACGAGGTTACCGAAGGGAGAGAGCGAAGTGTGTGTATTGGAGAGGTGTCCGTACTACATAAGTATCCGGTCGTTTCGCTACAACGTTAAAGAGTAAAGATGTGATTATTTCTCGTTCTTAAAGTGAGTTTCGGCTTCTGGACAGCAGATTTTGCTCTAATCTGGGTTTAAATCTCGCTAATCGGGGATTAAAATTTATCCCTCGGTTACATTCTGTTCCTGAAAGCTCGATTGACTCTAATTCTGTAGGGATAAACGAAGGGTTAAATTTAATCCACCTAGCGAGGTCGATCAACTCACTATAATCAAAATGGCGGACTCAACCGTTCTTCAGTAATTTGGTTCAAGAAATAGAAGAAAGCAAGTTATATTAGTCCCTCTTGGCGACTTTAATGGTAGTTGAACTTCTCATCCTTAACATTTAGACGAGAATCAACCGAGTTTTTGGCTGAAAAATATCATCCGCGGTGAAAGATGACTGGCCGAAGGCGCCCAAAGATCCGCAAGTATACGCTAATCTTGCGGCAGTTTCGGCAGTATTTCCATCTCAGAGTTTCTCAGCTTACAAAAATCTCGACAACGTTGTTATCGAACTTTCTTGAAACGTAAAGTTCAAGGGATATAGTTTTTGTATTAGCGGGGCATTCGCCGGCTAGGCGAAATGCAAGCTCAAGTTTGAGCTCTTCAAAGCTTTATAACCTTTTAAAAGCTTACGAAAGCTTTAATAAAGCAAGTCGAGGAATATTCCATCATCACTCGCAATAGTCAGGGATTACTTGAAAACATCGTGCAAAGGCCGCGTATTTGTAATTTTCTCGGGCGTCTGCAGGCGAATATATAACTGGTCTGACCGCTTTATTTTCAGTTTAATCGTGGGAGAGTTATTTGAGGGATAAGTCTGCTTCGAGGAACCTCCTTAACCTACGATTAGTTATGCTGATTTTGTTGCGGATTACTGAGCTACTAATGGGCGCCAGGAGGTGTTTTTAGACACAGTCTTCGCCTTGAATTAACTGTCTTGAACTTTAAGGGAAGAGCTATCTTTAACCTCTAGGCTGGGGACAACTTTCAGATGATTTTTACTCTATAGAAACATGTGCAGCTGCTTGACCCTGCGTCAGGAATGGACTCTTGCCTGCGCTGAGTCAACTACAGGACACTCTCATCTTGTTGATTCTCGTCTAAAAGATAAGGATGAGAAGTTCAACTATCATTAAATTCGACAAAAGGAACTATTTGTAAAATAACTTGCTTTCTTCTATTTCTTGAACCAAATTAAAGAACGGTTTAGTCCGCCATTTTGATTAATAATGGTAATTGAACTGAGTGGAGTGCAATTTGGTCTGAAATCATACGCGTGATTTCAAACTTGGAATGAGCGCGTAGCGCGAGTTCGATTTGAAATCACAAGCATGATTTTAGACCAAAATTGCACGACACAAACTTCAATTACCACTTTATTACACCTATTTTGAAATCACAGAGTTTTATTGTCAATATTACATTCTATTTTTGTTACTTCATTTCCATTTTGATGGGCTAAAGAAAGGATGCGATTTAGAGCCAAAAATGGTGCAATTTAGAAATAAATCGCACTGTTGAGAGCCAATCAGATTGCAAGGATCACCAGTGATTTCAAAATGGGTGTAATAAGTGAGTTAATCGACCTCGCTATATGGGTTAAATTAAAACCTTCGTTTATCCCTATTAACATTGCTTGTGACGCACAAACTGGCCCCTCATGCCCTAATTTAATCACATTTCTTCAAAGTCCTTCCGTGTTCTCATGTTTCTTACTGTGTCGTAGGTTCCAGGTTACCTAAAACAACTTGATGTTAAAAATTATTTTAATGACAAAGTTGTCGAATTCATAAAAAAAACATGTAAAAATAACTTATCAATACTTCTTTAAACGCAGCCGTTCTTCTCTTTAAATAATACAATTTGGTTGTAAAATACTATCTTTGTACATGGTGATTCAAATAATTTTGGGAATGAACATCGCATTCTTCTGACGATTGTAATGCTGTTGTAAAAGTAACTTTGTTAATTACAGTCGAACTGTATTTTGCTCCTTGGACTGCTTTCAACTGAGTTTCGAAAGTAATTCACGTTTGCTTTGCGTCTTCTTCCTTTGTTTGTTTGTCGTTGGTTAAGAAAAACCACGCGCCACTTTCTCATCCAATCAGAAGTTAAAGCAAAACCGATCGTGACTTGCTTCCACGCGTTTTTCCCGCGCTTTGCGCTTGTTACATGTACTTGTTTGTCATTGGTTAAAAATAAACCCCGCGTCACTCTCTCAACCAATTAGAAGTTAAAGCAAAACCGATCGTGACTTGCTTCCACGCGTTTTTCCCGCGCTTTGCGCTTGTTACATGTACTTGTTTGTCATTGGTTAAAAATAAACCACGCGCCACTTTCTCATCCAATTAGAAGTTAAAGCAAAGCCCATCGCGACTCGCTTCCACGCGTATTCCCGAGCTTTGTGCTTGTAACATGTACTTGTTTGTCATTGGTTAAAAATAAACCGCGCGCCACTTTCTCAACCAATTAGAAGTTAAAGCAAAGCCCATCGTGACTTCCTTCCATGCGTTTTCCCGCGCTCTGTGCTTGTTACATACTTGCTTCGAGTTCTGATTGGTTCATTGTTTCGTTTACGTTTTCTGTGATTGGCCAAAGTGAAAACTTTGGTTTTCGCTTGAATACGACTGTTTTTAAGTATGCGTTGCTTTGTTCTTAACATTCACACTAACTTCTAAGCTTGTGCTCCAGTAATCAGTATCTATCCGAGCGGAAAATGCGAATTTAATACTCCCCGCTTGAACGCTCATTCCAAACGGAAGTTTTCTGGAAAGCCTTAGGTTGTTAAACTCAGCTGATATTTCTAACGTAAAATTTTCGTCAGGACAAGTGTTGACGACTTCGAACGCAATGCTCTGTCCTTCACTATGATTTCGCTTTATCAAAAACAAACATTTGCTGTCACCAATATTCCGGGCTTTTGGGCGGTTCAAGAGAAACGTAGTGTAATGAACCCAGGGCGCCTTTCCAAGTTGGGTTGTGGAACTCGTCTGGTCCTGATTTTTTGAACAAATGCAAAGTTTGAGTTGTACACCTTGATCGGCGCATACTTCATATTTTCCATACAGTGTTAACCTATCGAAATGAACCAGTTCCATTTCCAGTGAATTCTGATTGGTCATATCTATAGATTTCACTTCTACATGAAATATGTCTTCTTCGTGTTTTACGACGTTTCCAGCTTGGAAATAAATATCAAAACTTGTTATGAGCGCGCCGTCCAACTTGGAGTTACGTTCACGAACGTTTTCAAACCGAAGTGGGTGCAATCTTTGGCAGGCACTAAAAACAGGACGTATCTTTACTCTGCTGTTTGCAGCTTTCGTAAACTGTGTTAGTATCATGTTATTAAGTTCGCCAACTGCAAACTCCACAATTGCGATTTTCGAGGAGTCGTTTGTAGTGGGGCTGTCCCAGCCTTCACATACGCACAAATTAGGTGTCCTCAGTTCGACGTCGTTGCATGTTCGATTGAGTGATATGGGAGTGAATAGCCCTACAGGTTTGACAAATTTCGATATCGGCCCCGCAAGTGGCAACAGGGAATGGTGCAAGTCGATCATCGTCACCAGTCTCCGCTGGTTCAATTCCAACGCGGCCATGGCGTCCAATCCCAATAGTTCAGCGACCTTGTTCGGTACAATCATGAACAGGCTTGGGTGAAACATTTCAAAGCGGCCTTCAAAGATGGCAGAAGTGTATTCAGTATAGGTATTACCATGGTCTGCTAGAATGATGGTCAGCGTGTTTTGATCGGTTGCCATAGTAGCGACGTAGCGCGCGAGATCAGAGTCAAGGGACTGAATCCTGCGGCCCACGTCATCGTGTCCGACATTGAGGGTGGTGTACGAGAATAAAGGGCGAGACTTTAAGGATGTGCTGATCATCTTCAACATGTCTGCTGTGTACTGCAGAAAGTAGCTATGCTGTAGTTTGCCGTTGTAGCAGATTTGATCATCGTCTGGTCCATTGAATGGGGAATTGATGCCAAATGACGTTAGTACTTCACAACTTGAATGCGTCAAACCTTAAAACGCAAAAGGAAAAGTGATAAGTATCCAGTTTCTCCTAACAGTATTACTGCTAGATCAAACATACAGATCATGAGAACTTAGAAGATGATCACCAAGGAAAAAATGTCTTGATGTTGACACAAGTTCTCCCAACTGGTACCAAAAGAAGTATATACAGAAGAGTGAAGAGAAGGTACAGGACGATACTGGGGCTCCGGGGGCTCAGGTTATTGGAGCTTGACCACTGCCTCGGTTGGATTAATAAGGATTCCTAGGATAAGGCGGGTTTCCACTATAAAACTGCTCATTATCACCTCATAAGGAATGCTATCAGAAAAACATTTCAGTGGTACAGTACTGTTAATTAGACTGTATAAGGTGGTTTTAACTTTTGGGGCTGAGTCTTTAATGGATCAAATGAATGCTATTGAGAAGTACTTTTTTGTGTTCTGCGCGGTACCAAGTTGTTGAACTTTCAGTTCTGTGGATGAAAGTTAAAGTGTGACTATCGAAACGAAAATATTGACAGTTTATTTCCTGTGATGCTGTCTATGTCTATGGAAAAGTTTTAATTTTTGCGTACACTGTAAAAACTGACTAGTTAAAGTGACTATTTTAAATGGTATCGACCAATAACAATGGTCATTTTAACCTCAACAAATGAAAATAGTTAAAATAACCTTAAATAATAGGTGTTTTAACCATTGAGGTTAGTCTGTTCATGTTGTCCTTCAGCAGCATGGTTAAAAATATATAAAAACTGTTCAATTGAGGCCTTACACTGCTGTTTAAAAACTAAAAACTAAAAATTGAGTTGTTGAGGTTAGTCGTTTAACTCTGACTATTTTGATCAGTGTAAACGACCAAAATCATTAGTCAAAGTATAAGTGTTTTAATTTTTGCATAGCCACCTGTGTTGTCCACAAAGTTTTCCTCAAGCCTGTACTGCAACTCCTCCCAGTCTTCCGCATCCAAATCAGCCACTAGTCCCCAGCCCGCCGTCCAACACAAATCCTCTTGCCACATGGTCTGGTACCCAGCATTCTTGAAGTGTCCAAAAAGCACTTCCGCCTTCACTGCAGGAGGTTCCTCCTCTGGGTCTAAAGGAGGCAGCAGCTGACCAGTGAAGAGAGCATGCTCATTTTGCGTTGTATGACCGTGAACAGCTTGGAACAACTCGAAGTCAAACACCCTCGCAGAGCCCGCGTTATTCGATTTCTCAGCCAGTTTCCGGAACGTCTCGACAGTTTTGGGCAGAGATCGATAAAAATGCGCCCTAGAGACGGAATCTAATAGGATAATGTTTACGTTGATGGCATTTCTAGCCCGTATTTTGGGTGCCTCTTGAGTTGTTGACATTGCTGGTGGGAGGGAGATAAGCTGTGAAGCCAGTGTCTGTTGGCCAACGTCAAAGCATTTAACGAATACAAAGTTGAACTTGTGTCTCGCGGTGAGAAGTGCAATTCGCGGCAGCTGCGTTTCTAGTTCAGAAACTCTAGTAAAGTTTCGTAAGGACTTCAACAACCCATCTTCCGGATCTATGGTGTACACAGCAAAAGTTAATGAATTTATCTTGGATTTTCTACCATCGTCAGTTAGAAGCTTTTTACAAACTCGTTCGTCGCACTTAGCTTTAAGCACGGTTTTCTTGCGAACAGTTTCAGCTTCAAAAGAACAGATTTCACTGCTTTCCTTGTTTCGCTTGCATTCCGATAAAGACGGATCATAATAATAAAACGCCTTCGCAAGCTTGCAAGCGTCGCCCGTTGGCTTATGCGGCTCACAAGTTCCATAAGAATGCTTGTTAGTTGGAGTCAGGGAAAAATCCTCGCAGAAACGGTGTCTAAGTTCTTCAGTAGTTACATTTCTCGACGACAACAAATCTGATAAACTCTCCCCTTCAATGTTTACAGCAACATTCTTTGTTTTAAAATCTGGATGCATTCTTGAAAGTTCGTTTCTGACGTTTCGATCATTCCAATCTTTCTCAGCTCCTCGTTGACTCATAAAGTCGTTCTCTTCTTGGTGATCCTCAGCATCAAATGCAAATATTCCATCTCGGAAGCTGAGTTGGAAATCTGTGGCTAATTTTCCATCCGCTAGTTCAAGTGTTTTGCGATGGTCGCGAGTAAAGTAGATACGATCTTCCGGAAAATCGTAGCCATTGTTTACCAAGTACAACTGCCATAGAGCCACAACAGTCAAGGTAGAGATAATAATCCTTGTTGTTCGAAGTCTTCTTCTCGCTGCCAGAAACAACCACTTGAGAAAATTTTGAGGAAACACCATTCTCGTTCATGTCAGAATAAAAAGCGTGCAGAAGATGTCTCGGTACTACATACACATTAGAGAGACTTATTCTCGCTGTCTGTCATTCGGGTGATCGTTTGATATAATCCTTGAGCAATGTGTCCTGCCTCCGAAGCCTGGAACAAACAATACAAAAAGATCGACACATTAATCTTTTTCTGCCATTTAAAGTTAGAATAGATTACTTATTGTCGTTCTGTGTAAATGATTGAAAAAGAAACACCTCATGGAAATTACTTCTCATTTGATGAAATGCATACTGAATGTGTTTATCAACTGCTTTTATCACAGCAAAGTATTGCTCAATAGCTTTCATCTGAATGGTCACACTTTAAGATTTCTGATCGCCAGACTCAAAAGTAAGAACCACCTTGTTCAGCAAAATAATCTGCACCACAGGAAAGTACTACTCAGTAGCTTTCATCTGAATGGTCACACTTTAGAATTTCATCCACAGACTCAAAAGCTAGAATCACCTTGTACAACATAGTAAACAGCACCACAGGAAAGTACTGCTCAGTAGCTTTCATCTGAATGGTCACAATTTAGAATTTCATCCACAGACTCAAAAGCTAGAATCACCTTGTACAGCATAATAAACAGCACCACAGGAAAGTACTGCTCAGTACCTTTCATCTGAATGGTCACACTTTAGAATTTAATCTACGGACTCAAAAGTTAGAATCACCTTGTACAGCATAGTAAAGAGCACCACAGGAAAGTACTGCTCACTGAAATTGTCAACCGTTAAGATTTTATCCACAGAATCCGAGAGTTAAAATCACTTTGCACGGCACCACCCATCACAGGAAGTTATTGCTCGGAAGTTTGAGTTAAATGTTCAAATGCATTTTAAGATGTGGCAAGTGGCAGGTGTAATTGAACCATAAATTGAAGTGCTGTACTAATGCATTTGGTTTGATGTCACTCAGTGAAGAGTACTTTCATAACCCAGCCTGAATTCTATTCATATTGAAATGAACTTGCTATATTTAGTGTGTAATTATTTCATAGTTACCTAAAAGCCATTAAGACAACCGCTCAAAATATTTCAGTCGTATTCATCAACATATAACCGTAAACAAACGAAATGGAGTTATATTTGTTTTGCTGCTAGCCAGTGGAAACGCGTAACTTCCATGAATTGTGCTTCTGCGTTTTTACGATAAGTAATAATGTTTGCATGCAGTCCTTTCCTTGATAATCGAAGGGGGTAGGGGGAGGGGGGGGGGGGGGGGCTAAGGAAATAGAAACAGTATGAGAGTTTCATCAAGTTAAACGGTCCGCTTAGCTTCGCCTCCTCACGTGATTAAGCGAGAACGCTATTTATCGTCCTAATTTTCAACAACACGAGAAAAAGTCTTCACTCGCGCGGGTAGGATCTAAGCTAACACGGACGATTTCTCGCCGTCTAGCTTTGCTGTCTAAAGATAACTACTAACTCCATTAGTAATCCAAACCACGTGGAATAAAATATTCCGGAATTCTGATTCCTTTCAAATTCACCAGACAAAAGATAAGTGCTTTGGGCACGAAACTCAAGTGAGAAAAGAGACTCTTGAAATTGTCGGTTACGCTTCGTCTATTTAGACATTTTACAGAAAATAGATTTTTGCGACTAAATCACAGTTCGCGTATTTTCGATTGGATTTTTTTTTACACAAATGGGGATAATCGCCTGTCTTTTGTACTGAAACAAAATGTGCTTAAATTATTTAAAAATTCCAAACATTAAAAGCCAGAATGAAATGAAAGACACAAGATTAACTCCTAAGTGAAAAGGTTAAAAACAAGTTGAATACCCAGACAGTAGAATGATAGGTTTTTTTGGACGATTGCTTGTGAAAACAACATACGATACACGGTGTCGTCAAATTGGGAGAGAGCTTATCTGAACCTAAACATTAACCATACTTCGTATGATAATGTGTAATAAAACTATTTAACCGGACTCTTTTTTAAAATGCTTTACTTTCCAACCCTAGTACCTGAGAAACATAATTACGCCACTCGAATTGCTTCCCTACAACATCTGAATCCTCAGTCCTTTCAGAATAAATATTAGGAAATTTTGCCCAACAATTATTGGATGCTATTACTGGAATGATATTCCTATATCTATTCGTCAAAAACCAACAAAACAACTTTTTAAACGAGCTCTCTTCCAGTATTATTTTGCTCAGTATTAATCACTGCCACACGACCTTGTAAAACGTTTTCTGTCTTTCTTCTCCTCTATTTATAATTAGTTTTCCTTTTTGTTTTCTATCTTAACAAATATTGTATGGTAATTTTAAAGGGCATACAATTAGTTAACTATATTATGCCCTTCTCCACTGCTTTCTTACGTACTCTAACCTTATGTAATAAGATCATATGGAGTAAAAAATAAATACAAAAAAATACAAAATTCTTTTCCAACCGAGCAAACTAATTACAGGAGCATCCAACGATGACATTTAAGCAAAACACTTGAAATGTTATCTTCTGTGTTCCCACATCGTTCTGTAGCCTTTTCAAGAGACATATCTGTGAATGCTAATACAGCATGATCTGTTTGGATGCCGTTTAGCCAAAAATTTAAGTTGCAGAACGTTTTAGGAAACGAAATCTTATTCCTCGAATTTAAGAGCTGTTCTTGGCTTTTCGAAAGTACTATCTGACCTTATTTCCCATTTTTAACGTCTTTTGCCTTGTCGAAAACAAAAGGAATTACTTTTCCAATGTTGCGAAATTTTGAGCTTAAATTTTGCCAAAAAATCTTTTAGATTTTCCATGCAACTAAATCCGAATTTCTGAGACGATTTAGCACATTCGACCAGATGAATGATGGACCGTTGGCTGTCACTGTAATTACACTGAACCAGAAGTTTGAAAAACTTTTACTATTGAAGTTTGTTTCAGACATGTAACGTACGGCGAAGTAGCGAGATATAAGCAAGCAAGCAAACCTCGTGAGACCAGCGTGAGGTCAGCCATTTGTACGAACCTTGATATAACGAACAAACCGAGCTTGTGCCAGCCAGAACCGCTTTCACCTGAACTTGAGCCATTTCTTACGTATAATATGTAATGGCAAAAAGCTTGCAGGAGCGGTCATTGGTAGGAACTAGTTCCTGTGTTTGGAAGGACCACCACGACAAAATAAAAGTGCCGGATCCTGTAGTGAAGGATCAAATCAGCAACAAATTGTAGCCAAAAAAAAAAAAAAAAAGTAGGGCTGATTTAACGGTCAGGGATATATATTGTTCCAATTTTTCTAATAAAAATGTATTTTTCTAAGAACACTCAGTAGATTGAATTCATCCGACAATGGTATGAACTAGATAATGAACGAACTCGACTTTGGAACTGGCCATGTCTAAAGACAATAACAGGATGTTTTCATTCAAATAAAAAAATCTCGATGCGGATAATTATAATTAAAAAAAATGATGAGCCCAAACAAAGTGAAGGACGCGTGCCATCTTCTTGCTTTGCAGCAAATTATAATCGTCTTTTCAGTCGAGAAAAGCCGCTTTCCCGAGGAGTAATCAGTGACATTTTTCTGTGTAAGACATCCAAGAAAGCTGATGAAACCTTCGTCGGATGTAACTACTAAAGTTAAAGCCGGAAGAATTTAAGAAATTGTGTTGAATTTGCATGGAACATTGTTCATATAGAACAGCCACATCATCGTGTTCAAGAGAGTCAAAACGACGCGTTAAAGAGGCGCCTTACTGCACAACCGAGGGAATGAGGTTTCTGTTCGAGTAACGGATAGAGTATTTGTGTATTTTTCTTGATAACCCCAGATATTTTACCTCACGAGATCAAAACAAAACATTGTGGAATTAAAAATTGGTAGTTTTGTGTGATAATATTTGTACAGTGCAGTCACACGATTGTTCAAGTTGCCGACAACTGTTGATTTGCAGCCGAGAGTTTTTGTTAACACCGAAGAATAGTTCAAAGATGGAGTTAAACAAAAGCTTAAAAAAATTCCATCCTTCAATGCCTCCTTTTCCCTCCCTTCTTGAGTCTAGGTTGTTAACTTTCGACTCTCCTTAAATTCCTAAAGTGTGAACATTCAAATCTTAAAGCCATTGAACATTTCGTTCTCCTGGTGCTGCTTGGAGATCAAATCGTAAAGTGTGATCATTCACAATGAAAGCTATTGAGCCGAGAACTTTCCTGTGGTCTGTATTGGTATGCTTTACAAAACGATTCTTACTCGAGAACTTTCCTGTAGTGCCGGTTATTATGCCGTACAAGGTTATTCAAATGCTTGAGTCTGTGCATGAAATCCTAAAGTGTGACCGTTCAAATGAAAGCTCCTGAGTAGTACTTTCCTGCGGTACTGTTTATAATGCTGCAAGATGTCTCTTAATTTTGACTCTGTGGATGAAATCCTAAAGTATGACCATTCTAATGAAAGTTACCGGCTGAGCAGTACTTTCCTGTGGTGCTGTTTATTATGCTGTACAAGGTGATTCTAAATTTTGACTCTGTGGATAAAATCCTAAAGTGTAACCATTCTAATGAAAGCTACTGAGCAGTACTTTCCGGTGATGCTGTTTGTAATGCTGTACAAGGTGGCTCTAAATTTTGACTCTGTGGATGAAATCCTAAAGTGTGACCATTCTAATGAAAGCTACTGGTCCTACTGAGCAGTACTTTCCTGTGGTACTGTTTGTAATGCTGTACAAGGTGGTTCTAAATTTTGACTCTGTGGATGAAATCCTAAAGTGTGAACCTTCAGATGAAAACAACTGAGCAGAACTTACTTCATAGTGTGGTGCTGTGATACTGTGCTGAGGTGGTTTTAACTAGCTTTAAGTCTACACAATAATGCTTTAGCCTGTGAGCTATGGAGCTGTACATTCTTGTTGTACTGTTCAGTTATTTTCAGTACTGTACAACGGGTAACTTAAATTTTTACTCTGAGGTTAATTTGTGTAAAGTCTTAAAGTGTGACAAGTTAAATAAACGCTACTGTACAGCACATTTTCTGATCTTCTGTTTATTATGTTGTGTGAGCTGTTTCTAACTATTACTCAGGTCGATTCCAGTTTGTGATTGAAGTCCTTAATGGCGATCATTCAAACAAAACCCTTCTTTCCTCAGTTGTTGTTTGCTTTTTCCATCAGTTGTTTCCAGGAAAGAAACTTGAAGGCTTATGAAACTTGTGAGTACAACAGTTCGTCGCATGCCAGACGATATTCAAGACAAAAACCGTCTTGCAAAAGACAGTAGTGAATCTAAATGTCGGAGGAAGTTTGTGATTGTGTACTAACTATTCAGTCTCTATGTTGCTATGTATTTGGTGTATTAACATAAAAAAGTCAGAATTTACCTCTTGTAACACGGCCCTTCAACCTCCAACGCCAGGCGCATCAGCATAATGATCTAAAAGCAAAGATTTCAAATCTAATTTACTCTTTTAAACACATCAGTGAGTCAAAAGGTCGCGCTTCGGCCGCCATAACATTGACTCAATTTCCCAAGCGGAAAGTTTGTTTTGGCGCGGTTGCGCGGCGGAGATGCCTTTTGGCTGTGGCATGCACTGACACGGCGCGACAGCAAAGCGCAAATTTGCGTAGTATAATTCAAACCAAATTGTTTACTAATGATTCTGGAACATAAACTTACCTTCACGACGTCTTTCGTGTCGAACTGTACAGTTTGCGTGTCCAAGGACTGATACTTTTTAATCCACTTGAATGACTGGAAACTTTACACCGCAGAAGCTAGCGAGAACTGAAGCTCTCATTCTAAGTTCTACTTCAAAGTCTGAACACTAATGCTGCATTTGTTATTATCCTCTCCAAGATTGCGAAATTTTATAAATGCATCCACTTTTGCACCGGATAACTGTTCCGAAATTCTTTGCCTATTTCAGAGTTCGTTAACATTCCAAGCAGCTATTTGCGAGACTAATATGTGTTCATGATTGCGCCTAAATAATTGCTTAGAAAATCAAATCAATTCACGGTCTGCCTCTTTCCGAGGATAATCCGTCACAAGAGACTACAAGAGGTATTAAAACAGATTTGCTTTTGACATGTTCAACACAGATACTTTTGTGCTGGTTGACTAATAGAAAGTTTCTTGGAGGTTCTTGGGCCATACTGAATTGTTTGCGTATGACGTACACTCTGAAAGGTTTTTTTTTATGTGGTATTTGTTCTTCACTCTTTTGATACGATTTTTCAAATTCAAAACTGCACAGAACACCTGCCAGAGTTACTAATTTTTTGCCAAAAATTAGTCGATAACACAGCGATGTTCTACTCAACATATTTCATTTTAGGTGACCATATTGGAAGATTTCATTTACAGACTCGAAAGTTTGAGTCTGTATTTGCATGCAGTGAACCGCGAACGATTGACTCAATCATTCCCGGGTTATCAAATCGGACAGTCGGTAATCGAACACAATCAAACTTAATTGAGTA
The DNA here is from genome assembly GCF_977016875.1 of Pavona decussata. Taxonomy (NCBI): domain Eukaryota; kingdom Metazoa; phylum Cnidaria; class Anthozoa; order Scleractinia; family Agariciidae; genus Pavona; species Pavona decussata. Next base: position 1,752,466 of record NW_028145860.1, on the reverse strand, counting down.
AAGGCGTTCGATTCAGTTCAATTGCAGCTAACTGTTGAGCGCAATCGAACAAACTCGACATGACTTAACGCACATGTTAAGTTCTGTTTAGCTAAAATATAGTTTTGTTGCGATACAGCTTTAAAATTAGGCTTAAATACATCAATTAATTTTTATAGGTACTTAATTTCACGATATTAATGAATCCGGCGGAAATAAGTGTCAATTTTAATAGAGTTTGTTATTAGTAAAGAGAAGCCAGCCGGAAATTGCCGTTTGAAATTGGCGTCCTGCGTTATTAAAGTATGAGTAATTACTAATTTCACGTTCTGTTAATACAGATCAAAGATGGTTTGGCGCCGCGAAATGTATATCAATCATCCTTAGACAATATCGAGTACTGGCCGCTTTTAATCGATTTCCTAACAGTGATCGATAAATATCGATCAATTTAGTTCGATTATGTTCGGTTTACTGAATAATCGAACTCAAAAATGTTCCACGACCGAGTTTTGCCTGAATTCGTCGATTCCAACGATTGTGTTCCATTGAAATTTCGTTCAATTTTGTTCGACTGATTTGATATTATTTATGATAAAGTTTTTATCTCTAACACAATAAAATTCTTCAAGATAATTGATCAAATTTTAATTTCCTATTGCGGTGTAATCTTTCTCCGGTCTGAAGGCCTTTTCCATTACTGATAAATAAGTAAAAATATACTTCCAGTGGCCTGTCTCAGACGTTTACTCAGACACCGGAAAACCAGCTTGCTTTTTCTTTACTCCGTTTTTTAGTTTTGAACTTATGGAGGTACTCGTCAAAGTGTTTCAGTTTGCGAAAGCCTGGAACCTTAAAGTTGTAAAGTGGTTTTGATGTATGCTGCACAAGGTCGTTCAAACTTGTGGATAGAATCTTAAAGTTTGATCATTCAAATGAAAGCTACTGAACAGTACTTTCCTGTGGGTCTGTTTATTTTGCTGTAAAAGGTGATTGCGTTTAATTCTTTGGATGAAATCCAGAAGTGTGACCATTCAAGTAAAACCTTGAGCAGTACTTCCCAGTGGTGGTTTGTTTTGCACGGAATATCTTTCCGAACGAAATTTTGGGATTTTGTCGTTCCTGGCCGCTGTAGGCCAAATGTTTTAATAATTCAAACTGAAGTGGAAGCATTAATTGGGCAACAGATTGGCGGACCCTCAGCTGTAATTCGTTTCTGTTGTGCATTGTCGGGCTAGGGTGATCGATTTACGTCAGTTTTTGATGAATGCACTGTGCGATGATATGATGGCTTCAGTGATAGAAGTCTGCGCTATAAACGTCATGCGATCAACAATGTGATCCTATCAACGATTATCATTAAAACCATAAAACCACAATAATCAAATCGGTTGTAATCACGGTTTTTAAAAAATGATAATGAGCTGTGATATTTGAGGCGCGGACAGCTTTAATGCACAATACACGAAACGATTTGTGAAGAGAAATCGCGAAATTTTGCAGTAAAAATTCGCTAGAAACTCAACAATTCCAAATGAAGTCTTCGATCGTTTATTCAAGGAAGACTATTCCTAACAGCTGAAATATTTGAATCAATCAGTTTTTTGATGAAAATTCCAGATGTTCTCAGTTGTGCTCTCAACGTATTTCCTGAGATTAAGTGGGGATTATCTAACATTCCTAAGCTCTTAAAACTTGTTTAATACCCAAGGTTTAAATAAAGAGACGGCGAAGAATATACTAAAATTCTTTCGTTTCAATGAGTACACTTACGAATTTTATCCAAGCGACTCATAAGTTGGAATCACCTTGTAGAGCATTAAACACAGTATCACAGTGATACTTAATAGTATCCATTTCAATGGTCACACTGGCTTTGGCGTTCCCAGACTCGAAAATTAGAACCACAGAATCACTTTGTACTGCTCAGTAGCTTTCATTTGAATGGTCATACTTTAGGATTTCATCAACAGATTCAAAAGGTAGAACCACCTTGAAAATACACGATAATTTGAATGGTCACACTTTTGGATTTCATCAACAGGTTCAAAAGTTAAGGTAGAACCACCTTGAAAGTTCACAAGAAAGTACTACTCTGTAGCTCTAATTTGAATGGTCATACTTTAGGATTTCATCAACAGACTCAAAAGTTAAAACCATCTTGAAAATACACGATAAAGTACTGCTCAGTAGCTTTCATTTGAATGGTCACACTTAAGGATTTCTTCTACGGACTTAACTCTTTGAACCACGTTGCACAGCATTATACACCAGTATAAGAAAGTACTGCTCAGAAGCTTTCATCTGAATGGTTACACTTTAGGATTTCATCAACAGATTCAAAAGGTAGAACCACCTTGTACAGCATAATAAACAGCACCACAGGAAAGTACTGCTTAGTAGCTTTCATTTGAATGGTCACACTTTAGGATTTCATCAACAGATTCAAGAGGTAGAACCACCTTGAAAATACACGATAAAGTACTACTTTGTAGCTCTCATTTGAATGGTCATACTTTTGGATTTCATCAACAGATTCAAAAGTTAAAGTAGAACCACCTTGAAAGTACACAAGAAAGTACTGCTCTGCAGCTCTCATTTGAATGGTGACACTTTAGGAGTCAACAGATTCAAAGGTAGAACCAACTTAAAAAATACACGAGAAAGTGCAGGTTTTGTGATGGCTTTCATTTGAATGGTGACACTTAAGGGTTTCGTCCACACTCCGGGCAGAGCAAACAGTACCACAAGAAAGTACTGCTGAGTAGCTTTCATTTGAATCAATGTGGTCACAAAGCTTTCGATCGTTCAGTAGAAACTCCTAACTGCATAGTACTACAGGAAGAGTCGGTACTGTTCGATTACATTCATTTCGATTGTAAATCTTTTATAAGGCACTTTGGTCTGATATTTGCAAAAACATACCGGAGAGACAAATTGATACTTTACTCATTTAGACGTCAGCGGAAAAGGGAGAAGATTGTAAGAGCTAAGTTGGAAATATGGTGTTAAAAGCGACCACCTCTAACAGAGATAACTTTCGGCAAATGTTGACTCAACCCCTCCCGTCACAAATAAAGTTACCGTAATGATTCGATTTAGTGCCCTCGCGATAAGCCCGTCCCCCTCGAATGTGTTTTTGTTAATAAGCGCCCCTATTGCGTAAGCACTCCCATTCAAATACGCGCCCCTATTCTGTGATAGCACACATTCACTGCTTCAAGGAAATGCAGCCTTGTCAAGCAGGATTAGAACGGCTCAAGGTAGTACGTCAAGCCATATTGGAAGTGAAGTGCTGATCCCATGTAGAAAGATGAAGGGCTTGGACAGTAATTCCAAAACTCATTTATAATTCAAGCTTTGTGTCGCACATTTTGCTGTTTCTCAAAAAAGAAATAAGCGTCCTCCCTTGAGGTATCCTAAGTAAATTAGCGCCCCAGGCGCTAACTCGAATCATTACAGTAGTTTTCTTCTCCCATATAGAGCGACCTTCACAGGCGTGAGTGCAAGATTGAATATTTCGGAGTGTAAATTGTCTTTGGAACTTCAAAACTAGCGCTAATTCTTTGCTGACTGTTTCGAAACTGGAGTGCAATTTCTGCGACTAAACATCAGGGTGGGGCAGGAGATGGCCCATGCACGGGATGTAGATGTGTGATACTGGAATGTTGAGGGCAGCTCTGGATGGAGGATGAGAATATCATGGCCGGATGCGGTACGAACGGTATTTTGAACATTTCTTTGCATGTGGTACCGAGATAAACACCAGTTATTCAAGTAAACCAAATGAGCTGACATGCATGACTGACTGACTGAATGAATGATTGACTCACTGACCCACTGACTGATTGACTCACTAACTGACTGGCTGACTAACAGACTTGCTGACTGATTGACTGGATGAGCGAACGAACGATTGAACGAACGAACGAACGAACGAACGAATGAATGAATGAATGAATGAAGTGACTGACTAACTGACTGGCTGGCTGGCTGGCTGACTGATCGACTGACTGACTGGCTGACTGACTGACTGACTAATTGACTGGCCGACTAACTGACCGACTGACTGACTCAATGACTGATTGACTGACTGGCTGACTGACTGACTGGCTGAATGAATGAATGAATGAATGAATGAATGAATGAATGAATGAATGAATGAATGAATGAATGAATGAATGAATGAATGAATGAATGAATGAATGAATTGACTCACTGACTGACTGACTGACTGACTGACTGACTGACTGACTGACTGACTGACTGACTGACTGACTGACTAACTGACTGACTGATTGACTGAACGGATGGATGGATGGATGGATGGATGGATGGATACGGTCAGTTACGGTAGTTCCTTGGCCTTCCAAGTGTGGAGCGTAAACTTCCAGCTTCAGGGGATCAAAGCTGCAGCAAAGCAGATAGTCAGTAAAAGCTTCAGTTTTGTCTGGTCTTCTTTTTGGCCAAGCCGATACTTTTCCGGTCAAGAGCAAAAACAACCAGAGATATTCGATCTGTTTGGGCTAACACCCCCAGTATCGATTTCTCTGCGTCAAGACTTTCTTATGAACGGTAACGCATTTATATACCGCATTTTCTATTCATATATATTCAAATGCGGTTTACATCAGCGACCTCATCCTGCCCACCCAACCCATGAAATCATGAAACAGCACAAAGACCAGACCAGCACACCGGGAACTCCATGCCTTACTCGTTGCGATTAGTGTCTGGATGAAGCTAGCCGATGAGTAAAGATTTCTCCGGAGTCTCGTGAATCGTGTATGGTCGAGTTATTTGTTGATACACTATGTCTAGTGATGCTTCCTCGAAACGTGTTTATACCTTTGCAACCAAGGAAAAAAAAACAATAGTTAGTAAATAAAAAAGGTAAGGCATTCAGTTCTTATTTGAACAGAGTGTGGAAACCTTGTGCCATCTATACGAGCTCTTTGTCCGAATTGGCAAGAAAATTAAAAGGGAAGGCCAAAATTAGCCTTCATTAACAGTTGATGAAAGTTTGATAGTTAGTCGTCAATCATAATCCAGCCGGCATTGTGTTTAGGGTCATCGTGTGCATTGCTTCAGTGTATTGTGAGATTTCCAATTTCAAAACTGAAAAAAACTGTAATAGTATAAATCTAAACTAATGATCAAAAGTGGAAAATTCTTTCACCTGTTTGTGGCTTAAAGCCCATCTGTTAATACCTCCACATTTCTAAATGTAGCATTAAAAGATTATTTTTTATACACTAACACCAATCCTTAAAAACATTAAACACAAGATTAACTTTCAAACAAACATATGTCGCGGTGTTTGCTTCTCTTTCACTTCCAGTCTTCCATTGTGGTACTGTTTATTATGCAGTACCAGGTGATTCTAACTTTTCAGTCTGTGGATGAAATCCTTTAGTGTGACCATTTAAATGACAGCTACTGAGTAGTACTTTCATGTGGTGCTTTTTATTATGCTGTACGGGGTGGTTCTAACTTCTGAGTCTGTGGATGAAATCCTTAAATGTAAACACTTAAACGAAAGCTACTGTGTACGTGGTGGTTCTAACTTGTGTCGTTCTTCTTTTAAAGCCCGTTTTGAGTGACATATTCGTTCGCAAATTAAGGACGGTGCCTACTATTGTTACTGCGCATACGTTCTGCGCATCTCCAAATACTCGGGTTTCCTATAGGTCAGGTGCCTACTAATACAGGGATATTTTTGCGCGGTTTAAATCTATGCGGAGAAAGCAGAACTTACCAAATGCTCTTGGCATCTCAAAAGAAAATTGGGGGTAGCCATGCATTTTTCAGAGATAATTAAGCTTCAATTTAGGAAAAAATCCCATACATTCCTTTATATTTCAGCGTTTTTTAGAGATATTTTTGCTTAATTATCTCTGAAAAATGCGTAGTGACCGCCAATTTTCTTTTTGGATTCCAATAGGCCTTGCTAAGATCTGCTTTTCCCGCATAGTCATAAACCGCACAAAAATACTTCGGTATTAGTAGGCACCGTCCTTAAGAAGCGGAATCCTGTCCTTGAAAAACTCGTCAACTTCCAAAAACCAGGAAAAAACCCGCGCGCGAATTCTGGTTAGACCAAAACCTCTAGAAAACTTCTGAAAACGTTAACCGTGCGTGTTTCCCTTGTTTTCATATGGCCAATGGGGAATTTCACAAAACTTCGGTTTAAACCGATTTCAATCTGGCCATTACGCAATACTGTTACTGCCGTTACTGATGTTTTCTTCCATAAATTAAATAGTGTCAAGAAGGCCGATACAGCAGTAACTAGAGACAGATTTATCTACTTAATATATGATTACCTACTTATAAACAAGTCTTAGATCGGACTTCGTTGAGATAACCAGGCCATAGAAACACGAATGACTTTAAACCAATCAGAAGCTGCGCTTTAATGAGGTGCAATTTGCTGTTATTTTTCTCGAGAAGAAATTTTGGAAAGTTGATTTAAATCGGTTTCATGTTAGAGCTTTTGTTGTCCGGTTTCGGTCCGGTTTTCTTTTTTATGTAGCCTACAGGTGAATAAACACTACAGTTTCCTGACCGAAAAAAACCCTTGGTTTTTTCAATAATTTGTCTTTTGTTTTTCTTAACCTTTTCATCGGTTTAATTTTTCTAATGCGTCATTTTTTTAAGTTACTTGATCGGCTTTGTAGCTAAAACATACAAAAATTAAAACGTGCCTCAAATATTTACACAAAAATCCTTTTACAGCTTTTCTAAGTTTGAATAAAAACAGGTGAATTAATATTTCTTTTGTGTTCAGAATTTCATACCATTTCTTAGCTGAAAACTGGACGTCTTGACGATTTTGCCTTCGTTTTTGTTTCAGGCTATTTCTGCTTCTTTTTCTTATTATTTCTTGTTTTTTATCGTTCGGTTGATAAAAACATTTTTTGTTAGAATCTTCAGAGTGCTTGACGTAATATATTAAACACAAGCCGGGATTGAAAAGTGTTCCATCCAATTTCTAAACGGCGCGTAGGATTGAATTGAAAAAACGAGGCGCGGCCGAGTGTTGTTTAAACCAACATCGACTTAATTGGAAATCTGAAGAAACAATCTTTTTGTGCTTGATATAGCTTCTCAAACCATTAATAATTCTTGGAGAAATTAAAAGCAAAAGCTCACCACATTTTATGATAACTAATTTCCCATTTCTAAACCTCCTTCACGGTAATTATAGTGATTTCATTTGTTTTCTCTTGATGAGTTATTAATGATTTGAGAAAATGTTTCCAAGTTCATGACGCAAATTAAATTAAAAGAAAAAAATTGAACACGAGCCCCTCAAAATTTACATTAACCAGGCCATGTTAAATTGTTTGACATATTCGAACTGGCCTAAAATCCTCTTGGTTAGCAGTTAATAAGTAACAATTATTTACCTAAGTGGAGGTGGATATGATAGCAAATAATGTCTGGAGTTTGAGTAGCCAATGAGAGCGGGTGGAAAACAATATCCACTTGCTTGTTTTACTGACTAATTTTTTACAATGACTCAGTTTTATAATATAAACATTTTCTGGTAGGTTACTCGGCAAAGGATAGCACTTTTACTACTTTAAGGTGCTTATCATCTCGTTCACAACCTGAGGGCTCTTTTCGCGGGATAATTCAATAATTGGTGATAATTTTGGCTTCTAGAGGCCTGTGAGGTAGGTTGTACGTATCTATTGTCTTTTATGAATTAGAAATGGACCAACTGTCCGACATGGCTGTGCGTCTCCGCGTGTGTGTGTATGTATGTTTCCTTTGTCGTGGTTTTGAGTGCGTTATTTTAAAATTAAAAATTAAAAAAAGGAACAAGAAGAAAATTAGACCTCTCATTTCATAGACGATTATTTCTCTTTGGCGATCAACTTCATAAAATATCGTTTGCATCATCTCTCAATTTGACTCGGCTAAGCTGTCTATCTTTTCAAGAACCCTTGCTTTTAATTGGCCCACTGTATTTTTTGATTACTGTGCATGGCGGTCGCCTTGTTCCTTTCTTCATGATGATCAGCTGTTCTTTTAATGTTTTAATGATATCTGCCGTCCCGATAAATGGTGTTCAAGTATTATCGTTGTTTCAAGAAATGAGATGGTAAATATACTTCATTAATCTTCGATACATGTACAATACAAAACAAAAAAACTAGAAAACAGTTAGAACTCTCTAAAGGGCACTTTCATAGACGATTATTTCTCTTTGGCGATCAACTTCATAAAATATCGTTTGCATCATCTCTCAATCTGACTCGGCTAAGCTGTATATCTTTTCAAGAACCATTGCTTTTAATTGGCCCACTGTATTCCCTGATTACTGTTCATGGCGGTCGCATAGTTCCTATCTTCATCTGCTCTTTTAATGATATCTGCCGGCCCGATAAATGGTGTTCAAGTATTATCGTTGTTTCAAGAACTGAATGAGGTAGTAAACTAAAGTTAGTTCATTAATCTTCGATACATGTGGGTTCGTCTCTTTTGAAACTTAAGCCTGTCGCGATGTTGTCGTTCTACTACCGTGTCAAGCCTTGGTTCGACGGTTAATAAGCACGGCTGTGGCACGACTTAGAGTGCTTTCCATTTGCCATATCTGACCGACCAGGCTGTAAATCGAATGAACTGACCGACCAGTCTGTAAATAGAATGCGTCATTTTGAAGGGATAGTGCTGCAAAATCTTGAAAACTAATCACTCCGAAAATGGTACGCGCTATTTTGAGAAATTCGAAGGACTAAGATAAAACTTATTCTTAAAATTGGTAAATACCGTTTACGAAGAAACCTATCTGGCCGGCCAGTTTTGACATATGGAACGCAACGCTCTCTTAGTTTCAGATGTCGCCAATTTAATTCGATCAAATTTAATACATCCATGAAACACAAACCCAGGTTGGCTGAATCTGGTTTTGAAAGTGAACCGAACATCGCTTGAAGTTTTTACATTTGTTTTCTGGCACTGCGCTCTTTGATAGACAACTGTATTCTTTTTTGTCTTGGGCAAGCAAACTTTTGCTGCGTTTTAAAAGCTGCTAGCAAAGCGGTAAGAAGAGGTGTTACTTCCATGCTCTATAAAATCTGATAAACAATCTCAGTAAAGTCCACTACATTAGCGAGCTGTACTGTAAATAAGTACTGAATAATTTAACGGTCAGTGACTTTATCTTGGTGTTCGTTTATCCTTGATTTGAATTTTATCTTCCATAGTTTCAAACTCACGTACCCAAAAACAATGGGAAGACAAAATTTAAACCAAGGAAAATCTGAACCACAGCATATACAATATACCTTTTCGCAGCTGGGGTAACAGTCTTATTTGCATAACAAAATGCTTGGGGCACCTAACTTTTAAGAGTGAACTTTTAAGGATGGCACAGTGTAGAGAGCACTCGCCTCCCACCACTGTCACTGCGGTTCATTTCCCTAACACAGCGTCATAGCTGGGTCAAATTTGCTGTTGGTTCTCGTCCTTGCTCCGATAAGATGTTTATCCGGGCACACCGGTTTGTCCGGTTTTCTTCTCTTCTCCAACTGACTCAACATTTCAAAATTCCAATTCGATCTGAGAAGGTTCACAATTAGTATTCCGCACTAACTGACACTGACACACGAATTGAGTGATTTATTTTTATTTTTTCTTAAAAGTCGCTGGAGAGCAAGGCTTTGAATTTGACCTGGTCGTGCGACCCCAACTGCAAAGTTCGTACATTGTCCTTATGAGATTTTGTCGGTTGCAAAGCTGCTTTCCCCGCAGGGAGGCTACGTCTTCGTCAATATGTTTTTAACCTCGCGCGAAAAATCCCTTCGGCCACAAAGTAAACTTCTGTTTTTTTTTTTTTTTTAATTCTCCGTCAAAAAGTATTGTTATAGTTTAACATATAAGTATTTATTTCGGTGAAGAAAACCTTGATACCTTGGTAACCGGTTCGTGATTAGCACTCAAGATCATTCTCTGAACAAAGTCATTTTAGACATAACAACTGAAAAAATATAGAGTACCACATGTCCCTAACCTAGAAGGCTAGAAATTTTAAAAGCATAAGTGAGCAGAACCAGGGACGTTAATATCCCTTCATGCACAATTGTAATGAATTCACGAGAGGCCAGAATCAAATTGCTGCTATCAGTTTACAACCGAAGACAACAAACACAGAAAAACTTTTACAATTTGCGAAAATAATTTTAAGTGTGATATCTTCAACCTGAAATTATGAGCACGATCATTCCGGCAGTTAGTAAATCTGTCTTTGGAGTGTTGAAATACCGGCGAGTTTACAGGTGTTTTGCATTTCAAATTTTCAATATCACCAGTTACCACTTTTTCCAACAACCACGATCTTATCAGTACGAATTCTTACTCGAGTGAAGCTTCTTTTTCATTACATGTACGTAGTTTAGACTCGAGCTCGTTAAGGCTTTTGCAGCCTCGATGGCCGTCGTTTCGGAATGTTACAACAGGGAGTTGTGTCTCAACACATCAAACAGTTACGATTGAATCACAAGGAGAGATGAAAAACTGTATTTGAAACGAGGCTTAGCAAGCATTGTGGGAACAATTGGTAAATTAATTCTTTACAGCCATTGAGTTTCACACGTATACGTGGCAACCATGAAAGACCGTGCGAAAACGGCCTGCACATAAGCGATAAAAACAGGGGTGGGTTGCATAAATTTAACGTCGGGCGTAACTGTTAACGCCCGACCTTCATCCCAGTCACATTCAGTATTTTAACGTCTGACGATAGCATTTACGCCCACCGTTAAGTTTTATGCAACTTGTCCCAGGAAAGGACAGCAGGTGAGGTTTATCAGTTTTGATTAGTTTATGCCGTTTTGTAAAAAAAGTACAACTATTTTCCATCGGACTTCAGATCGATACACAATTATATTAATAACCGTAGGGCCCGTACCAGATAAATAGAGGTTGAGGTAGTTCATTTGAATGGTTACACTTTAGGATTTCACAGGCAGACTGTTATTATCTTGTAGTTCAGTGACTTTCATTTGAAGGCTCGACTTTAGAATTTCATCTGGCGCTGGACTACACTCTCGTTCATACCACAAGGCGTGATTCTGAGGTTAAAAACTGCAGTGCGCGATTTCCCATTTCTGTTCTACAAAACTACATTCGAAGCGACATCTTTAGAGCGATAACAAAATTTATTTTAAAATTGCGAGGAATAATCATGTCGTGATGAATCCATGGATTTTAGCGGCGGTCGGTTATTGCGTTGGAAATCGCTTCTGTTAATGGCGGGCCATTTTAAGGCCCGTTTAAATGGTTTCAACATTTATTACAACATTTGTTCGACATGTTGTTTAACCAGATCACGACAACGTTTAAACGACTGTCGTTCAATATTGTCGAAAGTGTTAAAAATGTTGAAACCTTCACGTGTTGAAACAAATTTACATTGGTTTAAACTTTCATTCAACATCGCTTCGATCCAACATTGCCTTTGTTCTCGAAAATGTTGGATGGTGTTGAAGCCGTTTGAACACTTCGTTCAACATTTATTCCCAATTCCTCGCATAATCAGTTCTTAGTTTAGGCCGACTGCTGGCCCGATGTTGAGACCGCTTGAACGGCCTCCATGCACCCAACATTGGTTTCACTCTCAACATGTTTCAAATGTTGAAACCATTTTAAACGGGCCTTTACGGGAATTTGATCGCGTTTTGTGATCATGTCAAGTGGGGGTCGCAGAGCTTATGCGCTGTTATGATAAACTGCCTTGTGGGAACCCCAACTGCGATACAAAATTAATATCGCAGGGAAAGCAAGCCGCCTGTAGTCTTCACTGGTAATTAAAAACGTAATCAGTTCTGAATGGGTGATGTTACGAATGACTTGCAAAGTGAAATTGCCATTAATTTTTAATCTTGTTAATCAGTAGTACTGTGGGCGGCATTATTTACCACTTCTTTTAATGCCGATCTCGATGAAAAAGACTTGGGGATCGGCCTGTAAACCTCTTTTAAAGAACTTTATTGGAGGCAGGATTCTCTGTATTTTTAAATGCTCAATTGTAAGGAAATTTATGACATGGCTGAACTCTTTTTCACTTGAATCACGAGAGGTAAGTTTCATGTTAAATAACTCTTATTTTTCCAATTTTTCGATGAAATCACTTTCCAGGAAGTTTGTAACATGACATCGTTTCATGCAGCTTGTTTAATTTGACGTAAAAATTTCGACCCATACCAAAAGAAGGTCAGGTTTCAATATTTCCTCGTATGCTAGTTTTTTTCAATAAAAAATTACATGAAGATTGACTATGCAAATGTTCACCTGTGCTTTTTTTTATTTTTTTTTTTAATTTCCCACGTATTAGTTATTAAGGACCGTTAAAATTGGCTTCTTCGGGCTACCTTGCCTCGTTAATGTTTAATTTGTTAATGTTGTATTTGTGTGTGTGAGGCAATCAATATACTGAAACTGAAAACAAACCAACGGCATCTTATTGGAGTTAGTTAATTAGGAGAACACATCAGATTAGAACAACTCACTGAGTCGCCTAGCTCTCAAGGTAGATGCAATGCAAAGACAATGGTTAATTCATAAAAAGGTTAAGAAACAGTTGGAAACTAATAGTCGGCGTCACAGTTTGTCCGTCTACATTTCGCAACAATTGCGACGAGGACAAAATGAAGGAATTATCCGTAGTTTTGTATATCGCAATAGAAAGCTTAATGCAGTGAAAAATTGAGGCGCGATCAGACAAGAATTTTGGTTTCCAACGGGAGTCCTACATACGTCTGTCGTTTTAGCCTATGTTTCTCGTACAGTAAAAAACAAATTGAGAATTCTTAAGTTAATAATACTGTATAATAATGTTGTTTTTCAATTCTTTGCAGTTAATCTGCCAGGTGAAAAATGGCGTCCTTCGTTCCCAAAATATGTCAATTCACATCAACTTTAAGAGGCACATTTCTCCAAACATTTTTCTTGCTGGTGATTTCGCTTTTGTTAATAAACTGGTATCTTCTCAGCAAAGAGGGATCGTGGAATTCCAAGGTCGCGTTGGAGAGAAAAGAGAAGCATGGGAAAGCTGCAGTCGACAAAGACACACAAATGCTGAAAAGGATGTCATCTTACAGAGATCCGCTCTCAACACCCAATAGTTCTCGACATATTAAGACATTGAATAGCGCGTGTCCAAAGTTGTCCCTTGGATCTGCGAAAACTGTCGAGTACGGGCTATGTACGCCTCACAAACCAAGCGAACATTCCTGCGAATTTGCCAGCAAAATGTATTCCATTAAACCTGAATTATCGAAGTGCAAGAAGAAAGGAATGGGGGAGATTTGCGAAATGAAAGTAAATTATGCAAGTGAAAGAAGAATGATTGATTTTGCATGTAATAAATCACTCTGCGATCAAAGCGATTCGTTTAAAGTGATTTGTATTAATCCCAAAACAGGACTAACTGAAATTGTAAAAGAATTCTCGACAGTTGAGAAACTTGAAAGAGGATTACCAGCTATTGCAAGGAAAAATAATGAAAATAAGTTCAACTTTATGTTCGTTGAATGCACGAATCACCAAGGAGAGCAAGTATCGCAATTTATTCCCCTCGACCCTCGTGTTACCGTAGTAGAAAACAAAAACGCTAGAAATAGAAATCTCGTCAATGTAAATGTTCTTCTTATAGATTCAGTTGCCAGAGCTCATTTTTACCGCTCTTTGCCAAGAACTGTCACCACGTTCAAAAAATGGCGGGAAAATCCACGAGCGGTTCCCGCCAAAGTCTTCGACTTCGAGTTGTTCCAGGCCCTGCACGGTCACACTGCTGTCAATATGCACGCGTTTTATATTGGACAACTATTTCCAGTTGAGCAAAAAGATAAAACTCCTCCACTGAATATATCAGCACTGTTTGGGCATTACAAGAGAGCTGGATACCATACAGTGTGGCAGGAGGACTTGTGCTGGAAAGGTATCTGGGGATTAATGACCGATCTTGGTGTGAACCGCTGGGACCGCCTTCAGGAGGAGATGAAATCAGCTTATATTGATCACACAGGTAAATTCTTAAACGGGACAGTCCCATGTGTGAACCCTAAATTCATGATCCCCATCCCGTAGATTATGGCCCCTGTTGTTCAAAGAGTGAATAACTTCATCCTGCGGAGAAGTCATTAGAGTACATTTTATCCGCTGGATAACGTTACACTCTGTTTTTTTTTTTTTTATAAGAACGTCTAATTTTGGAGCTGAGGCTGAACGTTCTTATATTTTTTTGCGATTTGAGGCTTAAAACGTTCTTAAGATGTTGTTAAATTACATGGTATACACTACATGTATTTCAGTAAATCAAGCATTGCCTGCTGAGATATGGTATCGAGAACTGCTGATTATGACAAACCGAGATGTGTGTCACCATTGTTAATGTTATACGAAACATGCCCTTAAGTATTTTGGTTAATTTACATTTGTTACCTTGATTTTATATACGACTTATACAGATTAGGAAAATAAAAACTTTCTTAATCAACTCTCAGCCTGAGGAATGTTCTTAATACGTTCTTAAAATTTTGGTTAATCTCAGTCTCAACGTTCTTATAAAAAGGTTCTTATAAAAAAAACAGAGTGTATTCTCTTTGAACAACGGGGCACTGTTATAACGACCAAAGACATTTCGTGCCGGAAAAGCTATTTTACGTGCACAATAACCTTACAAGAGATTCAATTTTCATTCAGTTAATTCTCAAGGGTAGAACGTTGAAACTTTACGATATTAAGAAGTACATTGGGTTAGTTCTCAATAAAAGCTGTCACCAATCGATAGAGACGGGGGTTTTGGAAAAAGGACCTACAGCCAGTTTATTTAGTTTTCTTGAAAAGCGCTGCCTACCTATAAATTCATCACGCAAGCGGGTTTTTTTTTTTTTGTTTTGTTTTTTTTTTGTTTTACTACTGCTTGGAAATAGCAGCTCCCTGAAGAAAGGATTTGTGACAAACTATGCTCATAATTTCATCGTATTTTAAGGCCTCACACATTCCAGTTGCAAGATCCTTAAGTCACTGGGAGTGGAAAGCCCTTTTACTGGACCAGACGGCGACCAAATCTGCTACAACGGAAAGTTCCAACACGCTTATTTTCTCCGTTACATTACGGACACTATTCAAGCCGTCGGTGCGTCACGCAACGCTCAACCGGTTTTCTTGTACACGACATTAAACGTTGCTCACGATCATAGAAGTATAAGAACACAAACTTTGGATATTGATCTTGAAAGCTATGTTACTAGCATGGCTAAGGATGAAAATACTTTGACAATAGTTCTAGCGGACCATGGAAATACCTATACTTCGTATACTTCTGAGGTTCTTGAAGGGAGGTTCGAAATGTTTCACCCTAGCCTTTTTGTGATCGTTCCGAACAAAGTAGCTTCTTTGTTAGGAAAGAACGCGATGTCCGCACTAGAAACGAACCAACGAAGGCTTATCACCATGATCGACCTGCACCATTCTCTAATGGCTTTGGCCGGGCCAATCAATGGTGTAAAGCCAGTTGGAGTGTTCACACCCATTTCTAAGAAACGCACCTGCAATGATTTGGAACTCAGGACGCCAAATTTATGCGTGTGTGAAGGCTGGGACATCCAGGTTGACAATGACACGTCGCATATTCAAGTAGCTGAATTTGCGATTGGCGAGTTAAATAACCGTCTCCAAGAACAGTACAAGAAAGTAATTTCGCTCCAGAAGAACTCTAAGGTAACACCTGAGAATTTTACCCGATCTTGCCAACAATTGCAGCCATTGTGGTTTGAGAATGTCCGTTTAAGAAACTGTAAAATTGACGGGTCGCTTATCACCTCCATGGATATCAGTGTTGCGCCAGGAGATGGAGTGCCACAACGAAAAGACGTGTTTCATGTTGAAGTAAAAGCAAAGGAAATAATATTGCAAAATGTCTATCAAATGGAGCTGTTTGCATACGATCGTCTAACGCTCTTTGGAATGTACAAAACATGTGCTGATGATGGTGTGGAGCTCAAGTTGTGCGTTTGCTCGCTAAACGCGTCTAAAACGCGTTCTGGGTTTGCATCCGAGTCTCCTAAACATTGGGAGTATTTTGGCCAAAAACCTGTTGTTAGAAAGATCAGTAAGAAACCATGTTTATGGCTGATGATAAGGCGTCATTCTACAGCGAACGCATATGAAGTGGCAAATTTTTGTCGCAATCAAACATATCGCGTCAAGGTTGAAGCAGAGGCATCCAACATGAGGTTTTCCCGCCAACTTCCTCTCACTTTAGAAGTCGGTCCCGGACGAGTGATCTTTGCTTTCTCAGTTTGGAAGCATATAAGTTACTGGGAAGCTGAAATCTCAGTTCTGGCAACGATTGAAAATGAATCTGATTCCATTGATACACGGAATTATCTTTCCTACTAGTCGCCAGGGTTTTCGTTTGAGGCTGGAGCCGTACGTAACGTCCGTTTGCCTGCTATATGATGTCCCAGTTACTTTGATGTGAGGATGACGATTTAGCCTTTGGTTCTGATGTGGACCTTGATGAATAGACTAGTTTAATATTCGAGTTTTCGATATTTGAGAGGTTTGACAGTATTCACTCCCCATTAACATGCAAGTGAAAAACATTTTTGCTTTCTTGTGACGTAAATTTAAAAGTGAAAACAGACGATAATCACATGTAATTTTTAGCACACTTGAATGTTATTTCTACTTTTCAAACTAAAATTTACAATTCAGACATTTCTAACAAATTAACGTCAAAATTTGTTGTCAGAGTGGAGTTTCCCTTTAAGTGTTTCCTTTTGGGATCTTCGCAGTCCCTTTGCCCCCTTACGTGTTCCTTT
This sequence comes from Pavona decussata, assembly GCF_977016875.1. NCBI lineage: Eukaryota > Metazoa > Cnidaria > Anthozoa > Scleractinia > Agariciidae > Pavona > Pavona decussata. The sequence goes on along the minus strand of NW_028145860.1, from coordinate 1,735,646 downwards.
CTACCCTTCTCTGTCTTAAAGTGTTCCTTTTTGAGGTCTTTACTAGTTCCCTTTTGCACACGAATATAGCGTAAAAATTCATCAACTTCTAAATATTTTTAAACTCCGTAATTTTAAAGAAGATTACGACATTTTTCAATTTGTAAGACATGTTTCAATGTTACAAACATCATCGTCAGTTACAAAATATTTGAAAAATCGTTAGGACTATATAACAACTGAGCGAAACATGCATTATGATTAAGTGACAAAAATAGAGAACATATTTGAGTGAGTAACAAAGTGTTGGAAAGAAAATAAAGCGTAAAGCGTAAGTGCCAGGTTGACATGATGAACTTGTTGATTTAAATTGGGCTTTCCCAATTTATATACATAGCCTCCTTAAGTTTAAGTTGAAATTTAGCGGGGGCGGAATCAAGGATTTCGAAACAATCCGCAGAGCAAGATTGACGACAGCGTTCTGAGCTTTGTAAGTGTTTGAAGATGTGTAAGGACTTGTCATAAGAGAGATGTTCACGGATGCGTGTGGAAAAATGACGACCAGTTTCGGCGATATAGCAAGCATTACAGCAAGCACAAGTGAATTTGTAAACCTCACTTTAACAATAAACTCTGTTAACCACTCTCGATCGCTGTTCCTTCACTGTTCTCATGCTCTGCTCCATCTGTCAACACCCCCCCCCCCCCCACACCCCTTCCTCCTCCTTCCAACCACCCATCAGTTCCCACTCTACCCCTTATTGGGATTGTTGACGTCATGAAATCCAAATGGCGGCGCGCAGAAAATTTAAGAGGGAAAAGAGGCGATAATAAAACACTTAAGCGCTATCTCAACTTTTTAAACTAAGCTTTGAAATGTAGACACTAGGGAGCTTAAGCAACGACGACGGCAACGGCAACGACAACGCCGCAAAACAATAGGTTTAATGAGCAAAAACAATTGCTCTGTACGTGCGTTTTACATTTCGGTACATCTCTTTGCCGTCCTCTGCAAAATGACAACGTGAATTGACCAAATTTAAGGTTTTGTGTAGAACGTCAACGGACGACGATAAATTTTTCATTTTCTTTCTTAACTTGTACGCCACTCCTTCCAATTTGGTTCCTGGAAAGTTCGCCACTTTTGTAAAGGTTGAGCGAGTTGAAATAATCGCGAAGTAGCACAAATGAAATAATGTTATATTTTCAAGTGACGTTTTCGTTGCCGTTGCCGTTGCCGTCGTAGTTGCTTAAGCTCCCTACTAATTCCAACAATTTGACGTCCATTTGTTAAGTAAAACCTTTGAGCGATTGAAGGACAGCAGAAATTGTGCAGTTTATAATTCAGTCGCGTCCCACCAACCAATGGCTCGTCTTAAATCTCAAACTCGCCGCCATCCACGGCTTGAGTTGCTCCCTGCTTTGAGGATTCTTGTTCTCTGGTTTTTTTGTAATAAACTTTTCCAAATTGCAATTCGGTCGAAAATCCGAGGTTTGTTAAACTGTGAAGTGCTAATTTCTCGAAAATCTTTATCCCCGTTTCTTTATACCTTCACCCACTATGTCTGTGAGTTCCCCAAACATTTTCTAGTAATAACATTCTCATATTTTTGCTCAGTCAACTCCCGTGCAGTTTTATGCATCCAAAAGCATTCGAAATCGAGGCTTATACATTTGAATTGTAGATTATCGCTAAATTATTCATCTTTTCTTCACACTCGCCACCACGAGGAACTTGAAACCAAGATGGACAACGGTAAAACTTAACTCCGTCCTTATAGTTGTTTCCTGGCAAAATAATTCAAAACATTGACGCTAAAGTTGCGGTTTATTTCATGGAATTTTGTCCGAACCATCATCGCTGTCTTCTCTTCATACCCATTAAGCTTGAACCGATGATCGGAAAGCGACGGCGTGCAGGACATTCAACGTGGAATAATTCAAGATTCTTAAGGTATTTACTCGAGATAATTTGTTTTTCTTATTTTGCCTCGCATAGTACTTTGTTGAAAATTAAGTGTTTTATCTTATGAAACGTGGTGTAGGAAGATAGAGTTGTTCACTAAGAGTTAGTGGTTTTAGACATAGGCCGGCCTTGTATAAAGTGCTGAGCATGTAACGGTTGGCAGTATTGCCACTTCCCCTGGATTGAAAGCTATTACATCCCAGTTTTAAAACACTAGTACATTTAGTTGAATGAATGGCTGAAAAAATCAATGGTTGAATTCGGAGGCAAGATTCTGAAAACACCAACATTAATTATGTATACATTTTGCAACTCAAACTTTTTGCACGCTTGCCGTTTTTAGAAGAGGGTTAGTATGACAGTGGTGCATGTATAATTAATTAATGTAGGGGCTATGCGGAAATCTTTCTCTATATTTGGTTCAATAAATTGCTGCAAAATCCGAATATAAGCTTTTTTCAGTGAAACATTTTGGTTTATGAACAGGGCAGTAAAGTTAAAAACTCGACCCGACAGGACCTCTTGCAAGCTTCTATCTATGTCATCTTGAAATTTTCAGCGACAAGATATGAGTCAATTTGTGCCTCTTTCACTTTCAGACTTAACCAGTTCAATACCCATGCCGAGACCTTTAATTTAGCGTGCTCACATGCAAGATTGGAGTTCTTGTGATTGCCCGACACATTTCCAAAGAGACAGAATTCCTCTGATCTCGGGTGAGTAGTTTTCTTTGTCACACTAACAGGCCTAAACATTCCTATCTTCAGAAACATTAATTAGTTTTGTGTGCGCGTGAGAAAGCTGACAGATTTTCTTCAATTACGATATTAGAACTCAAGAAATAAAAGATAAATAAATAAATGAATAAGACTCCTTCCACCCCTCCCCTTCTTGCTCTATCATATCACAGAATCAAACTGAATGCGAGGAAAAGGGATTTTCTAGGGGAAAGAGGGATTGGGAGTAAATATTGTTTCACACTTCTATTGTTTCCTTCAATGCAGATACCACACTGAGAATGGCTCAATTTGGAAACAGAGACGCAACTATTACAAAGGTGAGATATGGTTAGCCTCTTCGCTTGTTGAGTGATTAGAATCAAATTACTCTTTGGATCTTGTTACAAAATCAACTGTTAGAAGTTTTAGCCAGAGTTTATACATGTGATTTCATTCCTGTACTCATTCCTGTGTTCACAGTGCCTATGATACTCAAGTTTTAAATTGCAAGGTTGTTTTACATTCCTTACTTTTATTTTATTAAAAGATTTTTCTGTCTTGGATTTTAGTTGCAAGTTTTACAAGTCAAGAGACAACAACAATATCAGTAAACAGAGTGGATTGGACTGCAGACAGTGGATAGAGGACTGCAAGAATCAATTGGCCCTAAGGTTTAATTCTTGTAAACTTTAGCTTACATACTTACAGTCAACCTACGTCACGCATGACCAGTATTTCTGAGAATGAAATAAACATGTCCGTCATTTGAATGGAATCTTGAACATAGCTTTTTTATACCGTCAATAAACTAGGGAAATTTCTACGGGAACTCTGAAATTTCTCTGGTGATGTTCAAAACTGACATAAATTTCAAAACTCCGTTCAAATTTCAAAAATACTGGTCACGCTTGATGTAGGTTGACTGTAAAATTGATGGTTCAATTGTTCAAAATGCGGATTAAAAGTTAATCCAGATTATGGCTTTGGGTTACCCGCCAAAAACGGTCAGAAGAAGTATTTCAAAATAAAAAAAATTAATCGTTGTGCAATTGACAATTTATGGTTGAGTTTAAGATAAATCAATAATTCCAAAAATGAAACACAGGAAATGTTTAATACTGAATTCAACATTGAAACTTCTGGATTAACATGATCGCGTTTTGAACACTTGGGCCATGATCTCCATAGTATCATTTATAAGAAGGTCTGACTGAGAGTGCTTGTGCTCAATTCTCGGATATCAGGCAAAATTGAACTCATTTCTCAGCCTTAAGTTTACCTCTTCACTCCGGGAGAAGACAAAGAGAAGTACTACTCCACAGATTTCATTTGAATGGCTGTACTTTAGGATTTGATTCGCAGTCGCAAAAGGTGGAATCATTAGAATTATTTTCCACAAATTCAGGTAGACTCCTGTCACACTTTAGGATCTTATCCACAAACTGAAAAGTAAAAACCACCTTGTACAGCAAAACAAACAGCACCACAGCAAAGTACTGTTCAGTAGCTTATATCTTAATGGTCACACTTTAGGATTTCATCTACAGACTTAAAAGTTAGAACGACCTTGTACAGCATAATTAACAGCACTCGGCACAGCAAAGTACTCTTCAGTAGCTTTTATTTTAATGGTCACACTTTAGGATTTCATCTACAGACTTAAAAGTTTGACCCACCTTGTACAGCATAATAAACAGCAGCACAGCAAAGTACTGCTCAGTAGCTTTCATTTGAATGTTTACACTTTAGGATTTATCCACAGACTGAAAAACTAGAACCACCTTGTACAGCATAATAAAAATAGTACCACAAGAAAGTACTGCTCAGTAGCTTTCGTCTGACTGGTCACAGTTTCAAATAAATTTTTCGTCCACGGACTCAAAACATAGAACCACCTTTTAAAACATAATACGCATTGCCAAAAAAATATACTGCTCATTAGCTTTCATTTGAATGGTCACTCCTTAGGAATTCTTCCACAGACTCAAAACATAGAATCACCTTGTATAGCTTAATAAACAGCACCACAGGAAAGTACTGCTCAGTAGCTTGCATTTGACAGGTCACACTTTAGGATTTCATCTACAGACTTACAAGTTAGACCCACCTTGTACGGCATAACAAACAGCACCACAGGAAAGTACTGCTCAGTAGCTTGCATTTTTTAGCATTCAGTAACATGCACTTCGAGAGTTCATCCTCCGACTCAAAAGGTGAAACCTTATGACATGACTCGTAGGTTCCCTCCGGGAGTGAAAGGGTAATGCAGCATTCAGACAAAATTCACGCGAAGGGTCCTATCATTGGAACAAAGAAGAAAATGTCTTAGCTAGCAGGGAAAGAACAAATTTTTCCATATGATATTGAGTGCCCAATCAGACCTTTTTATAAAAAGATATTTCGCGATAGATGTAAATTATAATGCTATTCATAATCACCCTGATGCCTTTTATTTTCGCGATGGTTTAATTTTCGCTCATTTTTCGATGAGTAAGAAATTTGCGATAAGCGGAACTGTCGGAAAAATGATCATTGATGACAGGCAAAGGACAGAAAAGAGGGAAAATATAAGGTCAAAAAAATTATATTCACCGACAATTTCGATAATAAGACTAGACTGAAACAGGTGACAGATGACTGATTAACACAAACAAGAGCAAACTGGTACGACAGAGTGTGAGAGAAACAACCGATAGACATTGGAACTTAAGAAAAAGGACAGAAAAAGACAATAGAAAACGATAGCAAAATAACAGAAACGATACTAACATACCAGAGAAAAAACAAAGAAAAAAAAAAAGAGAGAACTATAGAGAAATGATAGAAGACAAAGATGGAAAGACGATCGTAGAGACTCGATATAAACGGAAAAAGAAAAGTGAACTAAACTACAAAGAAATTTGACAAATAAAAGGAAAACTATAGAGTTCCTAGAACAACAGTTGATAAAATGAAAAGTAGTTAGATATATGAGGGTATCAACCCACGTTTCAAAAAATGATAAAAAATCCCATACAAATCCTTATAAATCCAATATTTTACCCAACCCCATACAAACCCTTATAATCCAATATTTTACCCGACCCCAAATCCTATACAAATTCACCATAACCCATACAAATCCTTCTTATACAGCCTTTGAATTCAACCCTAACTCCTGCAACGGAGACGTCAAAAACCTAAAAACCTAAAACTCCTGCAACGGAGACGCTAAATTTAGCTTTTGACCTAAAACCTAAAACTCCTGCAACGGAGACGCTAAATTTTCCTTGCTTTTTTCAAAACTGGTTTAAACCGGTTATTCAATTTTATGTAACCTTATTTATATGAACAACCAATTTGATCACAATGATAAAACATATTTCATTCATCCAAGATTTGAAAATTACGGAGCCTCAGTTGATGGTTATATAATCAATCGTAAAAGATTAGAACCTAGAAAAGGATATTTGTCTGAGAATGGCTATTATATAATTTCTCCGGGACGTAACAATACATGCCCCGCTCATCGATTCGTCTATGAGGCCGTAAATCAGACACATATTCCACCTGGATTGCAAGTTAATCACATCAATTCCAACCGTCAAGACAATTTCATTGAAAATTTGCAATTGGTTACAGCCTCTGAAAATATGAAACACATGCACAAAGCCAGAAAAGAATTTTTGAACAGTTCATACTCTGAAGAAGAATTGCAAACAGTCAATAGATTAATGGAATTTCCACCAATGGAAGACAATGATTGCGAGTTTACACGCACAGAAAACAGGTTAATTAATAAGATGTTTTACAGAATGTGTAACGATTTGGATGACATTAATTTTCCACTCTACAATGATTAATCATCAATGAATACAAGAGTTGTTTGGCTATATTTTGAATTCAACAATGGTTGATGTCTTTTTGGAGGGTAATTTGGACATGAATTTGAAAACCAAAACTACTTAAGAACATGGTGAGTATACAATATTAGAATGAAAGAAGGTGAGAAAAAAAATCAAAAATCAAAAATCACATATGTGGATTCTTCTGCCAGTGAAAATTCATCAACGCAAATTCTGGCATCAAACACTGTTTTTCACGAAGGAAAAACATATTATGTTCATCCAATTTACCATAATTATGGATCTTCAACTGATGGATATATTATTAATCGCAAGAGATTGAAACCAAGAAAAGGTAACTTACAACCAAATGGATATTTAAATATTGGTGTTTACAATCAAAATGGAAGAAAATTATACCAAGCCCACCGGTTCATCTGGGAAGCAATAAACCAAAAAATAATACCAGATGGATATCAAATCCACCATATCAATAATGATAGACAAGATAACTCAATTAAAAATTTGGAACTTGTAACCAAACAACAAAACATGATATACAAAGGAAATGAATGCAAAGGTAAAAAAATTGAATCACCACAAAATGTTTCAATGAAATGTGAAAAATTTTATTATCATCCAGTTTATACGAACTATGGAGCCAACAAATATGGCCAAATATATAATAAAAAAACCAAAAGATGTTCATTTGGTAATTTACTACCAGATGGTTACATGCGAAATACATTAACACAAATTGGATTACCTCAAAAAAACTTTTATATCCATCGATTAGTTTATGAAATATTCAATGGTCCAATTCCTGATAAAATGGAAATAAACCATATCGACTCAAATAAACAAAACAATTGCATTAAAAATCTTGAATTAATGACTCGTTCAGAAAATGCTAAACACGCTTATGAAGCCAAGAAATATAAAACAAAGATTGAAATAACAACTGAAAAACCAATTAAATCAATTAAAATGGACATTGAATTGGAGAAATCAGAAGACGAGTTTACAGAAGATGAGAAACAATTAATTGATAAAAAATATAATGCCATAATCAATAAAATCAAAAATGGTAACTTCCCATACAAAAAACAACTTCAAGAACATTTACCAAACATTGAATTTTGGTAAATATTGTGTAAACATTTCCTGAGTATGCTACAAATGAGTGTATTCAGGGCATGTCCCACAATAAAGTAACACGAAAATGGATCCGTCCAGGTGGTCCACAAACTGCTAATCCTGGAATGACTGGTCAATTGGGTGGCCAGACATTAAGCAAAACCCCAAACGCACCTTTTGAAAATAATATGACATATATATATAAAATGGATAAAAATAATCTATCCAAATTAACGAAAAATCAATTAATTGAATTGTTAATCGCTAAACAAAAACCGGTTCCAATGCCGAGAACCAAGAAAGTGAAACCAATACCTTATCCACGAAAATCAGTCAAACAAATGGTAAAAGATTATGAGAATACAATCATCAAACCACCTGTTCAATTCAGAGATCGACCAATTGTTCAACCAAGAAACAACATTATTCCTCCTCCAAAACAATTTGCTGATACACCAGTCCCGAAGCCAAGAATGAAGAAAATGGCTCCGATTCCTAGACAGAGAACTCAAATCACAGAAGTTGCAAGAGCATTCAAGGGATATAACAAATCTTATGAAGTTGGAATTAAAAATGAAACAGATCCTTTGATTCAAATGAGTTCAACCAGATTAGCGATAGCTCATTTTATGAAACAATTATTAACTCAAATGAAAGGAATTAAATTTATTGAAACTTTGACAATTTATTTTGAACAACAAAAAGGAAACCAAACTGTCTCCAGAATTGGATATTTTAATAGTAAACCAAAAACAATAACTAATGCCAATGATTTTCAAGAATCTTTGGATGTTAATGTTGAACAAATTGTGAATGATATTCACAAATGGATTAGTGAAGGTTCAGCTTGGATAATTAAATCAATCAATGGACATTACATTAATATTATCAAATATCAGCCTCTTACTGGAAGTTCTTACATTAAACTTCCAACTGAACTACAACATAACAAAAGTGGATTGATTAATCTCAAGAATAAAGACAATAAATGCTTTCGATGGTGTCACGTTAGACATTTGAATCCACGAGAAAATAATCCACAACGAATCAAACAAACTGACAAAGCATTTGTCAAACAATTGAATTATGATAACATTGAATTCCCTGTTTCAGTCAAACAATACAACAAAATTGAAACCCAAAACAATATCAACATCAATGTTTTTGGTTATGAAAACAAACAAACTTATCCAATTTATGTTTCAAAAGAAAAGTTTGATGATGTTTTGAATTTGCTACTGATCTCAGAAGATGAAAATAAACATTATGTCTATATTAAAAATTTTAATAGATTTATGTATGGAAAAACAAAAAATAAAAATAAAAAACATTTTTGTATGCATTGCCTTCAATGTTTTTCATCAGAACGAGTTTTAACCAAGCATCAGGAAGTATGTATTGAAATCAATGGTGTACAATCAATCAAAATGCCCGAAGTTGGTTCCAAAATAGAATTCAAAAATTTTAATAAACAAATGCAAGCGCCATTCGTGATTTATGCTGATTTTGAAGCAATCACTGAACCAATTCATGGTTGTAATCAATCTAACCAACAATCTTTTACTGAAGCTTATCAAAAACACACTGATTGCGGTTATGGTTACAAAGTTGTATGCTGCTATGATGACAAATATTCCAAACCAATAAAATATTATCGTGGAGAAAAAGCTGTTTACAAATTCATGCAAGCAATGCTTGATGAAGTCAAATATTGCCGCAATACAATCAAATACAAATTCAATAAACCATTAGTTATGTCTCCAGAAGATGAAGACAAATTCCAAAAAGCAACATCTTGTCATATTTGTTGCAAACAATTCACAAAAAATGATAGACGTGTCAGAGACCATTGCCATATTACTGGAAAATTCCGTGGCTCAGCCCATAATCAATGTAACAGGGATTTTACAATAACTAACAAAATCCCTGTAATATTTCATAATTTGAAAGGATATGATAGTCATTTTATAATGCAAGAAATTGGTAAAATTATTGAGACCAATACTTATGTGGATAGAAAAGGTGAAACCAGACAACACAAAATTAATGTAATCCCAAATAACATGGAACAATACATGGCATTCATGTTGGGTTATAATTTAGTATTTATCGACAGTCTTCAGTTTATGAATCAATCATTGGCAAATCTTGTAAAGAATCTACCAGAAGATGCCTTCAAATATACCAGTGAAGTTTTCAAAGGTCGTAAATTACAATTAATGAAACAAAAAGGAGTTTATCCGTATGATAATATGAGTAATTTTGATAAATTCAATGATACTCAATTACCAACCAAAGATGAATTTTACAGTCAAATGAATAACCAACATATTTCCAATGAAGAATACAGTCATGCACAAAATGTTTGGAATACATTTCAATTGAAAACCATGGGCGAATACCATGATTTATATCTCAAATCTGATGTACTGCTGTTGGCTGATGTTTTTGAAAATTTCCGTAAAACATGTTTGGAATACTATAGATTGGATCCATGTCATTATTTTACATCTCCGGGATTATCATGGGATGCAATGTTGAAAATGACTGAAGTCAAACTTGAATTAATCACGGATATTGATATGTATCAATTTGTTGAAAAGGGCATGCGTGGAGGAATCAGTTACATAGCCAATAGATACGGCAAAGCTAACAACAAATACATGCAAAATTGGAATCCAAATGAACCCAGTAAACATATCATGTATTTGGATGCAAACAATCTATATGGATGGGCTATGTCACAACATCTTCCAACTGGGAATTTCAAATGGTTGAATAAACAACAAATAAAAAACATTAATTGGAAAACGATTCCCAAAGATAATAAGACTGGATATTTATTGGAAGTTGATTTGGAATATCCTCATGAATTACATGACCTGCATAATGATTATCCATGTGGCGCTGAACAAATCAAAGTGGCACCAAATATGCTGTCAGATTATTGCCAAAGAATTGCAGAAAAATTTGGAATAACAAGTGGACAAGTCAAAAAACTGATTCCAACATTGGCAAACAAATCAAAATATGTATTACATTATCGTAATCTGCAATTGTATCGTGAATTGGGTTTGAAATTGACTAAAATACACCGTGTATTATCCTTTAATCAAAGTCCTTGGTTGAAGACATATATTGATTTCAATACACATCAAAGAACTAATGCAAAGAATGCTTTTGAGAAAGATTTCTTCAAACTGATGAACAATAGTGTCTTCGGTAAAACAATGGAGAATATCAGAAAACGGGAAGACATTAAACTGGTGACTAATGAGAAACAATTATTGAAAATGACTTCCAAACCAACATTCATCAATAGCAAAATCTTTAATGAAAACTTGGTTGCAGTCCACAAAATCAAGGAATCGTTGACACTCAACAGACCAGCCTATGTTGGTATGTGTATCCTTGATTTGAGCAAAACATTGATGTACGATTTCCATTACAATTTCATTAAAAACAAATATGGTAACAAAGCCAAATTATTGTTCACGGATACAGACAGTTTGACATATGAAATTGAAGCCGAAGATGTGTATGCCGATTTTTGGAATAAAAAAGAAATGTTTGATAACTCAGATTATCCATCAAATCATCAATTTTATGACTCCACAAACAAGAAAGTTATTGGAAAATTCAAAGATGAAGCCGCTGGTGTACCCATTACTGAATTTGTGGGATTGAGATCCAAAATGTATTCATATATCAAAGATAACAACAATGGTGGAAAAACAGCCAAAGGAATCAAAAAGAATGTCATCAAAAATGATATTCAACATTTTGATTACAAAGATGTGTTGTTCAATGAGAAACAATTATTTCACCAAATGAAAACAATCCGCAGCAACAATCATGAACTTGGTAGTTACACCATCAACAAGACATCGTTGTCATGTTTTGATGATAAACGATATTTGTATCCTGATGGAATACACTCATTGGCCTATGGTCATTCTGCTATCCAATGATAGTATCAACTTGTGATCAAAACATTGCGACAAAAACTTGTGACAAAACTTGGTTTTTATTTGTTTTTTGATAAATATTTGATTTCGAGACTTTGACTCATCTTTTGTGATGAGATATTTTTGAAAACATTTTTGTGTAATTATATTATATACTATATTTATACAAAAATGAAATCCATTTTGAAAAAACCAAAAGATGTTTCCAAGCAGGTGGAATCATCTCTGTGCCAATTCCTGCATTGCAAAGATGAATGTGAATTTTGTGGATATCATGATGAATCCAAAGTTGAGAAACAACCATCAATGCCTGATTGTTGTGGATCACAGAATTTGAAAAACATGGAATGTCAATTAACGTGTGTTGCTTGTGGACAGGTTGTTGGTGAAGAATACAAAACAGAATATATCAATTTTCATGCCAATTTGTTCAAAATATACAAGAAAACAGTGTATAATAGAAAATACCATTTGTCGCATACATTAGATAAAATTATTTTGAAAAATAAAATTGAAATCAGTTGTTCAACCAATTTCAAAATTCATAAAATATTCGTTGAAATAAACAAAATACTGCCACAAATCAATGGTAAAAGAAAGAGAATAATCAGTTTGAAATATCTTTTGCATAGAATATTGCAATTAATGAAAATTGATTCTTCCCAAATTGAGTTGACAAAATCCAAAAAAACAATGAAATTATACAATGTTTATTGGGATAAAATTATGGACATTATTGGCCCCCAAATCATGCACATTATTAATCAAACATAAGTGAATATCTGATATTTTTTATCATATTTGTCACCCCATTTATCGACAATCGGCGAATTATCCAAAATGAAATCATCATTTTGAGTAAGCTTGTTTGTTAAATCATCTCTATCAAAATGTCCATTTCTCATTATTTCTTTTATTTCATTTAATAAATGACCATAAGTTTGGAAAGCATATTGGCATTGATAAAGTTTGATTTCAACTTTTTTATGCTTCATATAAGATTGAATTATGACAGACACCGATGATATTGCCAATAATGAAGCTCCACTGGTTGCAACCGATGATGCAATACCACCAGTTGCAAATACAATGGATGAAATATTACCAGCAAACTCCCATTTTTTGAATCTTTAGTATGCACTTTTGTACATCCACATCTTTTTGTGATATGTCATGTAATAAGCTTTCAATTCATCAATTTCTTCTGTTGATAATTGATTTGAAATATGATTGAAATCAATTATTAATTTCTTCTTTTGCATATATTATATGGTTATCTTATTTTTGATGCAATAATAGAGACCAGTTATTTGACCCAAAAACATGCATTTTTTCATCCAAGGATATGTTTTTTTCTCATTAATGGTGTACATGTATCCTTTGTCACGATGATATCTGTTGTAAAATTGGCCATAAGCATCATGTAATATTCCATGTGATCTGATATATGGTTGCCAACCAAATAATCGATGGAGAATAGCTGTTAACCATCCATCTCCAGGTCCAATTAATCCGATTCCATCATGAATTAACTCTTTGTAAACTTCATCAGGTAAACCTGTGTTGTAATGTTTTTCATACAAATATGTGAATATTACGATACTTTTTATCATGCATTCCTGTCTGGGTAATATTGGAAGACTCAATTTACGGTGAAAATCTATCATCGATGTTCGAATGTGTTCTTGCAATTCTGACAATTCTTTCATTATACAATTTGATTACAATATTTTTATTTATCATTATTGTCAGGTAATTGTATCCTAATATATTCAACAAAATACTTCATTGTCCAATCAGATGGATGATTCTTGAAGTAGCAATAATAGTTTTCAAATGACACATCAAAGAAGAATTCCAATTGATCAAATGATGATGACACCAAATCGGATTTGGAATGATGATATCTGTCATTTCTCCTGATATATGTGTTTGTCACAATAATCTCTTGCAATGTATTGATTCCTTTAATGTCATCTTTACTCAATAATTTTATCCATTTGTAATTTGTTTTTGGTATTGTACCACTTTTTCTTCCTATTCTCATTGCAACTTGATTGTTGAGAAACGTTACAGCTTCCTGAGCTTGTTGAGCTTTAAACTGAGCCAGAGCTTGTTGTATTTGTGTTTCAATATATGGTTTGATGATGTCCTCATTGTTGTTAATTAATTGTTGGAGTGAAATTGCATGATTTGAATTAACTCCATCTTTGATCACCAAATGTCTGTTTTCTGTATCCAAATGACCATCATCATTCACATGGATAGATTCTCTGTGTTTGTATCCATCTTCTAAGTTGTCATAAGTTACTGTGAACTCAATTTTATCTCCATTTTCATCAAGAATATGGTTTCCATTTTCATCTTCAATGTATGGCATTATATTAATAGTGTTGATAAATAAATTTCAAAAGTTCCATTTACATCTCTGTTCAAAGTTGGAGAAGTAAACCCTGGACGTCTTTTAAAAATCCCCATTTGAATTATCATGGGTTTGATTGTTGTATTTGTAGTTATGAAATTTCTCCCAATTCTCATATTAAATTGTATTAAATGGGAAAATGAAGTTTTACTGTTAGCAATGGCGACAAAAGAAACTTGGTATTGATTTTTTGTATTAATTACAATATTTTTTATTTTAACCGGCCCTAATGTTCCAAATTGGAAACCATGAACATTTTCAAAAACTCCATTTTCTATGTTGCCGTTAACAACACTTGTAGTTTCAATATTTGACAACCAACTTTTATCGTCAGCATGATACCTATCAAAATAATCAGAGTATAATACTTTCAATTCAAAAGTTCCATTAACAGCAGTTCCTGCTCCTATGCTATCCATGATTGACATAGAATCAATACTGACAAATTTTCTTGATTTGGGCAAATCAAATGTATTGCTTCCACTTATTATGTTCCCGATTCTGTGGTATGTGTCAGTGTTGGTTGTTTCACCTTGTTTTTTCCCATTTATCAAAATTTGTGCATTTGCAACTTGTTGATTGCTTTGGAAAACAATGGAGTATAGATTGAAAAAGTTATTTCCATCAGCAGCGATTTGAAAATTATTTGTTGGATTTGTTCTTTGGAAAACACCACTGGCAATAGTTCCAGTGTATTTCGTTTTGAATAAGTTGGTAAAATAACCCAAATTCATTGCTTCAGAATCAAATATCGGATTTAATAAACCAGAAATAATCTTATTATTCATATCCATATTGACTTTCATCTCCATATCTCCATTTTTATATTCGAACATGACATTGTCCAAGCCATCATACACTCCTGGATAAACGCTATCTGACCAATCTTTGACACCGTAAACAACCAGATGACATTGTACTGGAGTCGCTGTAGCTGTTCCATGCATCGTCAAATAGATGTAATTTGGAGTTTGTTTGCTGTTGTTATTGAATTGAACCAATAGCTTGCTATAAGCAGTGAAATCACGCTGTACAGCTTTGTGGATGTATGCTTCAGAAGCAGTACATGATAATTGAATATTAGTCATTTCTGGTGGGTAGAATTCAAACACAATTGTGTATGTTCCAATAGCAAGAGTATAAATATTGAAACCTATCCTTGATCTGTAATCATTACTTCCACTGTCTTTAATCAATATGATATCATAAGCTTTTTTATTCTGATGTGGGGATTGATTGAAAGCACCTATTCCATACACTGTGATATTATATTCTGAACTGCTTTCATCGGTATCTGTAAGATATTTGAATTCATTTGTTTTGTGGCTGCTGACAAGATGACTTTGCTCCAATTTGTCATCAAAATATTTTTTGGTAGTAGCATCATTATCATCAGTTGGTTGAGCCATATCTTTGATTTGTTTATTATTCATATCAAGGTTTCCAGTCATTGCAACACTTCCATCTTTTTTCAAATATACACTCAAATCACTTCCAACAGATGGTATTTTAGCTATTTCTGTATCAACATATGCTTTAGTGGAAGCATCATTGGGATTGGAAGGATTTCCAAGAACGATTATTTTATGACCTCTCATATCTAATTCACCACCAAGAGCATTGGGTGTTAACCTGTTGAGAAAGTTATGATCAACGTAGTGTTTATTAACAGCATCGTTATCATCAGTTGGTTGAGCCATATCTTTGATTTTATGATTGTCCATATCAAGGTCACTATTGGATACTTTTTGTAAATATTTTGTATCACAGAAACCTAAATTAACGACATCATATGTATTTTGTATATTGGCTCCAAGATGAGTAATTTGTTGATTACCCATATCCAGATTTCCAGTCATTTCAACAGTGCCATCTTTTTTCAAATATGTAGACAAATCAGGTGATGGTATTTTTTTAATCTCATCATCGACATATTTTTTATTCGCCGCTTGATCGTTATTATCAGGTTTTAAAACACTAATATCAAAAAATGTTTTCCGTCCAGTAATATGTTGTTCTGTTGATGTAACCATTATTTCACTTTTAGCTCGTCCACCATGGCCATCAAAGTTTTTCAAATCTGGTATATTAAGATGAATGTTTTCATAAGACTGATGCTCAGTCAATAATCGAACATCATTGAAGCTGCCAGCACCGTCTGGCGTGTCTTGTAGATAAATACTATTGGTATGAACACTTCCACTGTTGCTGTAAATTACTGCTTTATTAGCTCGCACATCACCAGGAGCATTATCCAACAATTGTATTTGGCTCTTTGTGACAACATCATTGGGATCAGCTCCTTGTTTAACATTAACAAGTTTTTTGTTTTGTATATCATAATTTCCATTTGGGGTTAATTTAAACCCTATTCCTTGAGGCCCAGCGGCTCCTTGAAGAGGAACCGTTGTGAAAGAAGACGATGAACTATGTTCGTTGAATATTCCCATTTATATCATTTGGTTATATTGTTCCATAAAAATTCCTGTTAATTCTCTTCATGGGCTTATCAACATATAGAAATGAAAATGGCTCTTTGGTTGCTTTAATGTATTTATCCTTTTCGACACCCAACTCACGGGATATCAGACCTCTTTCATTGCTGCTAGGAAAGTCATAGACACAGAAATGAGAGCAATTGAGTCGAATATCTTTTGGTGTTTTGTAGAACGATTGGCTCAGATAAATGACAGAGCAGTTCTTGTGTCTGCCACGAATAAAATAATCAATCAATGGTTTCTGGTTTTTTTCACAAATAAAGTCATCAAATATTACTATCTTCTGGGCATCTTCATCCTTCAATTCCTCCACTGGAATTATATCATCATTGCTACAAACAAGGACATTATACCCGACACTATTTGATATATCAGTCAATGTTTGTAGCATATCCTTGTATTTTTGTTGCTCCAAATTTTTGGCATACAAATGTATTCTATCATAATACAAAAGTGGTTTCATCAGCATATGATACAATAAATTTGTCTTTCCAGATCCTGAATTACCACATATTAACATCCGAAACGTGTCACTTGGCATGTAACCATACAATCTTTTGAAATTAGTGTTTTTATCATGTCTATCATAATTTGGGATTTCCATGTATATCAATACATTATATAAGTTAATAATATAATGGATTTACAGAGATTAAAACAATTATCTGAAGCCAAGATTAAGGCTGGAACAATAACCAAACAAGTTAGAGATACATTGAAGGAGTACAAGCATGATAAACAAGATTTACAACAAGGTTTAACAGAAACTTTCAAACCAATTATTAAAGCTCAAGAGGAAACAAAACAAACAATTGATGAAAAACAAGACAAACTGATTGAACAATTGGAGAAAAACCAAAAAGCGTTAACTTCAGGTTTGGAAGACATTGCTATGTTAACTTATCAACCTGAAACACAATCACCAGAAGCAAAGCTACCAATTGACTATAAACCATTAATGATGTCACCTGATGTTGAATCAAATTTGGATGTTGGTTTTGATATTGATGAAATCCAAAAATTGATGCAATACGATCTTGCACCTCCGAGTTCTGTTCTCCAAGCTTCTATTCAAGGAGATATTGACATCAATGATTACGATGCTTATATTGGCAAAATGTTGAAAAAACTTGGAACAAAGAAGGGTCCTTTATCCAAGGGCCAAGGAAAGACCAAGAATAAAGACAAAATTGATAAAATAGATGAAGATATAAAATTATTGCAAAAATACAGAGGGCGCATTAAAATAATCCCAGAAGGAATGAAAACCATCAAAAAAGGTTCTGGTTATACTCAACCAAAGAAGAAATACAGCAAAAAATTCAAGAAATTGGGCTCTGGTGTTGTTTATTTCAATGATGCTAATGATTTGATTGACAGAATGGAATTGCTTGGTGGATCCATTTTGGCTGGCAATAATGGAGTCAAAGAGGAATTTTCACAAATAGCCCATAAATTGAATCAACTTGGCTTGATAAACAACAAACAACTCATTGATTTATTGCAACAATATATAATGTAATGATATATGCAAGAAAGGGCGATACATATTTCATCTGTTAACCGACAGAAAATAGGTCGAAGTCGGCCTGAAGACTTTATTATCAAATTTGATCCACCATTGAAGCTTGACACAACAATGAGACATGAGCTAGCTGTTGATCGAGTTTCAATGACATACTCGTGGCATAATGTCAATGCAGGATACAACAATAATACAATAAAATACAGCCCAGATAATGGTACAAAATGGGAAACAATCACATTTGTTGATGGAATGTATTCATATGATGATCTTGATGATTATATCACTCAATCAATAATTCAAAATGAAGATAAACCATCTTCCAGCAAGGGCATCAATCTATATTTTGTGCTTTCATCATATAGAGTTGTCATTGAGCTGGACAACCAATGGCAGCTTGATATTAGAAACTCTAATTTTGGGGCGCTTATTGGATTTGAACCAAAGTTAATTAGCCAAACTGAACATGGGACAAAATTGCCAAATATTACGAATGATATTGACGTTTTGGACATTAATTGTGATATAATAACTGATAGCCTCAGTGATGGACGATTCACAAATACACTGATAATGATACCCACTGACAATTTAACAAGGAGTTATCCCTTTACTTTTGAGCCAAAAAGAGCATTATTCAGCCCAGTTTCCAAGTCAATTATTTCAGAAATGAGGATAACAGTGACTGACGCTTTGGGTCGGCCAATTGACTTGAATGGCATTGACTGGTTCATGAGCTTGATTCTCAGGTCTAGTTTAATATAATATATCAATATATGGTACGACAAAGTGAATTTAAGCCACGTTTTGACCCAGAATTGGGTCGTTATGCGATGAAACATATCCATGGTGAAGGAATTATGGATCTTTTCAGATCAGTTGGATCAAAACTTTTCGGAAAAACAGCAAAAGAATTAGCTAAGAAAGGAGCCAAAACTGCAGCTGAAAAAGCAGTCACCAAAACTGGTGAGTTTGCTGGTAATAAAGCAGGTGATAAAATAATTCAATTATTGAGCAAAAAACAACCTTCCAAAACAAAATCAGTGACAATGAGCCAACCAAAAATGGAGCAGCCACTGACTGATTTTCAAATAGCTGAGAGAGTTAATAGGATGATATCCGGTGGAAAACTCAAAAGAAGGAGGAAATGAAAATAATGTAACATATCTGTATATATGAAATCATTCAGAAATCCAAAATACATTGAGAGATATGAAGATGTCTTCTTCCAATTGGAGACACCATTGAATACTGGTAATCCAGGAAATAATAGGTCACAAAAGAAAGATGGTTA
Organism: Pavona decussata; assembly: GCF_977016875.1. NCBI lineage: Eukaryota > Metazoa > Cnidaria > Anthozoa > Scleractinia > Agariciidae > Pavona > Pavona decussata. The sequence continues at coordinate 1,716,314 of NW_028145860.1, read as the reverse complement.
TCGTTTTGTTGTTGACAACACAGGAGAAGTGACCCCATTTGATTGGTATAATGCAAGAATATCAGTTGGTTTTAAAGTCCAAACAATGCAGAATGCAAATATAGCAGCTGAAGACCATAATGGTATTGTTAATGGTTCACACAGTCTTATACATGATTTCGATGTAAGATTGAATGGTAAAATGGTATATGATTGTAATGATGCAAATCATTGTGTTAATATCAAGAATCTATTGGAATATAGTCCAGGATATGCTCAATCGACAGCAACAAATGAGTTTTTCTATCTGGATACAAACCGACACGCTGAAGAACGATCGACTGAAGATAACTACAATAAAGGATTTGCTGTAAGAAAAGCACTTTTGGGTCTATCAGTTGTTGTCAATACAGAAATACCATTGAATCGATACTCATTCTTTGAAGCATTGATGGATGAGTTATTGCCATCAACAAGATTGGAATTAAATTTGCAGATTGAATCTGATACTATTCTAATATGGCAAGCTGGGGCTGATTGTCGTGTAATTATTACCAGAATGGAGCTTATTGTGCCACGAATCACTTTCAATTCAGAAGGACAATCACTGTATATGAGTCAGTTTTTGAAGCCACATAAATGGGTTTATTTGCGAGAAAATATTGAGAGAAGTAATTCTTCAACACAAAGAAGTGGTAATTTTCAGATAACAAGTGGGATTTCAAAGCCAAGGCATGTATTTGTTTTCATTATCAATGATGCAAATCTTGCTGCACAAACAGTAAATCCATTTTTGTACAATACATTTAGTGTATCAACAGATCCCAGAACATTGCTAAATTGTCATTTATCTGTGGCTAATGGCAATGAATATCCTGATGTACATTACACTCCAGAGGCTGATTTGACTCGAGTTTACAGAGATGTCCTCAAATATGTGCATGCAAACAATGAGTACAGTCAAGGAACTTTATTGAATGTCAACAATTTCAAAACACTATTCCCATTCTTGTATTTCGATTTAACAAAACAAAAAATGGATATCAAAGATGGTACCACAAAGCTGACATTCCACTATGAATTATCTGGCACAACTACAACTGCATATTCAGTTTATGCATTGACATTATACGAGCAAGACGCGGAGCTCATTCAAAAAGATGGCAAACTATTGTTTCGATAATTAATGTAACGTTAGTTATATAGAAGATATGACAACTTATCATTCACATGGAGTAACACTATCAATTGGGCAAAAAGATAGACTAGCAAAAGCATTAAAAAACAATTCAGCAATAACAATAAGATTATCAAATTCTGAATTAACTGGACCGGATCAGCTGATGTTAACCAAAACACAAATAAATAGGCTGAAAAAGGCAATGCAAAACAAAACTGGAGCAGATATTAAAATAAGCAAAACACAGATACGAAAAGCTGTACAACAAGGAGGCAGTCTTTGGTCATCATTATTCAAAATTGGCACAAAATTACTACCAATGGCAACGAAAGCAGTTGGACCATTAGCTACTGGAGCACTTTCTGGGCTTGCAAATGTGGGTGTCAATAAAATATTTGGTAGAGGACAAGTTGGTGGTTTCCTCATTCCTCAAAATAAAATTGATCAATTAATAAAATACAAAGATTGGCTCACTGAAGCACAAAAGAAGCAAATTGTCAATGCAATACATACTGGTGGACAGATTGTAATTAAACCAACTAAGACACAATCAGGAGGTTTTTTGGGGACATTATTGGCTTCAATTGGCATTCCAATGGTTTTGAATGCATTAATGGGTAAAGGCTTGCAGGTGGATAGAAGTAGATCCAGAAGATCGGTCCCAGTTTTTGTTCCAAACACAACCAAAAAAGATGGTGGTTTGGTCCTACCACTTAATTATAGACCGCCTCCATTTTTCGGTACATGGGATCAGTATGGTAAAGGGAAAAAAAAAACCAAAAAAGGAAAAGGTCTGTTGTTAGGCAAAAACAGTCCATTCAAGGGGATTCCATTAATCGGAGACATTCTGTGAAATTCATAAATAAACCACTCAGTAACTTTGAACTCATTGATTGGGTCAAAAAACTCAAAATAAAACACTTCAGAGGCATTTACAGCAGAGATAATCTACCACAAAAGATGAAAAAAGATGAAGTTGGTATCATTAACCTGGATTCACAGATTGGACCAGGTACACATTGGGTTGCGTATCGAAACGGAGACAAATATGTAGAATATTTTGATAGTTTTGGGTTAATTATGCCAAAAGAAATTATGCAATTCATGTCAACAAGTGGCAAACGATTAATGTATTCAGGTGATGAAATCCAGGAAAGAGATTCAGTATTATGTGGCTATTGGTGTTTGTATTATTTATTTGAGAGACAAAAGGGTACAAGTATATTGAAAACAATCCACAATGCACATTTTGACATGAACAATCAAAGTGTCAATCATAATTTTATAATCCAATATTTTAAAAAATTATCTAATTAGTTTGTATAATGGTTGATATAAGATATTGTGAAGAGTGTGATGAATACACAGAATTTTCAGGAAAATTATGTTTATGGTGTACATTGGTAACAGATTCTGAGTCTGACTCTGATGATAATTAATCTAATATAGTGATATAAAATGGTCAAATCATATTGTGTTAAACAAAAGAAAGAAACTGAATGTATTGAGCCTGCAGGTTACAAGCAAGCCAAAAATGGTCGGCTTATGTTCTTCTGTACCTGTGCTGAATGTGGGATAACTAAAACCAAATTTGTTAAAAAACAGGGAAACTAGTTAGCCCCTCTGAAGGGGGGGGCATAATGGATACTTTAGCATCAACTGGTGCTGATATGTTAATTCAACATGGTATTCCATGGTTGGGAAAGAAAGCTGTTGAAATGGGTCGATATTATGGTTCTGAAGCACTTAGAAACCCTAAATTGCAGAAAAAAGCTATTGATTATGCTATCTCTAAAGCAACACCTTTTGTTCAAAAAACTGGTGCAGAGATGTTAGACAAATTATCAACCAAAGTAAGGCCAAAAAAAAGGTACAAAACTGACCGAAAAGAACTTGATGGTGGTAATTTAGATACAATTTTAGAACAATTTGGCACACCAGGTAAGGTTGCATCGAAGTCGATGGATGTTGTTGGAACATTAATTCCATCAACAAAGGAAGTCTTTGATAGATACAAATCCGGTGACATTGCCAAAAGTGCATTTAGCACAGATACTGGTATATTGTCGAGTCAATTTTGGTCTGGCAAGGCTGGAAAAAAGACATTAGAAAAATACAAAAATTATCCATGTGAAAGCATGGTAAAAATTGGGAGCAAATTTCACAACACACCGAAATGCTCAAGTTATGATGCAATTGGTTGGCATACACCAAATTGGGATGAATATGAAAAGGGAATCAAAGGACGACCCAAAAGCGGTGGTTCAATTGATATACACAAAATGATTGGTAAGCTCCCAAAGCCCAAAGCTGGGTGGGTATTACCTGGACACAAATACACTGGTCCATACAATGATTTGGAAAATCAAGTCAAATATAACCCCAAAACTGGACAAATATTGGAAATATACGATAAACCAACAGGCAAAACAGATGCAATAGCCATGCAACATGATGTTGATTATTCAGTTTGCAAAGATGATAAAAAATGTAAATTAAAAGCTGACAAAAAGATGGTAAAGTCATTGGATGCTGTTCCATATTCCGAACGACAATGGGGACATTGGTTGGCAAGAAATACAATAAATACAAAACAGAAACTGGGTCTTGGGGTTCCAAAAAACGTCAAAAGCCGTCGGGTAAAGAGGAAAACTGGCAAGAAGAATTAGCTAATGAGTTGCATAAACCCATAAGACGTAACTTTACTCGGCGGCGTGTTATTGTAAATAATATTGATGAAATATGGGCTGCTGATCTTGTTGAAATGCAACAATTCAGTAAATGGAATAAAGGTAATAGGTATCTTCTCACGACTATAGATGTTTTTAGTAAATACGGCTGGATTGTTCCATTAAAAGATAAAAAAGGTGAGACCATAACGAAAGCATTTGAAAGCATATTCAAAGAGGGTCGAAAACCAAAGTATCTGTGGACTGATAAAGGCTCAGAGTTCTACAACAAACATTTCAAAGACTTGCTCAATAAACATAACATTAAACTGTATTCAACTGAAAATGAAGAAAAGTCCTCAGTGGTGGAAAGGTGGAACCGAACGATTAAAAATAAAATGTGGAAACGATTCACTGCTCAAGGCAATACAATGTATCTGGATATTTTGCCTAAAATATTGAAGCAGTATAATAACACTAAACACAGTTCAATAAAAATGACACCGACAGAGGCATCTAAGAAAAAGAATGAAGGAACTGTTTACTTCAATCTATTTGGCAATTTGAAACCAGTATCAAACAAGCCAAAATTCCGAATTGGTGACAAGGTTCGAATATCAAAGTACAAAAGAAAAGTGTTCGATCGGGGTTATACACCCAATTTCACAGAAGAGGTCTTCATTATCGATAAAATACAATACACGAATCCGATCACATATAAACTGAGAGATCTCAATAATGAAGAAATTAAAGGGAGTTTTTATGAACCAGAATTATTGAAAGCTGAACAGGAGTTATTCAGAATCGATAAAGTTATTAGGAGAGATTACAAGAAGAAACAAGCTTTGGTAAAGTGGAAAGGATACAGTGATACCTTTAATACTTGGATCCCAATCAAGGATTTAGTCGATGTGTAATCATTCTATCATACAGTGATACCTTTAATACTTGGATCCCAATCAAGGATTTAGTCGATGTGTAATCATTCTATCATACAGTCACGGTTTCACGAGTATTCGATAGCGAGTCGATTCAATAAAAAAATCTATTGTTGTGTGCAAGATAAATGATATTCTTACCTCAAAAAGCGTCTACAAACATCAGAACGATGAAAGTGGAGAAATAAATGTTCAAAAATCCCAAAACAGGAGCCATAAACATTAAAATACAACCTCTTCGCAAAATGGCAACAAAATGGCCGACACGTGTGTTAAACAAACTAGTGTCCAGTCCGCTTTGGGTTGTGTGCATGAAAGCGCATGCGTGTTAATCCAAATCAAGCAATATTACGCAATATACAGAAAAATAGCACCACAAGTGTAAAAATTTCAGAACTGAGTGTAATATATAGGTAATCGGGCCATTATTATATTAGTTCACAAACTTTGGTGAAGCTTTAGGGTGGTGTCAGCTGGCCCCTGACTGAAACCTGTTTAACGGCTTGTGCAGATGGTGAATTACTGAGTAGTGTGGGATGTCTTCCAGTGGACGGTACCTCCAGGGTGAGCCCGCTCAGGCCCTACTGGTTTACAGCGGGGTGCTCAGAGTTCTTTCCCGAACTCAACCTCCCTCTGTCCCAGAGGTAAACTGGGAAATGGACAGCCGCCTTGTCAGCGGCGGGAAAAAGACCTGGCTGGGGCCAGGCAAGTAAACAGCCAACCGAGCACCCCACGTTCAGGGTTTTTGTCCATTTTCGTGACAAGTCACACAACGTCACGCGTGACAGTAACGGCATCCAGTCACACAACAACCATAATGATTATTTTTTTTATCCAAATTGGTGTTCAAAAATATTGTATTCATCATTCAAATCAGCGATTGATGAGTTGGTTGGATTTAATCGATGATTATTTGTGAGTTTGGTGTCATTTATGAAAGTAAAAATTTAGCGTCTCCGTTGCAGGAGTTTTAGGTTTTAGGTCAAAAGCTAAATTTAGGTTTTTAGGTTTTAGGTTTTTGAAAACCGAGGATAAAAATTTAGCGTCTCCGTTGCAGGAGTTTTAGGTTTTTGACGTCTCCGTTGCAGGAGTTCATTGTTGAATTCAAAGGCTGTGTTAGTTAATTTATGCAAGAATTGGATTTATAAGGATTTGTATGGGGTTGGGTAAAATATTGGATTTATAAGGATTTGTATGGGATTTTTTATCATTTTTTGAAACGTGGGTTGATACCCTCATATATCTAACTACTATGAAAGTGGCCCGAGAAAAACTGTAGAGAAAAAGAAAAAGAAAAAATCTATAGTCTTAAAAGAAAAACTGGACAACAAGAACGAAAGAAACAGCATGACAAAGAAGTGTAGAGGAGAATACTAAACAAACAAGGCCATCGAAAGATTGATAGAAAAACCTTAGGCCAAAAGTATAGCGTGACAGGAACAAATCGTGACAGGAAAACCTTCGATTAAAACTATAAAGTGACAAGGGCAAAAAGACGGAAAAACCAAGAACAAGACTGTAGGGAAGAGGAGAGAAATATGACTACGAAGTGACAGAACACTAAAAATATACTGCGAACAAGACAGGGCAAAATAATTAGAACAAAACACGACAGTTAAGAGAGACAATAGCAGAACATGACAAGAATTAAGAGAGTTTAAACCTCACGAGAAACGACAGAAAAACAAAAACAAAGCTAACAAGGAAGAAGAGCAAACGAAGACAGAACAGACCTGATACCATACCGGCAAAGGATGGCAAGGAAACAACAGAAGAACTATTGCAAAAAAGGAACAACAACAACAACAAAAAAGCGGAAGAAAAATGAGAAAAAAAACTTTGTAGACGAAAAACAGATGGCACTTGGAAAAAAAGGAAAACAATCCAGAGGTAAAGGAAAGCAAATTTTTGAAATAAAAGCAAGATGTTTAGCCTGCGTAGCAGGTGCAATCGGGGAGGGGAGGGGGTTCAGACAGACAAAAGTCTCCGTTTTCTTTCACTTTTTCTCGCTCCCCCTACCCCTCCCCGATTATCTCTGCCAAGCAGGGTGCAACATGTTCGGCAAATAGATAGCAAAACAAAACAAAAAGGAAAACTATCGACAAACAAGACAAATATGACAGAAATACATAAAAGGAAAGTAGTATTTTGAAACAAAAGCAATATTTTCAACAAGGTAGAAAAATAGAGAGTAAAACCAACAATTGCGGCAGGAAACTGAAAATAGAAGAGGAAAAGGACACATCTAAAATGAAATAAGAACAAAACATGGCAAAATATTTAGAGTAAAACCACGAAACATAAGAACAAAACTAAAGAAGAATGAAGAACAGAACTTGGCACAACTGACGAGAAAGAGGAACAGAACATGGCAAAACAATTTGAGCAAAACTACCAAAACAAAAGAACAAAACTAAAGAGGAAAGAGCAAAACATGACACAACTGACGAAAACAAAGCTAACGAGAAAGAAGAGCGACTGATGACAGTCCAGATAACAACGTGCGACTAGGAATAGCAAGTAGAACAACAGTAGAACAATAGAAAAATCAACAAAAGCAAGACAGAAATTTGGGAACAAAACTGTAGAGAAGAACAAACGATGACACTTAAAAGCACAGGAGGAAAACTATAGAGAAATAAGGCAAATGCGACAAACACAAGAGGAAAACTTTCAACATTTCAAGGGTAAATATAGCAAAACTTAATTGTGAGACGCGAGACAAAGCTGGTACCAAAGGTTTGAGCAAAAAGAATAGGAATGAGATTTGAATGTCACAAAAGGTGAAAACTATGACAAAACCACAGATACACGAGGATAAAGACAAATTAAGTTAATCGGCGAGGCCAGCATTCATGACAGATAGCATGACTACTGGGAAGCAAGACAAACATTAGGACAGAACGATGATCAAACTTGAAAATCCCTAAAACTTTGAGAGAACAAAGCAACAACCGTTTGCAAAACGAATTAAGATACCCCTAAGTTTTCAACATTGTAAAGATTTCGAAAGGGAAGGTCAACGATGAACTGAAATGAAAAAAGAAAAATGAAGTGAAATGTAGAGAGTGTATTGTCCAGGAACTGAGTTTCTCATTTTGGTAGGGTATCGACCTTTTGCAACTGGTTGTTGCAAAACTGCTGAGACCTAACACATACATCAACAATACAGACATCTTGAAAAAATGACAACGAAATAGAACAAAACATGATTGAGAGTCGAACAAGAAGAGCGAATTTACTGACTGAGAAAAGATACAAATATGACGACAAACTGCTAGAGTAAAACATGAGCCGACAGTTAAAGAGTTTGAAATGTGAAAGTGAGGCGGTTTTCTTGCAATATAAACAAAAGTTTTGAATTCTACCTCATTACATTCAGTAATAGTAGACATTCTCACAGTTCCAATTTGGCTTTATGATCCATTCTTCGTTTTCTTGATTTAATTATTGTAACTCAAACAAATTCTGACCACTGCGAAAAAAAGGCATTAGGGTTATATAATGATGTCGGATTGAAGGCTTAATAAGCTTATGTGACAAGACCAATGGTGGCATGGGTAGTTGTAATCCATTCTAATTTTTTGTTCCGTTCCGTCGTTGGTTTTTGTTTACTTTTAACTAGGGGGTGGGGCTTGGTGGTTGTTTCAGTTTTCAAGCCACCAAGTGGGAGCGGTGAAGGAGTTATTTGAAACAGGATTCTCAATCGAGGAAAAACCGGTATTCATAAGAAATCTATATCATTCACCTGACGGTCTTGTCGCCTGGGTTTAAAGCTTTCATCCGACATCGCGAATTAAAAAAAAGGAACTTAAACAACGAGAACGGCAAGGGCAACGCCACAAAACAATAGATCCAATGGGCAATAACAATCACTTTGTACGTGCGTAGTACATTTTGATACATTTCTTTGAAGTCCAATGCAAAACTGACCAAAGTGAGATGAAAAAATTCAAGATTCTACGTAGAACGTGAGCACATGATTGTGCCGTTTACATTCTTTTTCTTTCACTTTCATAATTGGGTAGTGCTTCTATCAAATTCATTTTCTTGAAAGAGTTGAAATTATCATGAATTAGAAACTTAAATTTATCTTTTCATTGACGTTTTCATTGCCGTTGCCTTGGTGGTTGCTTAAGATCCCTAATAATTGTATAAGTATGGGGCCCGGTTAATTAAAAGCAGATGAACATTTATCCAGGATTGAATTTAAACAAATTTGCAAGGTTTTTTTTTTCTCTCGAAGGTTTCAAAACTTTTCACGGTTAAGTTTTTTCGTGACAAATCAACATTAGCTATAGTTCATAACAACTTTTTTATAGATTCTTAGAGACTGGATTTTAACATGACTTTAATTCCTGGATAAGCTTAATCTTGCTTTGTTGACTGAGCTCTTAAGGTGGATGGCATCGGTTTAACATGTTCCAACACTTATACTTTGACGGATCAATACTACAACTATTTATCAGTTGATACAATAATATTGGTATCATACAGATGCCTTATCATTGGTGAATAAGTTATGGTCATTTTCTAGACATAATAGGTTACCATAGCAACAGTATATCCTTTTAAAAACGCCCCCTTATTTTAGCTTAAGTGGTTATAACTCGGAAGCGAGCAAGATGGCCCCATTTCTTATTATGGAACTATGACCAGCATGTTAAGCTATATCGCTTTGCAATTTTTTTTTCTTTTTTTTTTTAATTAAGAGTCACGTTAAATTTTCAAAAAATTTAAGGTGGCTCGTTACTCTATTCTTTTTTCAACATTTCAAAAAGTTGCATCTGAACATGCTGATAATCGTTCCATAATACGACGTGGAGTCATTTTGCTCGTTTTTTTAGTTATAACCACTTAAAACTAAAATACGGGGTGTTTTAAGAGTTTCCGTTGCTATGGTAATCTATTACGTCAAGAAAACTACCATGACTTAGTTAACAATGCTTTGGCGTTTGTTTGATACCATTATTATTGTGTCAACTGATAAAGAGTGGCTGTATTGATCCATTAAAGTGTAAGTACTGGAAAGTGTTGGAAACCGGTGCCAGCCACCTTCAATATTTTTATCTTAGCTCCAAGAAAGCGCGTTTCTGAGAGTTTTCAATTTGAGATATCGAAATGGAATCAAAATCGCGAAAAATAAAAGCCTGATTGAGCTGATTTCAGATTTTTAAATTGTTTTGGGAAAAGACAAGTAAAAATATTTTAAGTCTTTTGGCGGGAAAATTTTTCGCTTTTATAATTCACGCGTAAAAAATATTCTGTCTTTTGGCGGGAAAAAGTTTTCGCTTTTATATGGGTTGAAACAGAAACGCGCTTTTAAAGGGGGCTTGATAACTAGTCATTTTGTAGGGTATTTCTTTTACACATTTTTGCCTTTGCTAAGAAAAAAAGCGCTGTGCTTTTGATGGGGGTGTTCTAGTATAAAGTCAAAAAAAAAAAACTAAGTCTTTTGGCGGGAAAAATCCGTGGAGGTTTTACACGGATTTAGCCCTTCAAAAGCTAAGTTATATTTTGATTTTGTGCTAGACCCCGTGTTAAAAGCGCAGGACTTTTTTTCTTCTCGGCAACCTCTCCTAGGCAAAAAAAAGTAAAAGAGATAGCCTACAAAATGACTAGTTACCAGGCCCCTTTTAAAAGCGCGAGTTTTTTTTACTTGTTATTGTAATGATGCAAGACAAATAAAGTAGAACAGTAAAATACTTTTGAATTCTTTATTGACTAATTGATATAAAGTACGAGTTATTGTTACTAATAAAGTTATTAATTACTACTTAATTACTACTAAGTAAAAAAATGTAAACCATTGATTATTAAAGTAAATAATGAAATGTTAACGGAAAACAAGCGTACACAATCGGTTTCAACGCAATGCTAAGTTGATTGACAAAAAGTGTTCGAAATTTCTTAGAGTCAAATCACAGTTAAGACAAGTTTGCAATTTTTCAGCCGCTTCGAAAGTGATTGAAAGCATATCGTGAAATACAGCATTTGTGTGGAAATCGAACAGTACATAAAATTTTCTGAGTTTGCCAATTGCCTGCTGCCGACTTCCAAATACAAACACTGTACTTCACGAAATATTTTAGCCAGTTTCAACGCGACGGAAAGATTACTAACATGTCTGACTAGAAAACGTCTGAACAACCAAAACCGAAGCGAAATTGAAAAATATGAGTGCACGATACAAGACTCGATTTTCTTTTGAACGTACATAACATGTCTGGATTAGCTGCCAAAAAAATAATAAATTGTATTCAAACGCATGAGTCGTGTGTAATTTCATTCATTCAAGCATTTGCTGGAATTTCAAGATTTGAAATTTTGATTTTTTATGAGACAATTGTTTAACCTAAAATTCACCAAAAGATAAATCAGGCTGGTCCCGGTTGTTCAAAGAGCGGATAACTTTATCCAGTGGATCCGTCGCTATCCAACGGATAAAACGTATTCGTTGGAATACATTTTATCAGGTGGATAGGAATCATCCAGTGAATAAAGATACCCGCTCTTTGAACAACCGGGGCCTGTGCCGTGAAATTTTGTATCGTGCACTCATAAGAGAATCGTGAATGTTTTGTTCAAGTAACGATCATTTAAAACAACAAGTTCCATTATAAAAGGCATCTCACATTCTAGAAATCAAAGACTTGTTCAGTTCCAATTGTCATGAAATATAATGTTTCTTAGTCAGCTGAAATTATGTTTAAGATTGTTTTCGGTAAACACTTGCTGAAATCTTGTCAGTTTTGTTTCAATGTTTGTTGGAATTTGTCATCGACCCTGTGTGATTTTTTTGAAAATTTTACAATTCAAAGGCTGGTTCAGTTCCAATTGTCATGAAATCTAATGTTTATAACTCAGCAAAATTAGTTTTAAGATTGTTTTTGGTGGACACTTGCTGAAATCTTGTATTCTGTTTGAAAAATTATTGGAATTTGTTGTCGACCCTATGTGTTTTGTTTTAAATTCTACAAATCAAAGACTTCTACTAAGCAAAACTATGTATAAGATTGTTTTTGGTGGCCACTTGCTGAAATCTTGTATTTTGTTTGAATGCCATGTTGTTAGAATTTGCCATCGAACCTAGGTGATTTTTTTTAAATTCTAGAATTCACAGACTTCCTCAGTTCCAACTGTCATGAAATCTAACGTTTCTAATCAGAAACATTATGTTTAAAATTTTGTTTTTGACAGTTGTCAAAATGTTATATTTTTCTTAATGTTTGTTGGAATTTGATACTGACCCTAGGCGTCTCTTTTTAGCTTTGAGGTAATTCAAGCAACTGTTATAATGGAACTTTCTTTTCAGTACAAGAGCTCGCTAAACAGCACAATTTCTACCTTTAAATGTGTCCAAAAAGTTAATCGATGTTCAGTCTTTCTCTTGTCCTGCTTGCTTGTGTATCCTTTCCGGCTTGCGGAGGCAATTTGTTCTTCATCTTGTGCTTCAGTCCAACTTGAGATTGACAGCTAAAACAAAAGGAACTTGACATTAATTTCATGTAACGCCGCAACAGCATCTATAATGAATTTAATTATTGGCTATTTGCGTAGAGAAGCTCATTGATTCTCCAGTTTTATTTCAAACTACTACATTTAGCTTGAAACACTGAGTATTCTTTAATATGAAATCAAAAATGAAACCGAGATATCTTGCTGAACATTTGAATTTTTGCCGCAAGTGTTGTTTTCCGTTTGTAAACTTGTTTGTCTTTTTTGCATAATTTGCGCGCACGCACGACCTATGTTGTCATTGGTTACGACTGCAAAGGTGACACGAACTAATTAATAAAACATGAGGCTCACAACCTATTTCTAGTCAACTTTGACCATTCTTTCTAAGCAATTCCGAGGTGGTCTTGTGGTAAAGCTCACGCCTTGAATAGAAGAACGACGGCCTTATCTCTGCCGTCGTTAATTTAAGAAGCTTTGGAGGGGCTTGGTTCAAGCCCCGAGGCAATTTTACTTTTTTTTTCCTTTCAGTAAATTTCTGAGCAAAAAATTCACGTTTTTATGAACAATTTTTTTCAAAGACCTATTTTTATTTCTTGGTTAAGGCTAAGAGTAAATTAAGCTGTCACAAACCTAAACAGGTAGGAGCACAGGAAATTATTGTCATTTATTAATGTTGCTGGTCCCTAAATAAAACCTTTTAAGGAAAAATTTGAAAATTTATTTTTCTAGTTTTCATTATTTTTCATCCGATTTGAAAGAGTCTTGTTTAATTATGATCTGCGAGGATTCCCTTTCTCGAATTTTAAACATGTTTTTGCTATCTGCACAATAACAACTGCAAAATTGTCAACCGCATGGACACAGGAATCCTTTTGCGAAAGAGGGCCAGACTGCTAACATCTTGAATTTGCGAACGGGACTTTGGGCGTGATGCTCAACGAGTTTGCCTATAAATTCTGAAGGTCTCTGAGGAGTCTCTTGGCCCAGACGAAACGCCCCGTCAGACTAGCCACGAACATTTCACAAGTATTTGACAATTTTTGCTATCAGTTCGAATAAGAAATCGTTTCCTTTCTTAGTTCATCAATTTTAAGTTTCACGTCAGTTTTACTTCGTCGATATTTATCTTGGTTTCTGTGTTTGGGAAAACCCAATAAAAGAATAGTTAAAATCTCGATTCTTAAACGTAGTTTTTTTTAAATCATCCGTGACAAAAATAATATGGAGTACAAAAATAGTCAAAATCAACTTGTGACAAATGAATCTAGATTTACTCAGAGACGATCTCAAAATGTTTTCAGATATGATTGCCAACGAATATAATTTGTCGCGTTGTGGTTACTTCTATCCCAGTTGTAACGACAAAACAGGCTTCCTTGACATTGAGTGTCGCGTGATTTCGTTTCTATGGTAAATTGTTTTGGTTGGAATTCAAATAAATAAATAAAAGTCATATGCCTGGATCAAGGTTGTAGTGGAGCAAATGAAAGCCTATATTTCGTCCAAATTATCATTTCTAAAAAATCGAGCACTAAGACTACTCAACTGGTCAATCAATCAATGGTTGCATTTTGAATGTGTTTCTTTCGTCACTATTATTATTATCTTCTTTTTTCCCGAAAAAACGAATTCTTTCACTGATCCAAATATCTTTTCTCACTCAACTGCATAAATTCAACACCTTATTGCATATCACAGAATAGCGCAATCAAAGCGAATAAAAAGGTTGTCTCGGGTTCTGGAAGACGATCTTAGTGGTAAAGTCGAATGAATCATTTTCTAATTATAAATTTTCTTCTAGTCCCGAAGACCTATTCATCATTTTCTGAGTACTGGTATTCGAGTAAGTATAACATTTTGTTTTTATGTGGAGATCGATGATTGATTATGCCAGTACTGTTGCCAAATTGTTAGTCTTTTCCAGATTACCGATAAGAGATATTGTGTTTTGAGTGTCAAAGCCTTTGAAAATCCTTATCTCTCTCGTAAATGGGCCAAATTCTCTGTGAGCCTTTTAAGATGTGTACATATCAATCTATGCCATATGTCACTGATAACGTTTTCTGGAGATTTGTTTATTTTTATCGAGGCCTCGCAACAGTTTTACGGACGTGATAGAGGATCTTTTGAAATCAAACTGATTTCGCATAGAAGGCAAGCTAAGATTTCTTTCATACTACACCACCAAATAAATCTATAATTAAAGTTTGTTTTCATTGGTTTCCAAGCAGTAGTCGTTGCCATATCAACGATGACGTTTATTTTAAATATCGATTAGCTCAAAATCTGGTCAGTCCTCTACAACGAACCGACTTTCAAGTAAATCAAGAATCAATTTTTTACAGGATGATTTTGGTTATTGTGGCTTTACCCTCAATATATCAGGAAAAGTAAAACATAGAACTTTCTCTTAGTTTTCTGTGCAAAGATATTTTATCATAGGAAAACAATCAAAACGTACATTCTTGAGAATGGCGAGCTGTTAAAACAACAATAGTTCTTTTTGACTTTCGAGAAGGTTTGAAGCTTCAGAGGAATTTCTGGTGTAAGATAAGAAGGCTGAAACTAGGTGAAGTTTCCGCCTTTGTGGCGTAGTATGAAGAAAATTGAAGCTTGCCTTCTATGAGAAATTTTGATTTCAAAAGATCCACTATCATGTCAGAAAAAACTGCTGCGAGCCTCCTTAAGTCCTTGTATTTTTACTCGATTCTAATTCACAGACAACAGTTACATTCTTAGGGCCTTGTTTAAAGTTTTGCATCAAATCTCGTACTACTGACCTACCGACTATTGAAAGCTTAACAGACAATAATTTTTGATACTGAATGCAAACATTTACACAAGTGACCTTGTCAGCCATTGCTAAGAGACAATGTTTTGGGATTTGTACAGTGTGCATCAGTTTTAAAATACGATCTCTGTTAAGACTGTGAAAGTTTAAATAACCGCGATGATGGTTTGTTACAACGTTTTGTCCAAATAGAAAATTAGACTGTCAACTCCAAAGACAAGATCGAAACAAACTTTTGCGGCCGAGGCAAGCTTAACGATATGATCAGTTTGACACAGGGAAAGAGTTTGGTTTCGACGCTTTCACTTTGGCCATTACTTTGCTTGAAGTTTAAAATAAAAGAAAACAGAAGCAGACGGAAACTGGTGCGAAGTTGTTAAGTTAATACGTTAAAATATGAAATAGCATGAAGTACAGCCTTGGATAACGAGTTAAAAATGATTGAGTTTACTTTAAAACTGTGAGAAAAATAATGGCTGACATGATTCGGATCATTTGGATAAAAGACTATCTATCCCCGATATTAAGTTATTTGATAAAAATTATTAATCTATAGTTGATTCTTCTGTACTGTATACTTTTTTGAAATAATAAAGAAATTCAATATTTGTGTTACATTTTAAATGCTTTTTGTAAACTCTGAGGTAAACAACGCTTGTTGCTGTTGTTGTTTTGTTCTCTCACTACCCTGGTTCAGAAATTCAGTCAGCTATTATTTTTTTAAAGAAATTTATCATTCGGTATATCATTTTAAAGTTCTTACCTTTAAAGCATGTCCGTTCTTTTTTTCCAGATTCCAGCTTGTCTTGCATTCCATTCTTTCGTTTCCCGTTTTCAGTAATTTGTTGAAGGACTTTCCTGGAATTTAACAAAATCAACTTAGCGATTTTGCAGCAAATGCTATGTTATTGGGAGTTTAAACTGGCCAAAATATCTTTCTTAACTGAGCGTTAAACGGTGAAGTTGGAATTAATATCAGCTATAAGGATCTGTAACGGATGTTATTACTGCAAAGACCTTGGGCCCAGTTAAAAAGCTGTTGTTTTTAGAACACAAATAACCAAGAAATAACAACAAAATCGAATAATATGACCGTCTGAATCCAGGATGCTGGTCAAGAGAATGAATGGACTGATCAACAAAGAAAATGTCTTGATGTTCAAACAAATTCTCCCAAGTTATGCTAGAAGAAAAAAATGGTCAACAGTGAGAAGAGTGCGCATGTTGATATCAGACCTTAAAGGGAATCACCGCGGATTTATTGTATTATGACAAAGTTCTTACCTTTGAAGTAATTCCAGCTTGTTCCCTCGGTTTCTTTCTCCTCATGCTTACTTGCAATTTCCTGAATTAGCATTTCTGAAAATATAAATTATCATGTCAGTAATTGTGCAGCACAAGCTTAATTTATGCGCCATACCGGCCGGACAAATTATGGAAACGACCAGTTTTCACTAACGCATTCATACATTCGGCGAAGGATAACAATTTTAACGTATCATGGGACAGGCTGTGTGTTCTTTAAACTTTCAAAGCAATAACTAAGAACGAGAAAACGTTTTAATCCATTTTCAGTACAGTCGAGGAGTTTCAATCGATGTTTTCAACGAGTAGCAAGCCAACGAACGTGTTAAGTCAGCAACATATCCCTGGTTTGTTGTAGTGTCCACACAAACTTTAAGTAATTTTTGCAAATAGGGCTTACCTTTACCGTGAACTTTTTTCTATGCTTTAAGCTCCCGCATTTCGTGATTTTTCTTCGTTAAAGAGGACCGTCAAACCACTCTTTCCAACGGATTTCTTACAAGTCCGCGAACTACGTGTGAAGTTAGTTATGAATATGGATTAGGAACTAAAACCAATCACTGACAACGACATTTGCTGCACCTGAAGAAAGAAACATTCTGCACGTGCTGCAAAAGTGCGCATGCCAAAATGGAAAAAGATTTTTAGGGAAACATTTTGAGGCATAAATTAAAAAGTTAGCACCTTTGGTTTTGTCAAAGACTTAGTAAAAAAAATACCCGGTCCACACGTATCCGTTTCCTTTAGTAAAGCCGATGAAAAGGGTCACCGAAACTACAATTTTCTGTAAACCTACATAAGACAGTAATGCTCATCTGATCATATTTAATTCAGAGATATGCTCGCGTGGCGCTGACGAGTAGACTATAGGAAGATTATAGCCACTTGCGCCCGTCGTTGGCTATAGTGATCCCTTAGGCCCGGTTCATACGTCGAACTTTACATGAGCCGAACCTAATACCTATTAAGGTCGACCCAAATAATTAAGTTCGGCAGTTGATTCAGACGTCGAACCTAACTGAAGTCGAACTTAATTAAAGCTAAAGTGAGAAAGTAGATTTTCGTGGTCAGCGGCTGTTGTTTTTACTCAACAAGGTTCAAAATGGCGGGAAAGATGAATTCTGACATGGAAGAGCTTGCTTGGTAAAATAATAAAGACAGGCCAAACACGGCTCCTACTAAGCGAGATAGGAAGAATATGACCTTCAAAGCTAATTTACTCTCACGAGTACGTCTTTCAAAGATCTCCCTTTTCTGTACGAAAGTATAAGGAGGGATCTTTGTAGATCTCCCTTAGCAGAGGCAGATTTTCTATCAAGTGTCATTTACCAGGAGCCATAATCAGGGATGGAGACCGTAACCAGATGCCAATTTGACTTGTGGGCCTGTCCCCATGTATTGTACCAAAAAAAATCTATTTTTTAGAAAAAAATTGCGCCATACGCGCGTGCGCGCACGCGTGTAAACGGCCAGGATCGCGCGTGGAGAAATTGAATTTTTTTTCCACCTGTTCAAAACGGCGTCCAAATTTTAAAATTCTGCCAGGGAATATCTCCTCAGTGCCCACATTTAAGGAATTAGACTCTCACAAAGAAAAGGTAACAATTGAAAGAAGACGGGAAAAGTTGGAATAGGCGGCCTATTGATCACATGACTCTCACAGTAAAGTCAAAAAGGCGCCAAAACGGTGGCGCTGCGTGCGTTGCTACTGTTAAATGAATGAAAAAAGCTTACACTCTACGGACATGTACTCAGACAGGCAAGGACTTTTTTATCTTGGGTGAATTTTTTCTCAGCTGCTTTCCGTGTCACATATAAGGTAGTAGCCCCACGCAAATTTGCGTGTATTCACGCGGGTTTATGACGTGAGAAGAGGGGGGGGGGGGGCAATTTTTTCTAAAAATAGATTTTTTTGGTACAACTCATGGGTAAGCGTGGACCCCACGCTTACGGTCTCCATCCCTGATTATGCCTCCTGTATTTACTCATCTGAATTGTTTAAGGTTAGGCAAAGAAGGGCGATATTCCATAACAAACTTCAAAATGTTTTTGCGGGTTTTTTGTAGTGCCGACATTCTTTCGCGGAGGTTGACTTCTGAAAGAGTTTTATTATAAGGTTATCGAGTTAACCTCTATTGCGTAATCTCTGTTTGAATAGAGTAATGTGTTCTTCAAATGTTGTTTTTGAAGATTTTGTTCTGAGAAGTCTTGACGCTTCGCCTTTGATATAGCCTGTATTGGAAAGTTTCTGTCGGTTTGAAGTGCGTGTGCACTTCAAGAATAGATTCTTTTTTTTTTTTTTTTTTAATCTTACGCATCTCAGACAAGTATATTCAGTTGTTTCGAAACAAGAAAAACAAGCACATTCCTCTTTTCCCGCCATCTTGTTCAGAATGAAGTCCTTTGCGCATGCCAAGTCGATGGAACGCGCAGACCTCTGGGATAGATATAATTTATATAATTTATACGTAACGTATGCATTTGGTTCGGCACATGAAAAGTTCGACGTCTGAATCGAAGTCGAACTTTTGCCGTTCTATTCGACTGGCGCAGTCGAATAGAACGGCGGGTCGACCCAAATACAAATCTGTCGATCCTAACTGATTCATACGTCGATCTTTACATGCGCCGAACCAAATTATTAGGTTCGGCTCATGTAAAGTTCGACGTATGAACCGGGCCTTATCCAGCAAACGCGAGTGGAAAACCTGTTGCAATAACCATTCTTTCAAATTGCTGTATTTTCTGAACCGACCAATTCTGGTCGGCCAGTTCTGACACGCTGGAGAAGAGAAAAATTAGTCGCCCTCGCACACCCGTTTAGGGCAGCGCTCCCCGGCGTCGTAAATTTCGTTGGGTATGTTTCGCGCCTCGTTCCAGAAACCCACGCCACCTTCTTTTCAATCCTCGTCTGATGTAATTTTCGCGCGCGCGTCTAAGGTTATTTCGGGCAGCCAGTACACCTATTATTTCTGTTACATTTTAAATGCTTTTTGTAAACTCTGGGGTAAACAACGTTTGTTGTTGTTGTTGTTGTTCTTTCACTACCCTGGTTCAGGTCGAAGTAACCACTGTTAAGAGTACAATAATTTATAAGGGAAATAGCTTGTAACTTTAAGATGATTTCAAATCAGGCCCCAGTTGTTCGAAAGCCGATTAAAGCTAATCCACGATTAAAAGTTAACCGAGCTTGCTCGTTAAAAATGTGTTTAAAATCTAATTTTAAGCCAATAGTGAAGAAAAGCCAAAGTCAAAACTGAGGGACGCAAATCTTTTTAAAAAATCTTTATTGTTTAGTAATTAAATTCGAATCAAAATTCTCGTTAATCCAGGATTAGCTTAATCGGACTTCGAGCAACTGGGCCCGGCAGAAGAGGGGAATTATCTAAGACGAAAATCCATCTGACAGAAAGCCGTGTAACATCAACTTGTTTAAAGATGGTAAAACAATGGTGCACTATAAAGCCGCCCTGATTTTCTCACCTGGTGTGAATTCCAGTTTTTCGTCTCACTTTCTCGTCTCAACAACAGGAAAGAGTACATGAATGAATACTTTTCAACATCGACATTTTGTCAAGTTCCGATCGTCCTGACGCGGCAGCAAAAACGCACCATGTTCTCAGTTCCCCAGTTTTATATGATGTTACCCAGGGCCGGGTTGTTCGAAAGCCGATTAACGCTAATCCACGATTAGAAGTTAATCGAGGTTTTCATCTCGCTCGTTAAAAATGGTTTTAACGGCTAATTTCGAGCTAAAGGTAAAGAAAAGTGTAAGTAAAAACTGAGGGCCAAAGTTTTTTGGGAAGAATCTTTATTGATTAGCAATTAAACTCGAGTCACAGTTTGCATTAATCCAGGACTAGCTTAATCGAACTTTGAACAACTGGGCGCAGGCGTTTAATCTTTGTATGGGTACCCTTGATTTAATTGTAGCTCCCTTAGAAGCTGTTTGATCGGCAGTGCCCTGGTGACGGATAAAGATCATTTGCTGATCACGTGTTGACCACGTGCCTTCTGTAGATTCATGGCCAGTGGCCTGGGTCCTTCTTGTCACCTGTCTTCTTGTGAATACTTTGTTGGTCAACCAGATTACTATTGAAAACACCCGCGCTGGTATCTGACTGTAAAATAAAGAGAAAGAAAGATTAACACATAAAGTTTGCAAATTGATCATGTGAAAGCACCAGTTTACCAGCTTATCTTTTACGGGTTAAAATTCGTGTTTTGGTACCCCTTAGGGTACTAAAATCTGAAACGACTTCCATCAGAGATATGGTGGTATACCTTTGAGCCGAAAAATATCAAAGGGAAAAAATGTCAGTCAACTGATTTGGTACCTTTTAGGGGTAAAAAGTTGTTTGGACCACGCCCACAAAACAGAATTCTGGTAACTTTTAGGGGTTCTTTTCAAAATTTCCGATGATCAGCTCATGACTTTTATATGGGAGTAACCCCCCCCCCCTACCCCGGGTCCAAGATATCGTATTGGATAAAGTTTCTCAACAAGGAATATGGGATCATTTTGGGTAAGACAGATGGGAATTGCGCCGATGAATAAGTGCATTTCTTGGCAGTCAATTTGTAGAAATTACTCTATTTAACAAGAGCATGCTTAACCCCGACAAAACGCCGAAAAAAACATTTATTCGTGGGCGCAATGTCCATCCATCTACCCCAATAATCCCACAATCCCTTTCTGGAGTTGAGAATAGACTGTTTTGAAGTATAACACATGGCAAGTGCTCATCCATCTGCCCAGTAGAGAGGTTTAACATAAATTTGCATGACTTCGCTCCTGTTTGCTTTGTGTAATTGACAGCAACATTGAAAAGAGGAAAGGGAATAAGATCCGTTCAAACTGTTTCAAGATTTATAGCCAGGGTTTTAGCTCAAATTTAAATTGAGTAGATGATGAATAGAACAAAAACATAAATTAAATTTCAGTTGTTCTGAATTTCTAGAAAGATAGGACAAACTTAAAATTAATGTCCTGAAGCCCCAGCCCCCAGCCCCACCCCCTTCACAGTCCCTGATCTTGTAAGAGTATTTAAAGGGATATCTCACACATATCCAGCATCTGGAGCCCCCAAATCTCCTTTCTAGGCCCTTTATAATCTTACTAGCTAAGCTGGCCTTAAATTCTGCGTGACTTTAATAATATCATTTAATGGTCCTGCATATGTAACAGTCATCTAACATTTTTGTACATATTTATGAAAACAATTAACAATTAATTACCAATGAGTTTGTTCAACAAGCATTTGTCGAGGGGTGCCCTTGGCGGCTTGTCCCTCTTAATGTTCTATCCCATTACAGAGGGCACTTCAAGTGTATCAATGGAGAACAGCATTGTTAACAGTGCCCTTTCAGCTCCTCCAGCTGATCTGCTTGCCTTTACTTCAGCACATGACAATGCCTATATACAAACAAAAATGGAGAATTTAGTGACTTTAATTACTTATTATAAACTGTTATCACACAGCCTAAATGGTTATAATAAAACCTATCAGTCATGCATGTAGCCACATGTATATAAAGTGATGAAAAGTGGGAGGAGGTAGGGGGGGGATTATTTAAGTGACTTAAATGCTTAGGTATGACAACAGCCCTTAATAACATATTAAAAAGGAAAGAAAAATTTTGTTTGTTAACCAAAACAGTCCCAGTGAAGGATCTCACTGGCCTAATGATGTAAGCATTTGTAAGTAGATTTAAATTGATGTTAGCCAAGGACAGCCGTGTAACTAAATCTTGGTGGTCTTGCATATACATGGCCAATATTTTTAAGCTCAGTCTGATGGTCACCAAAGAGGTCTTACAAGACATAGAATGATATAAATCCTGTCAATCAATTAACAGAGAAATATACCCTTCTGTGCATTGACCATAAATTGAAGCTGTATAAAGCACACCACATCAACACTCGCTAATAAGCCTGGCTCAATAAAAGAAAGGGATACCAGTGACATTTTTACTCTATAACAAAAGTTGGTATTCATTGAGGAGATCATTGTGCCGTGGTAGGTTACACATTGTGAGTTGTTCTTATTTAGTTAGTCTTGAGGTAAACATTGGTCATTTGAAATGACCTCATTATCTTCCCATCCTGATATATTTTTTAAGTCTGGTGAATGAGTGAGAATGATGTATTATTCAAAGTGACACTAAGCATAGTCGGAAAAAAGAAATCTGAGTGCTCCTATCAGCAGTTGAACCTAAGACCTTCTGATCACTAGTTCGGATGCTCTACCACTGAGCTACAGGAGACTCATGGGAGCTAAGGCCATTAAACTAGGTTCATGGACAAACATCCTGCATACTGCTAAGATTGGAATGTCAATGTGTGGCATATGCGCAATGGAATAAATGTGATGGTATATTTTAACTCTTTAAACCCTAACAGTGATCAGCATCAAATTTCGCCTTGTAATATTTATGCTTATTCCACCCCTGAGGTCATGAGAATTAAGGATATGATCACCCAAGGTGGATTTTCTTGATATTTTAATTAATAACTTCTCCCACCTATTTTTATAAGAAAAGTATGAGGACAAGATAGGAAAATTTTTTCCTTGATATTAGGGGTTTAAGGGTTAAAGGTTATTACTTCAAAGATTGTGAATAAGCACCTTAGTGAACAACAGAAATGGCAACCCTGACAGATGTAACAATACAAGTTTGTTATAAGTCGGAACAATATGGTGCCAGAATATCCAAACCTCCTCTATGGAGGGTTACTGGATCACGGCTCTTGCCTTACAGGAGCCCTGAGTAGCCAGTGGGGCACCCAAGAAAATGTTCTGGACACAGGTGTTTCGCTCAGCACCTAGCAGTCTTAATATGTTGGGCTCCTAACTTTTCAGCTTGTGGCCTTGTGGTCTCCTTGAAATTTTCTTAGGCAACAGCGTTAATGGAAAGCTACAAATTTCTGAAGGGAGGGAGTTTGCATGAAGAGGATCTTTCAAGAGGTTGTCAGTGAGATTGAGCGAACAGTTCTATTCAAAACTACCTGTGCTTTAATGCTTTGAATTTGGCTTGATCAAACAAAACCTTGTCTGACAACTTTGAAAATCCTGTTTTACCTCTCTTTTTTTACGTTGGAAAAAGTAAGGTAAAGATGAGGCAATTAAGTCAGTGTAAAAATCTAGGAAAATTGGAGTCAATTTCCTTGCCAAATAAAGCACAAAGGATACAAGGTGTAAAGAGATACACGTGTATGCTGCATCTAATGAACTTAGAGCTTTCTCATTCCTTTGCTCACAGAGTTTTTCATAACAGATGAATACTTTGTTTAAAATAAGCCCATTTTATTTTAACCTTTTCTTTTTTTTTTTTGCTGCACATGTGTCTAACTTAATGGCAAATACTGCAATATTAATGCTTTTAAATGAGAAAAACCTGAAACCCTGGAATTGAAAGTGGAAACTAAGGTACAAAGTCATAGATTCTTTTCCAAATTAAATTCTGCACACACAAACACAACAATCTTGTTACATAATTACTAGTGCATGGAAGTCCTCATTAAGTGGCACAAAACTCACGTTGCATAAAAATGCTGCAGCCTCAATTAACAATCTTTTTCTTTGTTTATTGTGTTGAAAGGGAACTATTTTAAATTCTTTTTCACAGTCAAATGGTCAAACACAGGGTCAAGTAACACATCATGATGCGGTGCTCGGTCTTGAGAAAGTTTGAGGTTTTGAATCTTTTTAATTGCAAGGCATAGCTTATATATTTATTTATCGTGACAACTGAATGATATCATACCAACGTAAAACTTGACTGTAGGTTAGGCATTCTTGCAATCTATCTGACACCAGTGTATTACACTGAGTTGATAAAAATGTTGCAGAAGATATGCATCTACATTTACTGACAATGAGTTCTTCGTCTTCTTTCAAAATACCATTCAAAGTACTTGAAATCCTTTGTGTTCCCCATAAGTAAGGCAAAACGAAAAAAATTGTAAAAGCACTATAAGCAGCTACACCATATGCTGCTACTGTACTAGAGAGATGAAAATAAAGTAAACTCATTCTTTTTTCATGGATATGGAATTTTCAAGGGGTAGGGTCAGCACCAGATGGAATAAGAACAGAAATTCCAGGGGGTGAGGGGAGGGGGTCCAAAAGAACAACCCTCTCTAAAGGAAATGCCAACAATTAATTTGTATATTGATGTACATTGTTATGCATCAGTCAATTCCAGCTGTGCCCATCTCTCCCCCCCCCCCCCCTTTCCCCCCCAGACAACAGTGGGGCATTTTCCCACACTGTCCATTCCGGGGGTTTGGCATAAGCCTTCCACCCAATACCGGGCATTTGACCATCTCACTCACATACCTATATAACCCATATAACGGAGTACCCCCCCCCCCCCCCACCCCAGGAATAAGCGCTTCGCTATTATGGGGAAAAAAGACAAGATATGAAGAAAAAAACTCATTTTTGAGCCACTAACCTGTCCTGGCCATGGGCCATTTGCAGTTTATTTTCAAAAAATCCTAATTCCCGGGGGTTGGCCAAGGGCGGGGGGAGGGGACGCACTGTTGGAAATATTGACTGATGCATGATTTTTTTGACAGAGGATCTTCTCTGAAAAGCTCAGTAAGGCTTACTTAGATCTCCTGCCTTAACATAAATATCAAATGTAATCAGTTATCATTTGTACTGTGATGGGCAAAATAAACACAAATTAGCCATATATTTGCGCTTGAGTACTGAAACTATAGCTCGACCTAAGTGGCTTAAAGTAAGCACGACTTTAAAAAGGGGACAAGGACACGATCATATTTACACTTAAATTTACTCAGGGAAATTAAAATGCCTTTTTCGTCTCAACAAGGTTCCAATGTATAGCTTTTTGTGTAGTCTTAAATATAAAGGACAAATATAGAAACATACCTTCTCAAACTCCCGGCTTCTCCGTGCAACGAACTACACTCACTAAGATTTGTGGGAACCAGGGCAGTGGAAGACTGGAGACAAATAAGAGTGAACATTATCGCTGGAAATTTCAAATATAATATTTTCTCAACAATTTTCAATCCTCGTTTTGCAAAAAGGTAAATCATGAAACCATTTTTTCACATTTCGGAAATTTCTGCAATTCTCAGGTTTCCAAAGCAATAGTAATTACCACCTGAATTCGCAGCCTTTTTCCTTCACCGGTGTACTTTGAGGTAGCTAAAATGAACAGTATACTGGCCGATTCGAGTGAAACATCGCTCTTTATTTTTAAAAGCACTTTTTGGATTTTGTTTTGAAATGAACTGAAAAAGATCAGTCTTTTTTCCCACGTCGTATTTATTGTGAGTCTTATAAAGTGTTTGGAAAAGAGCTTGTGGTATTTGTTCTTCCCCGTTGTTTTTCGAAAAGAAAGTAAAGTTCTTTTGGTGCAGGTGATTAGCTTTGGAAGGTCCCTACTTTCTCGGAGATACTTTCGCTGTTAACCAACAACTGTCAGATATTATGGCTACCTTTGTAGCATCGCTACTAGAAAAGGTTGGAGGGGGGAGGACTAAAGGATTCATAACAGGCCGTCTATTTTTTTTGCTTCTTTCGAGACCAGGGTCGGGTATTCGCTCATATAAGCTGTATAGGTGTGTGCCTCCCCAAGGGGTTGGGGGGGGGGGGGGTCTTTGAGCCCTATTAATCTGTAGCCTACGTGCATACGTCTCCTATTTCCTATTTTCCTCGGAAAAGGGTCTCTTTTCCGAGTGCAACAAAGAATATAGGAGACGTCTGCACGCAGGCTAATTGGTCTGAAAATGGATATAGATTTAACAATTTTGGTCCAAAAGTCTGAAACCGGGTATGGGTTTTAGAGGCCGAATCTGATAAAAGGACTTTTGGTCTGAAATAGGGGGCGAACAGCACCATTTGCAACGTCTTACATGGTTGGTCGAGAGAACAAAACAACGACCAACAGAACAATGCTCCCAGCTCTAAAAAACAATGCAGCTGCAGGTTATCAGGGTACAGTGAAAATAGAGCTTTTGAAAGGTGCAGTTATACTGTGAAATAAAGACAAGATTTAGAGGACAGGATGGCACAACCTCAGCAATTATTCAAAGGAGCATTCCTTCGCGTTTCAGAAGGTTTACACTTTTTTGACACCTAACAGTAATCACGGATACAAAGACCTATCTTAGTACAGCCAATTCTTAGTTAGGTGCCAAAAAAACGCAGATCGGCCAGCATTGATACAATCAAGAGCTCTTGATACACACTATGGACTGCTTTGTTTATGTTTGTGTTTATTGGTTGTAACCAATCACAAACCATTTCACTAATCCAGTTGTTTACTTGCAAGCGGTTTCGCTTGAGCGTCATTTTTCGGAAGCAATAGAGGTGCCCAGACGCGTTAAGTCTTTTGGGACCAGGGGCCTTTGTTCCCTTTGGCTTCAATTCTCTCGCGAACAATCGTTGCTACGAGTGACCATTGAAAAATCGGTTTCATTAGTTAAGCTAAATTAGCGTCCTTCAACAAAAAACGTCTGTTCAGCTTTTCATTAATCACATAACTTCAGGCTCGAACCTTGCAAATACACGAACGTGTTCAGCCTGGTTTCAAGTCTTCAAAACCTAGCTACGATCTAAGATGTGAGAACCTTATACTTGCTCCGCGCGGCTTGGAAACATGTCCAGGCAGTCGCGCTCGTCGCGTATGGAAACGTTGGAGGAAATGAGCTTCTCGAATTCAATTGAGCGGTCGGTTGGAGCGGCGGACGCCACATTGCAACATCTCGCCACCGCAAAGGAAACGTTTGGTGATCTGGAAGCAGCTTATCGAACTTTTAAACAAGACCTGGAAATCGTGAAAACCGAACATGCCACCCAGGTAGGGAAAACCTGCGTAGTAACTGGCTTGACTCCAAGTTTCCATTAATGCGACCTAAACTTTTAATCCTAAAGTCTAAGTGATGAGCTAAAGTGAGAACAATCAATTAACATCAAGTATTGATGACCGCCTGATCATACATGCTACACACGGTAATTCTAACTGTTAATTCTGTAACTTTTCAAATAAATGCTACTGTGCAGTACTTTTCTATTTGTTTGCCATACAAAGTGCCTCTAACGTTTAAGTCTGAGGGTGAAAATTCCTTAAGTGTGACCATTCAGATGAAATCTGCTAATCCGCCGAATACTTTGCTGTTCTTTCCTTGCTTTATTTTGTACAAGGTGGTTCTTAGTCAGTTTTGAGGCCGTGAATGAAATCATCTGTTCAACAGAAAGTTGTTCGTTTTCTAGCAGGTCTAGTTGCCATTACGCATCATTTTGATATTTTTCAAAACGGTATGTGGGATATTTTCACTGAAAAAGATTAATACAGCTTTTATTTAATAACCTTGAGACGAATGGTAAGTAATTGTACTTATAATCCGTTAATACTGTGCTTGTCTCAATTTGCACCCGCCTGAAAAAGTCTGTCTCGTGTCGTAAAAGGTTTGGTCTCCAATTTGTCTTCCTTCAAATTTTTATCTTCTAGCATTTAAACAAAGCTATTTTTCACTGCATTTGATCACAAAACAGAGCAAGAATTACAGTTCGAGCTCACTCAACCATTGATTCGCTGCATGATCATCAACAAAGAAATATGTAGACTTCTATCGCCATTATAAGATCAATATTCAGTTCAATTTCATTGATAATCTTGAACCATTACTAGCGAGAGAACATATTCAAAAGCAAAAATCAATGAATGAAAGGAGTGCTCAATTCGTTTTCTATAGATAATGAACTACAGCAAACCGAAAAACAATTTCGTGTCATGATGCACTTAAATGGTGAAACCTTAAAGCCAATAATAATTAGAATATTTTGTATAGCCGAACGTCATTATGAAGAAAACAACAGGAAAAATTGCCTGATAGCTCAAAAAATTCAAACTTGTAGAGGATCAAACGTTAGCATAACATCTTAAACTGGCAGCGTAATAAATACTGAACTTTTGCTAAGGTATAATTGAGGTAAACTTTTGATTTTTATAAAGATTACCTTTGAGAAAACTTTACTGAAGAAACTAAAAGAAGTTAAGCAATTTTAAACAAATTTTGGAACGAAACTAAACCATCATCTAAGGCGATCAAGTCTTTACTGGATATCTCTTTTCAAACACCTATTTATCCCATGCCATAGAGAATACAGCCAATCAGAAAGCTAGAAACCAGTGGGATATTTCACGGTATAACACTCGAAAGCATTGCATAACTGGTATTTCTAATTAATTACTAAACTATAATAAATTATGATAATTATCGAACAGGTTAACCAGCTTCAAACCAGGATAGAAAATCTACAGAAAGCAAGGGGAACGCTTGAAGAACAATTGAGCGAGTCAAGGACCGAGTGCAAAAGAAACCAGGAAGAACTGGTGACGATTAAACGCACGCTGACAGAGAAAGGCTGGGAAAAAGACAATCTAGAGCGGGATGTGACTTCATGTAAAAACATCATCAATGTCTTACGAAAAGAGAAAGATGAACTGGAAAAAGAGTTTGCAAACCTGCAAAGAGAAATGTCCTCAAGTTCAGTTATGGTTTCCCCTGGAAATTCCGAGGAGCAAAGCGACCAACTGCTTTCGGCGAAGCAAGAGGCGGCACAATGGGAAGAGAGTTACAACTTTGTTGTACAAGAAAAGGAAGTTTTGCAGAGAGATTTGGTGGAGTTGCAAGACACGTTGGCGGGAGTGCAAGCCGAGAGTGAAAAGTTGCAGAGGGAAATATTGAACAATAATAAAAATTACAGTATTAAGGTACGTAGAAATTGTACTTGAACGCTGTTCTTGTACCTTGAAAATATAAATATATAGGGACCTTACGAAAACACTCCGGCGACGGCAACAACAACGCCACAAAACAGAAGGCTTAATGAACAACGTTTTAAGTTTTCGTACATTTCTCTGCCGTCCTCTGCAAAACAACAGCGTGAAATGACCAAATTCAAGGGTTAGTCTTTCTTAACTTGAACGCCACTCCCTACCAATTTGTTTCCTAGGTAGTTTTTTGTTTGTGTAGAAGTTGAACGAGTTGAAATAATCGCGAAGTAGCACAAACGAAATAAAGTTATATTTTCAAGTGGCGTTTTCGTTGACGTTGCCGTCTTACATTCGTAAGGTCCCTCAGAAAGAATGTTACGCCGGCTTTGGTTTTGAATCAGGCCACGGTTGTTCAAAGAGCGGATAAGTCGCTATTCAGCGGATAAATTGTACTGGCTGAAGTACATTTTATCGGCTGGATAGCCATTTATCCACTGAATAGAGTTAGCGGACGCTCTTTGAATGACCGGGGCCTGTTGGCTTTCTCACTGTTATGAAACAATACTCACTTGTATAAATAAAGGCAACGCCAAAGTGTGGAGTTTTCTCCGAGCTGTTTTGACCTGAAAGAGATTTAGAGTTTTGATGTGAATATAAAGTTTTGAAGTTTTAGCGTTTGGTCTGAAATAGGGATTAGCTTAGATATAGCTTAGATATACGCAGTACAGTTTCATTATCATAGTATTCTTACTGTTTGAATTCACCTCATTAAAATAACCGCCGTGCTTCTAATGAGCGCTCAGTTTTGATAAGCGCTCTTCCTTGAGATCTCAAAATAAGTTTTTCGCTAAATGGAATCTCTGCAGTGATCGACCTGAGACAAATAAAATGTACCAAAAAATTCATATTTTGGTCATATATAACAAGAGGTTCTTTCCCCGCCACGTGGTAGTACTGGTAGTCATCGTAGACGCGCTGACCACCTTATAGCCAGCTTTCACATCTGTGTTTCTTTTAGAACGATTTTCGATTGAGTGTCGTAAAACCAAAACCAAAGTAATTTTTGCAACCAATCACAACAGACTTAACGGCACAATGAACCAATCAGAATTCAAAGGAAATACATGTAACCGGTATTAAGCGCGGGAAACGCATTTGACCAAGAAGTGATTGGCTCCCCATTGGTTGAAAATGGCGCGAACTTTCAGTTGCCTAACAATCAAAGCGAGCAGTAAAGCGAAACCAAACCAAACGCGAATAATTTTCGAAACTCAGTTTAAAGCCACTCTATTTTATATTTAATTGCAGGTGTCTAAGCTTGAGATGCAGATGCAGAGTGCAACTAAACAGAAAGAGAACCTAAAAATTCAGCTTGGTGAATCACGAGAGGAAATTCGCAAAAACAAAGAAGCTCATTCTTTACTGCAAAAAGACTCATTCGAACTTCAGAGACAAGCGGACAGCTCAAAAGAAGAACTCGCGACCAAGATGCGCCAAATCGAAAAGTTAGAAACCGTCAATAAGGATCTTGTTTCTAAAGTGGAAGATCTTAAAAAGGAATTGTCCAAACAGAGGATGTCGCTAGAATTCCACGCGAACCAGAGTAAAGTGGTTCAAACAGAAATGAACTTGTCTCAAACAAAACTTTCTGAGCTGGATAGCAGTTTGCAGTCAACTAGAAACGAAAGAGATCAACTTCAAAGGGAGTTGTTTGCGGTTTCAAGTAAACTATCGACAGTCGAAGAAGCTAACATGAGGAGCTTAGAGAGGAACACTCATTTAGAAGCAGAAAATTCGAGATTGCGTGACAATATTGCTGGAATCGAGTCGGAGATGTTCGCGCAGGGACGAAGATTCTCGCAACTGGAACCGACTTACGCGCACGCTAAAGAAGAAATTGAACTGCTGACCACAAACCTCGAAGAGTCTTCGATGAAAATTAGTCAGCTTGAGGCCAGTTATGAAACAGCTGAACGAGAAAGAGATGAACTAAAAGAAGAACTTGAACTATCAGAGCGCAGGCATGCTGAGACTAAGGCTTTGCTTCAAAAAACGGAAGACGCCAGTAATGAAGTAGAACAGAAGTTAGCGGCCATGAAAAGTCAGCAGATTAAGTACGAGGGTCAATTAGAAAGCGCTTCGAAGCAGAAGTTAAGCTTTAAAGCCGAGCTGGAGGAAGAAAGATCAAAAGTTGCAAAGCTGAAAAGAGAACTTGCGAAAGCTCAGAGTCGCAATGAGGAGTTTCAAAGAAGCGTGGACTGGGATAAGAAAGAATCCACCAACAAGGATAAGACTATTGACGAGCTGAGAGCTTCAGTGGCGGCCTATGAGGTGAAGACTGAGTCCTTGTTTAGCGAAGTGAGTAAACTTCAAGCGCAGATGGAGATAATAGAGGAAGAGAAAAGAGAACTTCAAGAGGAGGTGTTAGAAGCGCAGAAGCGAGTGCGCGACACGGAGGTAGATAACAAACAGACTAAGGACGAAAACGAGAAATTGAATCTTGAAATGCAATCGTTTTACAAACGTTTATCAGAATTGCAGGCTTCGTATAATGCGTGTGAACACGAGAAGTTTGACTTTCAGCACCAATCGATGGCATTGCAACAGAAGGTGACCAAGCTGGAAGCTGAGCTTGAGGAAGCCACCACTCAACGATCCGCGTGTGAGATAAGAGTGCAAGAATTCGCAGCCACTTGTACTTCAGTGAGTCAAGAGGCTGCTTCACTTAAAAGTCAACTTCTTGAGCAGCAGCGCATAAATGATGATTTTCACAAAGAGATCGCAGAGAAAGAAGTTTTGGCAAAACAACTTCAGGAAAAACTAGACGCCACGAATGTTGACTTTGATGCTTCTCGCAATGAACTTAAAAATACAAGAGAGATGCGTGACACGTGTGAAAGGGAGAAGAAAACTTTACAAAATCAGCTTATGGTTAAACAAGAGGAATTTACCAAAGCGCAGAGCTTGTACGAAACGACCCTCAAACGCAAAGAACAGCTTGAGACCGACTTAAATGTGGCTCAGAAACGAATGGCTAACATGGAGTCAAGTCTGAAGAGATCTGTTGCCGCTGATAAGACTAGAGAGCTGAATCACGAGCGGTCGAGATCAAGTGAACTGGCTAAAGAACTAGCTTCATATAAGAGTAAGGTACTCTCCCTAGAGTCGATGTCGGCGCTCACTAAGAACGATATTCAAGGACTCCTAGATGAATTAGAAGACACAGAGGACAAAATGTCGATTATGAAACAAGAGTTGGAAGAAGCAGTTTTGGGTAAAGAGCAGCGGGAACAGAAAGTAAACATTCTTGAGAAAAGGAACTCAGAACTTGAGCAAGAGATCTCGACTTGCAAGGAATTTAAGGAGAAAGCCGAGGAAGAACTTCATGTAATGCGCACTCGTATAGCAAAATATGAATCCCAAATTGAGTCTATTCAAGAGCAGAGAACGCAGCTTAAGCAGCAACTAGATGCGTTCAATGCCAAACTCATTTGCGATAAGGAGCAAACAATGCGCTTAGAGAGCAAAGTTGTGGAGGAAAAGAAGATTAACGAAACTCTTAACAAAGCAATTGTTAGAAAAGATCAACTTGTGGAGGAGCTTCAAATGAGCATAAGATCTACAGAAGCTGAATTAGAGAAAGGAAAGAGTGAATTGATGACCTTAAAGGTGATGAATGAAGGTTTGACAGCAGAAAAAAGTGAGTATGAAGCAAGATTGGCTTCATATCGACAGAGACTTGAGCAACGCGAGGCGGAGGTATTCACACTCAGGGAATCTGTCATGACGCTTGAACAAGAAATAAGCGCTTCTAAGTTCAAAAATGCCAGTTTAGAGGGTCAGTTATCAAACCTTCAACGCGACAAAGAAGACTACAAGAACGAGCGCGGAAGCTATCAAGCCAGTGTGACCAATATCAAAAGAGATCTTAAGATTGCGCAAAACGAAGCTCACGAGATGGGACGGACTTGCGAAAGTCTGCGCATGGACTTAAAGGAAAAGGAGAACTCTTTGGAAAAGGCAAGAGACGACAAGGTTGTGTTGGAAACGCAGATGTTAGCATTACAGCAAGATTTAGATTCTTTGAAACTCAATTATGAGTTGAGTCAGTCCAGGGTGAAGGAGCTCGAAGATAGCTTGGATGAGGCTAATGATAGTATCTCGAGACTTGAGACGAGCAGTTACCACGATGAACACAGTGAGCTGGAAAAGTCTTGGGATGCAAAGGTGTGGGAAGCGGAGGTGCTTTATAAGCAAAGTGAAGAAAGAGAGAGATCACTGAAACAAAAACTCGATGACCAAAAGAACAAGATTAAAAGGTTGGAGGCGGAGAAAAAGACCATGCAACAAGAAAGCCTGGATTGCAACCGAGAGAACAGCATACTGCAAAGGAAAGTACAAGATTGCGAGCTGTCATTCGAGAAGTATGAGCAAGAGAAGAGAGAACTGAAAGATGAATTGGTCGCCTTGCACGGTAAATTAACAGAACTGGAAGTGAACCACGATTATGAGAAACGAGAGAATGATTCTATGAAACGTCAACTTGAGGACGCTCTTCAGAGAGTGACAAGCAGTCGTGAAGAGTTCTTGGAAAATGATAAACAGCTTATAGAACAGAGGCTCGGGGCGGATGCCATCAAGAAGGAAATGGAAGAAAAATTGTTGTTAGCTGACCAGTTGAAAGCTAGTAAACTGTACTTAGAAGAAAGCATCGAGACACTTAAACAAACTTTAGCAGCATCTCGTGAAGACTGTGAGAGAAGTAAACTCGAAAAAGGCCGCTTACAACAGGAAATATTGACACTGACGTCGTCTAATAGCGAATACGAGACACGAATTCAAAAACTTTCTCTTGAAAGAGAACGGATTCAACTCGAGTATCAAGCTTCGCTGGTAAGAGTGTCGTCATTGGAGCAACAGTTGATTGAAAAAGATCGTGAAAAAAATGCGCTATGTGGAAAGATGGAAGAATGGAAGAATAATTCATTAATGCACCAAGAAAGTCAAGTAACCGCCGATAAACACATCGCAGATCTCGAAGGGATGCTTAATGTTTTGAAGACAGATGCAATTAAGAAAGAAGGGGAAATAAAAGATCTTCAAACTAGGAAATCCAACTTGGAGAATGAAGCTGATATTTTTAAGAAAAGAGCACACAAGCTGGAGCTAGAGTACAAGGAGTTAGCTGAGCAGAATCGGAACCTTGAATCGCAGAATAAATCTCTTTTGCGCCTAAAAACTGCTGAGAATTCTACAGCTGTTTTACAAGAGAAAGTTCAGGCCATGGAAAGAGACGTTCTTGTATATAAAAGAAAAATCGCTGAGTTGGAAGCTAATAACCAAGCAATGTTAGCAAAGCAAACGGAGTTGCGAGATAATCTTGCTGCTGCTAGAGCCGAGGCGACGAGCTGGGAATCGAAATGCCACGGTTTACAAGCAAGAAAGAACGAGATTGAGCACGACATGTTAGCGCTACAAAGGGAATACACTCCACTCAAAGATGATCATCGTCATTCTGTTTTCATGCTGGAAAGCGCTCAAGGAGAAATGCAAGAGGCGCGCAATAAGGTATTAAAATTAGAAATGGAGATTAACAAAGCGGATAATGTTCGAACGCAACTTGAACTGCAGGTGCAAGAATACAAAGCAACGCTAAAGAAAAGAGATGAAGAGGTACTAAGTTTACAGCGTAACCTTCAAGAGTCGCGTCTGTTATTAGAACACAAAGGTCTCTCAACTACTGATAAAGACCCTGCCGTTGAGAGTTTGGCAAGTGAGAACAACAAACTAGAAAAAGAAGTGTTTGCGCTGCGTCAAGAATTGAACAGCACTCAGAGCTTACTAACAGCTGCCATGAGAGGAAAGGATGAAGCCGATAAAGAGGGGTTTGCCCTGAAGAGAAGCGTAACAGAATTGCAAGCAAAATTGAATTCTTCTCAACAACAGATTCAAGAATTGCAAAACAGTATCAGCGCTTGCCAAAGAAGGATAACAACTTCCGAGGAAGGACAACAGAAGGCAATTATTGAACAAGTTACTCTCAGATCACAGCTGAATGAAGCTAATAAACGAGCAGCTTACAGCAAGGACGAATTCTTTGAAACACAGAGAGAGTTGTTCAGTCTCAGAGCCTTGGTTGAGAATTACAAAAAGGAAGTGGCGAAGAACGATGCTTTGATCAAAGAACAAAGCACCAGAATCAAAAGCCAAGAGGAAGAACTGAGGACATCGAAGCTGAGGATTACAGGCGGACGCGATGAATACGAGAGCGTAAATCAAGAGGTAGCGAGACTTAAACTTCAAATTGAAGAGAAAGATCGTTGTATTGCAGAAACGGAACACAATGCGAGAAGGCTTCTTCAAGAGAATAGCAAGTTCCGTTTTGAGTTGTCCGAATGTCAAGCTCTTGAATCAGCGCATAAGAGAAATTTTAACGATTCAAAACACAAGGTGGACTCTCTTCAAGAAGAAATCATTTCCCTGCGTCAGAGAATGTCTTATTTGGAAGCTCAAAACTTCGCAAAGGAAGAAGAGCTTCAAGAAAACAGAAAAGAATTACTGGCTCTTAAGAGAACTAACTTTGGATTCAAGTCTAAATATCAGGCACTTGAGCGCCAAAAACGTGAATTACAAACAGAGCTATCCATGGCTAAGACCAAGTCCAGTTTTATCAACGAACACGACGAATTGAAAAGTGGCGCGTATTTCACTTTTGCTGACAGGTCGACGACAATTGTAGAAGCAATAGACGATTCTGTCTCAAGACGAACTTCGGTTTTGGCGAGGAAAAACGAAGAATATTCGAATGAGATATCTCGGTTAGAAAATAACGTTCGTGAACTGCAATCCAAGCTTGCAGCGGAAAGCAAAGAGAAAGAAAAGTTAGAGTGCGACGTACTTTGGAGAACACGAAGGATCGAAGACCTTGAGGGAAGGATCCTAAAAGATCATACACCGGATGCAGATTTCAAGGGCTTGAATCTAAAGCTGGCGGCTCTTGAACAAGAACTTTTTGCGTCCAAGGAAACAATTTCACGATTAGAAAAATGCTGCGATTCCGGCGATGAGAAATTGAAGGCTACCGAAGAAAAACTACGCTTAGCTGAGCAAAAGACGTTTAACATTCAGTCATCTTATCTGACGAGTCAGGATAGAGGCGACGCACAGCCTAATAAGTTACTCGAAGCCCAGAGAAGATTAACTGTGATACAAGCAACACTTGAAGATGAATTCCAGGGGCATCTACGACAAGAGGAAAATCTAAAGAGATTGGTGGATGAGGCTAGAAGAAGGAATGACGACTTAAGAAAGGAGATTTCTAGGAATGAGAACGCTAGACGACCATCCGTAACAGCCACGAGTAGTCTTCAGATTGACATTGACTTGCTTAAAAAAGATCTCGCTCAATATAGAGAGGACAATCATAGACTTCTCACTGAGAAGGAGGATCTGAACATTCAGCTTCAAAAACTCCAGCTGCAGATCTCAAGCTCTGAGACTAGCTACAGTGACGTCAAGCGAGAGAATGATGATCTACGTTTCCAACTTAGCAGTCTTCAGAGGAGTTACTCGATGTTAAAAGACACCTCGGATAATGTCAAGCTGGAAACACACTTTGTTAGCATGCGCAATGGTGACTCGATCGCAGTACAACATAGCGAGCTTGAAATACAACAACTGAAAGACGAAAAGGATAGGTTGAATGGAGAAGTAGCTTCATTCAAACTGTTGTTATCATCCTATAAAGAGAAACTCGACTTGCTTCACTCAGAGAAAGTGAAGCTGAGCGATAAACTCGAAGCATCGGAGCGAACGGTGTTTGGCTTGGAACAAGTCAACAAAACCCTGATTGCGGAGAAAAGCCAACTTGAACAGCAAGTATACGCTATCACGCACAAGGCAAGCACCACTGAACTGGACGAATTTGTTAGAAACAAAGAAACAGGGAAGATGTTCGAGCTGCGAATCGATTTGGAAAAGATGACAAGAGAAAGGGACTACCTTCAACAATTGCTTGATCTAGCCAGGTCACGTGATGACTTCGACAAGTGCATGCAGTTGGAGAGAGCGCACAATCAGAAAATGGCGGAAAAGGACAACTTCATTGACGAGCTTAGAAGAGAAACCACAACACTACAACTCGAGGTTGGAAGATTAAAACAAGAAAACAGCCTAAGCCAGACCGATAGTGAAAACTTGAGGAAGAAATATGTGGAGATTTTAAACGAGCGAGACAGCTTGCAAAGGCAGTGTATCGAGTATAGACTTAAAAATGAAAACAACACACCGTTTGATACTGACAGCATTCGGCGAGAGATTAATGAAAAGAGCGTTACTATTGACAAACTTCGCACAGAGACGCATAAATTGCAAAATGAAGTTGATTCCACGAAAAAAGAACTCGTGGAGAAAACGTTTCTCTCCCAGAGAAGTAACATTGAAGCCGAGCACTTGAG
This sequence comes from Pavona decussata, assembly GCF_977016875.1. Taxonomy (NCBI): domain Eukaryota; kingdom Metazoa; phylum Cnidaria; class Anthozoa; order Scleractinia; family Agariciidae; genus Pavona; species Pavona decussata. Next base: position 1,678,773 of record NW_028145860.1, on the reverse strand, counting down.
AGAAGAGACAAACTCCCTAAGGACTGCACTTGCTAATAGCGTCAAAGAGAATGGAACTTTAAAGCTAACTTTGGACGGTATTTGCAAAGAAAGAGATTTTCTATTCAAGAGCAAATGCTCGTTAGAGTACGACCTTTCAGTATCGCAGAGGAAAATGTCCCAAGCTGAAAAACCCGCTTTGAACGGAAACTCCAAAAAAGACCAAGAACTGTCTCTTGTGCAAAGTAAGTTTGCGAAACTGGAAAGCGACTTTAAAGAAGTAAAGCAAGAGAATGAAACGATGAAGCTGGAAATAGAACTTAAAATAAAGACGGAAGTATGGAGAAAACAAGAGTGTATCTTCCAATTGGAAAAAGACATGAGAAAACTGAAAGCGGAAAATGAGTATCATCAAAAAGTTATGGAAGAAAAAAACGCTAACTTGGGCAAGCTCCGCTCGCAAATCCTATCATGGCAGAAGCAGGCGGAGAAATTAGAGAAGGAACTCTACGTGTCTCAAGAAGCTTATGAGAAATGCGATCGACGGATGAAAGAAATTTACAACTCTCAACATGAACTTTTGACGCTTGAAGACGTTCGTAGTTTGGTCAGCGCTACTCCAGTCATAAGCATGCGCAGTATATCTAGGTGTGAGCATAGCATCACTGGTAGAAAGCTGACTGAGGACAATAGCTTAAGCTTGAGTAGCATTCGCTATAGCTTTTACGACAATTAAAATAACGAGTGTGCCACGAACTAAGAGACAAGTTTGATGGATTCGTTAAGAAACTATTTTGAAATACGAATAGGACTAAGCATTTACGCTTTGGAGAAACGAGGTCGCAAGTAGAATCAGTTTCCAACTTACCTCGACGTGCGTGGACGTGCGGCAGCCTGAGTTCCATTTCATTAAGGTCAATCTCGCGCGCGAAAAGGTGAGGTGTTTTGCTGTTTGGCCACCCAACGCAAGAACATCAGTGCAAGCATCAAAGCAGGAATACAGGGTTCAGTGCTAACGTGGTGTGTCCAGGCCTGAAAAACGCAAAAAAATAAGTAAATAAATAAATAAATAAATAACGCTTGTTCTTCGGGCTGTCGTAAATACTCAGGCATAAGGACGGTGCCTACTAATACAGAAGTATTTTTGCGCGATGTATGACTATGCGGGAAAAGCAGATCTTAGCAAGGGCTATTGGAATCCAAAAAAGAAAATTGGGGGTAACCACGCATTTTTTTTGAAAAATTAAGCAACAGTAATTCCAAAAAGCGCCAAAATACAAAACAATGTATTGCATTTTTCCCAAATTGAAGCTTGATTATCTCTGCAAAAAGCATGGTTACCCTTAATTTTCTTTTTGGATTCCAAAAACCCTTGCCAAGATCTGCGTAGTTACCCGAGATGCGCAGAACGAGGTTATTTCACAAACTAGAGTCAGGTCAATCCTAAACAAGTAGACTATCCAGAGTACGCTTGTAAGTTCGTAACTGCAAACTGTAAGAATTTGTCCTATGATTCAGCATACACGTGGCTTGGCTATCCAAACGCTTTTCATGGTGAAATTCAGGCCCTCGATTGCGGTTTGCGCGCATTCTTGGTAACCAGCGGAACAAGCGACTTGGAGCAAAGGATTTGAAAGACTTTACATTGATTAATTATTTAATTCAAAGTTAAGGCTCAAACTGGACCTGAGCTTAATATTGCTTTGATTAACTCAGCCTAATATTTTGACAGCACTCAGCAATTTCAGTAGTGTAAATCTTGAATGTTTTTGAATTTTTAGCTTTAATAAAATGTGTTGCGTGATTTAATGAGTCGAAGCACTTTTTAGTCTCCTTCCATTAAAAAAATAGAATTCCGAGTTCACTCTTCCAAGCCCACCTCCCGCTTTTTTCCCCCTCCCCCTCCCCCTCCCCCCTACCCCCAGCAGGCTAACGCTTTGTTCATTTGCATAAAAAAAAGGATCTTACAATGCGCCAAAAGTGTCAATTTTTTTGCTCAATGGAACCAATGGACTGGTGTTAAATAAACATTAATGAACACCTTTAAGTTTATACTCCACAGGTTTATGACAACAAGCAAGAATGATCTATGTTTGAATACTCAGATCCACAAATACCTACCACAAAATAATTGTTCCTTTACTAAACGTACAATTTTGTTTTGCTTTGTTAACAAGTCAGTTGGTTGCTTTCTGGTAGTTGGTGTTTAGCGCTAAAATACCGACGAAACCAAACTTGCCGATATATCACCTATGTGAACCACGACCACGAAAAACTAACAAGGTAACGTCTGTATTAGAAGAAAGCTGAATTTTCTATTGAAACAAGATTTTCGTTGAGTTAAGCTGAATATAAGATGTTCCAAGGGCTCCTTATCACATTCGATGTGTTTGCACTCACCCCTTTAAATTTATGCATTCAAAACGAACTCTCTATAGCTTGAATTTTTTATCACCTCACCTTTAGTCCGTTTCTCTTTCCTCTTTGTGCGAAAACTGTTGAGTATCATCAATTTTCACCGCTGTCTGATGGTTTTCGGTGATCTTGTTTTCACAACTGTCACGTGACAAATGTCACGTGTTTTGTGGCAGGCGTTACTGTTTGAAGCAAAAGTTCGCAATTCGTTCCCAGTGTCCTCACTCTTCCTTCCGTTCTCTAGAAAGGAAGAGAGAGGCTCTGGGAAAGAGGTTGAAAAGTTAGGTGAATTTGTTATGTTTACGGCAAAGTTGATATAAGAGAATGGTTATGAAGCCAAACAAGTTTCTTTGTTACATGTTTTTGTTAACATTTTTGGCCTTGACTGGCTGAAACCCCAATAGATTTTGAAATGCGTTGGAGCAACTGGCCAATAGAAACGTTCCTGTTAAAATAGTCAGCTGTAGTGTGAACGTTAAAACATAGGATTGTGCATGGTCGCAGCCCTTCCAACCTAAATTGCAGCACCATTGTTATCAACTTTGAACAAGGCAAGGTTTCATAACCAGTCCCTCAATTAACTATGGTTTACGCAGAGTTTTATTGGATGAAGTTTCATATAAAATAAGTGGTACCAGTACAAATTTTGATTGAAAGCGAATTTGAGTACGGCAAAATACTTAAACAAATAACAATTTCTTGTTGCATCAAAACTGGCAAGTATAAGGGTGTCAATGAGGTTAAGCGTCAGCCTTCAAACAGCCTAAAATTTAACCGTGAACCGTCAAAAAATGGTAATTTTTATCATCAACCGTCACAAAGAGCAGTTATTATTAGACGTGAAAAGGTTTTAAGGTCTTAAATATCATTATTTCTGCTGCTCAACCCGGAGTTCTAGCTCTCACTGGAGAATCGTTTTAACAGATAAACCACTTTCTTTCTTCCCAATGATACTCACGCTATGGTCTGATCAACTTAATTTCCATCTAAACTGACATCACAACTAACTTCCGCCTGGAAGTACTTTCGGTTTCAAAGTATCAATGATTGACTCCATTGATAACGTGTTTCTGACCCCAAAACAACCTCCAGGACGCAATTGGTAAAATTAAGAAACACAAAAGTATATATTAACCCTATCCCGCCCGAGGGAAATGCCAAATTTTTCTAAATCCATAACTATGAACTGGGAGACCACATGTGATATACCATTTAAAAGGTATTTTCTGGGGTATGCTATAAATCACACCAACAAAGATGGAGGAGGTCACATATTACAGTGAGAAAATCCAAAACGAAAGAAGAAAAACATTGAAAATTTTCCTATTTGTTGTACATCTTGGGTATCCCCCTAAACTATAGCTTAATATACAGCTCTCAGTGCATTGCTTGTTGTAATATATCAACTGGACCCTTAACGTACAAAGGAAAAAAATCCAAAAGTTTGAGGGTGATAAATCAAGTCTCATATAGGAGGGGGGCATGATTTTATGCCTTCAATTTGTAGATCTTTCCAAGATCTTTTGGTTGTGCAAATTTCACACAAATTGACCAAATACTGAGCTCATAATTACGTCATGTGCCATATGGCAATCTTGGGCGGGAAAGGGTTAACTTTAAACTCATGAAAGAAATTTCTCCTTGATAACCGTCAACCCTCAAAAGCCCTAAAATTTAACGTTAACCGTCAAAATCGGTGAAATTTAACCGTCAACTGTCAAAGCTACCGCCCCATTCAGACCCTCTTGTAATCAACTATTTCTTCGTATCTTCTGTAAATCAAGTTCTTCAACCCTCTTTTACCGGAAAAATATGTTGTGAGTATTTGTATTTACATTGTACTTCGCTGTGCGATTGAATTGTAAGATCACTTTTAAGGATCGCCTTAGCTTCTCCTCTCCTCACCCCCCTCCCCCCTGGGGACTTTATATAGTATGCAAAACTAGGAGGCTCAGCCCGAAGTAGTATGCCAAAGGGAAGTAACAGATTTGTCGCCAAAAAAATACCGTGAACTCAAAGAGTAGAAATTAATCCAATTGTTAGGGAGGGTAGCAGAAACTGAGCGGAAAATTTGTGGCAGAAATTACAATCCAATGATTACAATTGCTGGCGTAAAAAATGATTCGGAGGTAAAACAAAAGCTCACTTTTGTTGTTGTTGTTGTTGTTGTTGCTGTTGTTATTGTTTTATGTATGAGGAAGGAGTATCATTTCGGTAAAAGTTAGTATGTGAAAGGTTAGGATGTTCAACCTCCCTCCCCTCCCCATAGAAAATTTTATGAAGTCCCTCCGCCCACGTGTTTAACTAATTTCAGCGTTCCGCTCTACCCCACTGCCCACAGACACCGAAAAGTCTTAGACCAGAGACCCCCCCCCCCCCCCCGGCGATGTACAAATTTATATTGCTAGGTTGTTGAACGGACAGATTAGTGGAACTGGAGGCGAGGATTGAAGTAATATGTGATGAATGGTCCGGATTCCAGAATGTCACGCTTGTAAGTCAAATTTTTGACCATCAGTTCCTTCTTTCACGCTTTACAATTTCAAACTGTTACCGAGAGGTTTTATCTATTTTTAGTCAGACTTCACGCAACAAAACAGCTTGATTTTGGGTCAAAAAAGCTTTGATTTTCAGTCAGACTTCTGTACACGCAACAAAATATCTTGATTTAGCGCATCGAATATAACATTTTTTACTCGGTGATCAGTCAATCAAACCTGATGGAAAATGCATGGTATTTGACCAACGTTTGAACTAGAGTAGGTTGGGCGAGAGTCGACGAGAACGTACAAGAGCTATTGTTGAACTGTCAATACGGCACCTTTGCTAGTAGACAGAAAAGGTTTATTAACTCTTATATCAACGAAAAATACAACAATTATAATTCGGTATCCTTCGCCTGAGTGAATTTAAATTAAGCTAGTTCGATTATAAATCGAGTGGACTGCTAAACAAACGTATTTTCAGCTAATGGTTAGCAAAAATAAAGAAATCGGTATCACAAAATCACGAAGCTACAATGCTCTATGCAAAAATTTAGGTCATTGATTTCAAATTTATATTGAATTTGCTTGCGAAAGCTGTGTGAAAGGCGCTGACTAGGAAAAATATCATGGAGACTATTCTATGATGGAGTTAACTTGTCTAGAGAATTGTTTCTTGTTACTCAAAATAAGCCTGCTCTACGGTCTCTAGTATTGTTCACATCTAGCTTTGCTGGCATTCAGCTCTGCTGCGATCCTTGCCCTTTTCCTTATCTGCTGCCGACGTTCTCCTGTCACGGTCCCTGGTGCTGTCAGTGTCCCTGTCTCGGTAGCGACTACCTCTGTCTCGAGTCGTGTCTCGGTCTCTTCCTGAACCGTAGCGGCTGCTACCTGAATCTCCACTTCCACCCTTTTTTTCTACTTCTTCAATCGGTGTGCTGCTTCGAAACACGCTGGAATAGTCCGGTTCGGACTCTGTACGTTTCGTTTCAGCGGCTTCTATCTTCTCGCCAACGTGGTCTCTACCAGCAGAAGCATTGGACTTCCTTCCTCTGCCACTGGAAAGCTCTTTACTCAGGACCTCGCCCAATTCAGAGTGGTCCAATTTGTCGCTCGATTTGGAGACGTCTCCATTAGGCAGACTTGTTTCGCTCACGGAGCGGTACAACCCACCGGGTCTGTTCATCAAACCCTCTTGGTAGGACAGCATTAAACTATGCTGCCGCTGGCTAGGCCTTCGTTCCACGATCAGGGTGGTAGAAGCTTGGTCGCTGGGTACAGAGGTGGCCAGCTGTTCACGGAGTTGTTGTACTTGCTTTTCGTACTTCTTAACGAGGTCTTCCTTATCTTTGATTTTGCCCTTCAAAATATCCTGCTCGGCTTCCAGCTCAGCAGTTTTCACCTTGCTGTAGTTCATCTCTTCGATAAGCTTGTTATCCAGCTTGGCCTTGTCGTCTTTCAGGGAGTTGTTGTCTCTCTGTAAATCATCGTTTTTCTTTTGCAGGTCGGAAAGGGTGGACTTGTCTGCATCGCACTCCTCTTTTAAACGTTCCAATTCAAAGGCCAAGTCCAACTTCTCCTTTTGCAGCTTGTCAATTTTGTCGTCTTTCTCTTCAATTTCCTTCTTGTATAAGTCACTCTGACCTCCGAAAAGTGACGTAATCTGCACAGATAACTGCTTGTTGTTATCGTCAAACTTGTTATTGTACTCATCCAGTTGTTCTTTCAAGTCATTCTTGTCTTTCTTGGCTTGGTCCAGATATTTCTGAAGCTTGTTGTTCCTGTCATTCAGTGTATCAATCTCTCTCATCAGTTCGTTTTCTTTGGAGGGATCCATCCCACCCTTTCCACTTCCTAGCATATCTTGAAGTTCCTGATTTTCCTTTTCAAGATCCTCGATTTGCTTGTTGCCCCTCTTTGCTTCATTATCCATCTGGGTTAACTTGCCGTGGAGGTAGTTGTTTTCATCTCGGAGGTCTTTGTTCTTCGCATGGAGATCTTCATTTTCATCTCTCAGAGATGACAGCTCATCTCCGCCCTTCTGGATTTCCCGTTCAAGCTGTGAGATTTTGTCTGCTAGCTCTCTGATCTTCCTCTCCTTCTCGTTGTAAAGATCTCGCGAAGGTCTTCTCTTTACGATGGGCGCGTCACCGGCTCTCTTTAACTCTCTTTCCAAGTCTGCTTTCTCCTTGCTTAGTTTTTGTAATTCTTTCTCCAGATCTTTAACTTCCGCTTTTAAATCTTCGTTCTCAGCCTGAGCATTATTTCTGGCGTCCTTGAGATCGTCATTTTCGTTTTGTAACTCGTCGTTGTTTTGGTTTGCCAGCTGGATCTCATGATGAAGATTTTCTACCTCGGTGTCCAGCTTTTTGATGTCTGCCTCATCTTCTTTAAGTCTCCGTCTGGCCTCAGTCAATTCATCCTGAAGTCTATCGTTCTTGCTTTGCATGTCTTCAAGCTCGTTTTGTAGCAGTTTAACCTGATCCTCCGCCGCATCCAGCTCGATTTGCAGCTTGTCTTTATCTCTCTTTATTCCATCCATATCATCGTCAAAAAACATCGGGGGGGCATTCTCCACTTCAGCAACCGTCTGCACCGAAATGATGTCATTTTGTTTGTTCAGGTTGTCTCTTAAATCAGCATTCTCGTTCTCTGCCTTCAACAAATCATTTCGTATCTTTTCGTTGTCGTCTCTGGCTAGTTTGTGGCCCATCTCCAACTCGTGTAGTTTGACTTCTAGTTGCTGCAGATCAATCTTGAGCTCTTTGTTCTCCATCATCAGTTTTCGATTTTCGGTTTTCACGTCGTTGAGCTCATCACGGAGTTCCTCGATGTCTTTCTCAAGGTCTATCTTGTCCTCTTTCAGTGCGTTAACTTGGCGTGTTAAATCATTGATCTCTTGTTGAAGCTTGCTTTGCGATCCTTGTTGATCCCAGTTTCCTTTCTTTAGCTGACGCAGCTCTTCTTTCAGTTTATCATTCATGTTGTTCACCTCATTTACCATCTTTTCTTGTTGAGCCTCTTTTGTCTTGAGGATATCCATGTCGTGTTCTAGAGTCCAGAGTTTGCTTTTAAGCTTTTGAACTTCTTTCAAGGCATCTGCCTTTTCATCCAGGGCGTTTTGAAGTGCTTGCGAGTCTCCTCTAATATCGATGTTAACTGAGTCAAGGGGTCCAGCATCGGTGTCATCCTGGTTTTCAAGTTCATCCTCCAACTCGGCAATTCGTTTTTCACGATCAGCAAGTTCGTCTTTCAAATCCTCGATTTCTTTTTCCTGGCCTGAATTTGTCTTCTCGAGCTTCTTGATTTGCCCTTTGGCTCTCTGTAGTTCCTGTTCCAAAGGAGCAAAATTATTTTTACGCCATTCTAGATTCTTGTCTTTGTCTTCCTTGTGTCTGTCTCGCGCATTCTGGAGCTTGTTTTTGAGTTCAGCTTCGATATTTTTCAGGCGAATCACTTCATCCTCCAAAGCATCCTTCTCTCTCTTCTGCTCGTTCATCTCGGCTTCTAGTCTCGCCATCTTTGTGCGGTAAGCGGTCGCGTCACTTTTAGCCTTCTCCTTCTCACGAAGTGCGTCTTGGCAAATTGCCTCCAATTCTTGATATTTCTTCTTACTCACAACGTCTTGGTTCTGTTTAGGAATATCCACCGCGTTCAGCTGGTTTTGCAGGGCCTGGAGTTTCTTCTTCATTAGAGAAAGTTCGTTTTCTACTTTCTGTTTCTCGTACTTGAGCTTCTCGTGTTCGACCTTTAAGTCGGAGTTCCTCTTTTCTAGGTTGGCGTGGTCCTTTTTCATTTTCTCTTTCTCGTCCTCCAGTTTACGGATTTTATCTTCCAAGCGCAGAATTTCGCTGTCTTTGGACACTAAACCACGTTGGAGTTCTTCGACTTCCCTCTGAGCTTTCTGGTTGTTCCTCTTAATTTCTTTAAGGGCGGCTTGCAAACTGATAACTTCGTCTTTGAGGCGGTCTCGTTCTTCACGTAGTGCATCAGATGGACTAGACACTTGAGAAATCTTGACATCTTTATCCCGAAGTTCAAGCTCAAGTCTCATCTTTTCGTTGCTGACTTCCTGGTATTTTTGTCGGTATTCCGCGAGCTTGTTTCTAAGGTCATCTAAGTAAGCGTTGCTAACCCCAGATTTAGTAGCAACCGCACTGTTTTTGGCTGTCAATTCTTTTCTCAGCTGCTCAATGATCCTCTGAAGCTCTGCAATTCTTGCTTCAAGAATCTTCTTTTCGTCATTGGCAGCCTTTAAGCCTACGATAGCTTCCTTGAGTTGACTACGAAGGGTATCCATTTCTTTCTTTGCAGCCTTTAGTTTGTCCCGTGAGTCATCAACTTCTCTTTGAGCTTCTTCCAGAGCGCGGTCTCGCATTTCAATCTCTACGTTCAGTCCATCGGCCTTCATTTTGTATTCCTCATGCTCATGTTCCGTATCGTGCAACTTCGCTTCCATTTCTTCCAGTGCTGCTTGCAGTTTGGCAACGTTGTCTTGTGTAAGGCGTAGCTCTTTCTGCAGCTTGTTGTTCTCTCTGTCTTTGTTGTCAACATCTTCTCTCAGCTCCTCGATAACATGCTTCAAGCGATCAGAGTCCTTATCCCCACTCTCCAAAATGGCATACAGCTCGTTAATTTTACGTTGTTTTTCGATAACCTCATCATTCTTGTCTAGTAGGTCCTTCTGTGCAGCTTCAAGTTGCTGCTTTAGAGACTTTAGTTTGGCCAATCCAGCAACTTCCTGTGCCTCGGCAGTACTTAACTTGCTCTGTGCATCTTGCAACTCGTCCTTTAAGAGTTCGAGTTCACGCTCCGCGGAACGATACTTATCATTCATCAGATTTAGCTCATCTATTGCGTCGGGCAACTTCTTCTCTAGCTCCTTGATACGATTTTCTGCATCTTTAAGGTTTGTCTCGAGGCGGTGATTCTTCCCCTCCGAGTCTCCCAGCTTGTTCTTGTAGTCGTTTAGTTGCTGGCGCAGAACATCGTATTCCATTTCTCCTCTTTTTATTTTCTCTTTGAGGTCCATGTTTTCGTCTTCAAGGTCTCTTAGAGCGTCTGGATCTGCTCCAAAATCAAACCCTGGTGCGGCTGCATACTGGGTGTCCACTTGCGCAACATTAACGGGCGAGAAGTTGATGACATCTTGTTTTTCCGCGAGTTTAACTTGTAGGTCGGCGACCTCGTCTTCAAGCCTGTTCTTTACTTCCTTCAACTCGTCAATGTCCTTTTCGTCCCGCTGGAGTTCCAAGTTTAATACTTCGATCTTATCCTCTAAATCCTCGGTCTTTTTGCGGTTGATTTCGATTTCGTTCTTTAGCTGTCGTATCTCTGCCTCTAGATCGTCGTTATCCCTTTCCACGTCTTTTTTCTTCGCCTGGGCTTCTGCCAATTGATTCTCAAGATCCTCAACATTTGCAGCCAACGCCTTATAGTCTTCTATAGCACGATCTCTCTCTCCCTGCATCCGGGTGAGGTTTCGCTTCAAGTCAGCCAGAGTTACACGTTTTAAGTCATTAAGTTCTTGTTGCAACTTGGTTCTATCATCCCTAAGTGCATCGCCGTTTTCTTGACTTGATTTTAAAGCGGATTCCAAGAATTCCACCCTCTTCTCTAGATCGCCCTTCTTGCCTTGTAATCTACCAACCGCAGCATTACGATCTTCCTTTTCTTTGTCGTGGACATCTAAAGCCAGGCGAAGATGTACATGTTCTTCATCAATGACCAACAGTTTTTCTTGTGTCTCATTCAGACGTCTGTGAGCCTGCTCTAACTGACTCTCTAAGGACTTGATTTCATTGGCGTCGGCTAAGCCTTTGGTTTCCAAGACCGTCAATTGCGTTCGAAGTTCCATTAACTCCTTCTTAACGTCTTCTTTTTCTCGGTTACTTCTATCCAGCATTTTCTTGGCCTCCTCCAGTTTTCTTTGTAGTGTGCTGACGGTGTGCTGGTTTTCGATTGCTTTATCTTGAGCTTTCTTAGCGTCTGCTTCTGCTTGTGGAAGGCGGTTCTCGTAGAGTTGCAACTGTTGCCTAAGCTGATCCTCGCGAGCCTCGCTCTTTTTAAGTAGTGTCTCCAAGTCATGGACTCTCTCGTCAGGGTTACTGCGCAGTCTTTCTTCTCTGAAGCTGACAGGGAGCGCTGACTGAACGATGGACACGTTTGCCACCGCACTCTGCATGCTATTATTCATCTCCTTTATTTGGGTTTGAAGCTCCTTCACGCGATTGCGGTTGATTTCATTAGCACTCTTAAGAGCCTCTGCCTCTTTTCTGGAGGAGGTGACAGTGTCTTCTAGAGAAGTGATCTTTCGTTTGGCTGCGGTAAGTTGCGAATCTTTCTCTTTCAGATCTGACTCCAGGCGACTAATGATACGATCTTTCTCTTTAAGCTTGTTACGGGTCTGTTCCAGCTCTGGCTTGAGTTTTCTCAGTTTGGTCTCTAACTCATCCACCAGGCTTTGCAAATCGCTTTTCTGTTTCGTCAGCGCCTTGATGTTTGCCTCAGCGACGTTCAGCTTATAAGACAAAGAGTCAACATCCTGTTGAAGCAACTCTTTAGCTTCAATCTCTTCTCGCAGTTCCTTTTGCAGGTCATCGATCTTTCGCTTTTGAATTTTGTTGCGAGAGTCTAACTCTTTGTTTTCAGCTTCCAGTGTTTCATTCTTGGCCAACGCTGCCCTCAGTTGCGGCCTCAGATTTTCTAGCTCCTCTTCCAGCCGCTTGCTTTTTTGTCCCAGTGACTCTAAGTTAGCTTCATGCTTCTTTACCGCCTTTCCAAGAGTGGAGTTTACTTTCACCTGTTCTGAAAAATCAAGAGTTTTGTTATTGTAGTCTTCTTTGCTTTGCGTGAGTTTCGCGTTGGAATCGCTGAGATATTCCTTTAGCTTGTCCCTCTCAAGAGTCAGAGTTTCAACCTTCTTCTGCAGCTTCTCAACTTCTGGCCTCAGGTCATCCAGTTTTTCCCTCAGATCCTTATTAGCATCCAACAGATCGTCTTCCTCTTTCTCCATAACATTGATTTTCTTCCTCATATCAGCCGCCTTCCTTTCCCAGTCTTCGTTTTCGGAGTTGGCGCGATTCAGATCCCTCTGCAATGAAGCGATTTTGTCTTCATCGTTCTTGAGTTCGCTTTGGAGATGTTCTTCAGCCTTGTGTAAGCCGTTGTTTTCATTTTCGAGTTCGTAAATCCTCTGACGGAGTGGGGCGAGGTCGCTTTCAAAGTCTATTGTCGGCGCACTGTATGAAGTTTGCACCTCAACCGGTTTGATTTCATCAACAACTCTTTTTGGTTCCATATGCTGAAGCTTTTCAAGGACACCAGCCAGTTCAACTTCGGCATTGTCCCTCTCTTTCGTTACTTTCTCCAGCTGAGATTCAAGTCTGCTGATTTCGTTTTCCCTGTTGTCCAGCTTCTTGTTCAAGTGCTTAATCTCGTCTTCTTTAGAATCACAATCTGCCCTGGCACTTAACAGATCAGTCTGGGCTGTGTCGTAGCTTGACTTGAGATCTGATAATCTATCATTGAGCTCTTCAATCTTGTTATTCTTCTGCGCCAACTCGTTCTTATATTGCTCGGCTTCTTCCTGGGCTTGAGCTAGCTTCTTCTTCAAATTTTCTGCTACCTTGCGGTGCTTGCTCGTCTTGTCCGTCCAATCTTGCACTTGATTCTCAAACACCGTCTTGTCCTTCGCAGTCATCTCAAAGTCGTCCTCCAATCGCAGCAACTTCTGTTTGAGATCAGCGTTCTCCTTGTGAAAATAATCCTTCTCTTCGTCGGATTTTCTCAACTTGCTCTCTAACTCAGCAATCTTCCTGGATACCTCGTCAAGGTCCCTCTGCACCGACTCTTTCTCCTTTTCACTGACTTTGTAATCGCTGTCCAGATCGCCATGTTTCCTTTGATATTCCAGAGCAGTCTCGTGTAGACGTTCCATGTCCTTATCCAAATCGTCCAACTTAGATTCAAGTTTGGCAATGGTACCCTCTCGGTCTTCAATCTCCTTCTCCAATTCAGAAATTTTTGCTCTCAGGTCTTCTATGGTTGTGTCCCTCTTATCTATTTCCTTGTTGTCGTATTCAATCGTCCTCTCGGCCTTCGCTAGCTTGTTTTTCAGGTCATTGTAATCGTTCTTCAACCGTCCATAGTTGCCCTTCTCATTCTCAAGCTGAGCCACCATCTTGTTCTTTTCCTTGTTCTCGTCTTCATACTTTTCCTCCCACTTGTTGATATCCTTAGAAGCGGCATCAAGCTTTGCCTTCAAGTCGTAGTTCTCGCCTATAATAACAACAACATGTCACTTCAGCGGGAAAATCAATTGTTTTTACCATCCATGACAACTAAGCCTAGGTGTCTGGCTTAAACATTTTTGTTTGAGCCTTTCGCTTGCAATAAAAAAAACCTTGAACCGATGATATGGCTCTAACTTATTGATTTTGTGAATGACCCCTTCACTTGGTTATGCAGATGTAACCTTCTGTATGCTTCTGCGATACTGCAGACTCAGCAGTAAGTTTCCGCCATGTTGCCATCTTGGACGAAGTGGTATTAACTTTTAAATTCACAGTGTGACCATGTAAAATGAAAACGACTTTGTCTTTTCTCTCCTGATATTTATTATCATGTACAAAGTATTTTAATTTTTTGTGTACGAAATGATGTAATGTGACTATTCAAATGAAAACTCTTGAATAGTACAGTACAAGAACAGTACAAGATGACTCTCACTTCTGACTCTGTCAATGAAATCGTAGGGTGGTGTGATCATGTAAATGAAAGCTATTGAACAGTGCTTTCTGTTGTGTAGCTTATTTTTCTTGTACATTGTGGGTCTAACGTTTGAGTTCTTGGATGAAAACCAGACATGTAACCAAATGAGTGTGATCAAAAGAAAGTTTTACAGCAGGCCTTTCTATATGGTGCTGTTTCCTATAATAACATCCCTGGTTGGAACCTGTACTAAGTGTTCTTACCTTCAAGTCGCTTTACTTTATCGCTCAGCTCTTCGACCTTCTTTTTCAGTATCTCATTCTCGTCTCTAAGCAAGCTATCTCCAAAGGAAAACCCAGGCGGGGGAGACTCCAAGATAGGTTCAATCTCTACGACATTGACATTGTAAGTCTTCAGCTCTGGTTCTGCAAGCCTCTTGTTGAGCTCATTTTCCAGTTCTCTTATTCTCTCTTGCGCGGACAGCAGATCTGAATCCAGTTTATCATTCTTGGTGCGTAGTGTTTTCTCATTGTCCTGTAAAGAAGACACCAGATCTTCGGCTCTGTCGCGGGCATCCTCAGCAGCTCTAATGTCGCGCTCGGCCCTGGACAACTTCTCCATGAGAGCGTTCTTTTCTTGGCGCAGCTTCTCGATGGTTTGTTCATCCACGTCGTGCTGATCTTCAGCCTGATCGAGCTCAATAGATAGTTGGCTGCTCTTCTTCTGTGCGACTTCTATGTTGACTTCGGTTTTGTTCAGTTTCTGTTTTAACTCCGGGATGACCTTAAGAATCAAATGCAACAATAGAATCAATCAATCAATCAGTCAGTCAGTCAATATACTAGTTAGTCTAATCAACAGTGCGTTATTCATGACCGATTGAACGAACGGACAACATATGAATGAATGAACGAACGAACGAATGCGTGACTGCGTGAGTGAGTGAGTGAGTGAGTGAGTGAGTGAGTGAGTGAGTGAGTGAGTGAGTGAGTGAGTGAGTGAGTGAGTGAATGAATGAATGAATGAATGAATGAATGAATGAATGAATGAATGAATGAATGAATGAATGAATGAACGAACTTTGATGTCGACGACGTAACATCCGGAAAGTTGACCTTTGTTTGGTTTCACCTCTCATCTAATCGATAAATGGAATAAATCGACGTACTAAAGTATTCTTGAAAAAGTAGTGATATTTTAAGGAGAACCTAGATTCTAGTACAGTCACTATTGGGGCTTAAAGGCTAAAAATTCTAACCTTGTTCTGAAGATCGTTTATGACAACTTCCAGCTTTTCGACTTGCTTAGTTTTAGTCTGAAGCTCCTCCTTTCGCGCGTCTGCCTTCTTCTGGGCATCAACCAACACTTTCTGCAAGTCTCCAACCTTGACAAGTAAAATTACAAACAAACACATTATTACCCGAAATGTTATCAAGGTACCTTTAAAACTACAAAATTGTGCGCCCTATTCTTTATCTAATGCAGACACCCTCTACAACCTTCCCATCCCTCCTGTCCCCCATACACGTGTGGTCTCACTTATACGTGCCAAAGTAATCTATGCACCGAGCGCTAGAGACCGATTGGCATTCCTCAATCACTGATCGGAAATAATGAGATTGACCCAACCGATCAGTTTTTCACCGAAGTGGAGGTGACTAGTGGTGGATATTTATATCAACCTCTTTCACCGACACTGAGGTGAATAATTGCTTTCGTATATCCCGCACAAGCTGAACAACTAGCGGACCAATGTACCTACGGGAAGCCATGTTTCTCTTCAGCTGCTCGGAAGTGAATAGAATGTTGCTAATCACCTCCGAGTGAACCAATTAGAACGCACGAAAAGCATTATTCACTTGTTGGTATATACTAAAACCAGATAAAGCTGCTGCTAAATGCTCATGATGTATTTCCTTTACATGTAGACAAGTAAAGTCCGAACTGTCCTCATACTTTAAGCATTATTTTACATTTGTTGTAACTATGAATAAAATTGGTCTTTTTTTACCCACCCACCCACCCCCCCCCCCCCTCGTCCCCTCAGTCTCCCCGTAAAAAAAGCAACACATACCCCAGTGTATCTAATCATTTTTCGGTAACTGTTTTCGTTATCAGATTTTTGGGATACAATGGTTCTTTTCAAGTTTCAAGTGGTTTGTAATATATGGGATAACAGTGGAATTTTTCCATCTCATGACGAGAATCACGAGGTTCTGAAATAGCAGACCCCTACTGATTTTGCGCTAGTGAATAGCGAAACGTCTTTTTGATCATAATGATCACTCGTCTTCAATGGAAGCGATGTTCTAGACAGGCGTTTTTGTTTTGCTACTCTTAGTTGATGTTCTTAGCCGATTATCACCGAGTCGTATCCATGGATCTCAACTTCCAACTTTGTTGACGTGGGACAGTAATATTTAATCCACTCATATACTGTCAGCTTGAGGTAAGCGGTTGGACAGCAAGATTACAATTATGCCCTTCAGGCGCTGATAATTATAGGTATTTGAATTCATCCAAAAAGGTAAATCAGCTTGAACGCGACACATTTCCGTTATCGAGAATTTCTCCATCAGGCCAATGATTGTTGTTTAGGTGAGTCTCAAGGAAAGAAAACGGTCCTCGATTCAAAGTTAGATTAATTTTTTAGGGGTTTAATAAAGTCAGAAGAATTTTCCGTTACGACTGGGGGATAATTGGCATTGCTTCCATTGAACACAATGTAGTGTTCAAGTATAATTGTGCACAGTTATTGTCCAATCACGATAAAGCTATTATTAAAATTGATTCCTAAGCGAGGTGCTAGTGACGGTCGAGTTGTTGTCATATCATTTTCTGTGTGAGCGTGTCCATTTTAAAAAATACTGATTTTAGATGCTGGTGGACCGTTTCATTTGAAAAACTATACCGGGATTCTACAGACAAGTGATCAATATGATTATCCTAAAAGGACTATCATGCTGGGGGCTGGGAGGGGCTGGGGCGGGGGGGGGGGGGATTAAAACTAGACCCCCGTGCGACGTTTCGCCGTTAGCGCAAAATCAGTAGGGGTCCGCAATTTCAGAACATCGTGAATCTGGTCATGAACAAAGGGAATTTCTTGAATTCAAAAGAAGTTTAAAATGAAATGAAATGAAATAAATTGAAAGTTAATTCAAGAAATGAAATCAACAGAATCAAATTTCTTAGAACAAAAATATCTCTTTCTTTCTGAAGGAGGCTCGCAGCAGTTTTTCTGGACTTAAGGTGGAAGTTTTGAAATTACAATCTCGCATACAAGATAAATTTCGACCTCCTTTATACTACATCAATATTTCAACATATGATCAAAGTTAATTTTCTCATCGGTTTCCAAGCAAACACTATTACTATAGCAACGGTAGCGCAAAGCCTCTTATCTTAAACATTGTTGATTATCTGGAAATCTAGCCCGGGACACTATATGACGAAACTTTAGGGATTTAAACTACTCAATCTAGACAACTTGTAGGTGAAATAAAAAAAATCTGTAAAAACGTTTTCAAGTAAATAAGGAATCAATTTTTACCGGGTGATTTTGTTTATTCCCGCATTTTTCACCAATATCTCTGGCAAAATAAAACTCGACACTTTTTCTTTTCTGTTAAAAGGTTTTTCCTCATAGCAAAACATTCTAAATGTATATTGAGCTTCATGGGTGTCTCCGATTTTAAGATATTTATGTTTGAAAACAATTAAAATAAAGCTCAGATGAATGAAAAAGTTCCTACTTTGCATACATCGAGATATCTTTAAAATTCACCCACTGATTTTGCTGTTAAATTACAAGCAGTTAAAATAAGAATTCTTTTCGATATTCCCGTAAGTTTTAGGCTCATGAACCGAAATCGGTATTAGATAAGAAGGCTAAATCTTGGTCAAGTTTTAGTCGTTATTCGCTTTATTCAAACAAGAGTTTTATTTTGTTTGTCTCGGTCTATTTACCTGCTGTTTGCGTGCTGTGGATATTTATGATCTTACAGATTTTTTTTCTAATTTTACCTACAAGTCGTCTAGATTGAGTAGTTTAAATCCCTAAAGTTTCGTCACAAAGTGTCTGACTATATTTCGAGATAATCGGCAATGTTTAAAATGATAGGCTATGCGTTTCCGTTGCTATGGTAATAGTTGCTGCCGATGAGAAAATTAACTTTGATCATATGTTGAAATGATATTGTAGTATATGGAGGAGATCGAAGTTTATCTTCTATGCGAGATTATAATTTCAAAACCTTCACTTTAAGTCCAGAAAAACTGCTGCGAGCCTCCTTAAAACTAGACCCCCTCGCGACGTTTCGCCGTTAGCGCAAAATAGTAGGGGTCCGCAATTTCAGAACCTCGTGAATCTCGTCATGAATAAAGGGAATTTCTTGAATTCAAAAGAAGTTTAAAATGAAATTAAATGAAATGAATTGAAAATAAATTCAAGAAATGAAATCAAAAGAATTAAATTTCTTAGAACAAAAATATCTTAATTTAATTTTGGGAATTTTGGGGGCACAAAAAGTTGAAAGGGATCGAAAGTCATTTACAGTATCCTTTGTTTATCGCCATGCCCACAAGATTTTAGAGCTCTAGTTGTTTTACTTTTTTAAGAATTACTCCATGACCCACTGTTTGATAGAATAGAATTGAGAACTGTTTATATTGAGCCTGCTAGAAAAGGCTTACCTTAGCGCTCTTTTCTCGAAGTTCTTTGCGCAGCTTCTCATTCTGCGCATTGATATCGTCCTTTTGTTTCACCAAACTGTTTTTCTCTCGATTCAACTTCTCCGTACTTAATTCCATGTGCCTCTTGACTTTGACATTCTCTTTCTGAGTATCCTGGTACTTTTTCTCCACTTCTTCGTAATTCTCTCTCAGCATCTGGTATTCACTGAGTAACAACTTGTATTCCTCGGCCAATTCTTGGTTGGTTTCGGTCAGCAGATCGAGACCGCCCTCTTCATCCTTCACCACAGTCTTTGTCCGTGGCTCGTAAGGCAAGGATCTTGCTGAAGATCGACGCTGGGACATGATGGCAGCCTCACTTCAATCCCTCGGTATTTAGCTGCTTGGGTGATCCTCCTCAACTGATTCGAAATTTAACTCAACCTGAAATATCATAGTATAGAATACCTTTACAGAATGCTTTGATTGATTAATTGATGGATTGCTTGATTGATTGATTGATTGATTGATTGATTGATTGATTGATTGATTGATTGATTGAACGATCGATCGATCGAATGAATGAATGAATGAATGAACGAATGAGTGAGTGAGTGAGTGAGTGAGTGAGTGAGTGAGTGAATGAGTGAGTGGGTGAGTGGGTGAGTGGGTGAGTGAGTAAGTGACTGACTGACTGACTGACTGACTGGCTGGCTGGCTGACTGACTGACTGACTGACTGACTGACTGACTGACTGACTGACTGACTGACTGACTGGCTGGCTGACTGACTGACTGACTGACTGACTGACTGACTGACTGACTGAATGAACGAACGAACGAACGAACGAACGAACGGACGAACGAACGAACGAATGGATGGATGGATGGATGGATGGATGGATGGATGGATGGATGGATGGATGACGCTTTATCTCAATAGGGTTTACAATTACAATCAAGACTTTAGTCTCCCTCATTATCATTCTTTCTTGCTATATCTTCCTTATGCTTTTGTTATACTATAAAAATGTATAGATACTGTTCTACGAATTTTAGAGCTTTTTTGGGGGGAAATTTCAGAAAGATTAATTTCTAGCCCATCCTTTGGGAATTTTGTATCTAAACCTAATTGACAGTTGGGCAGTTGGGTGCTAGTCCAGAAAACATAGGTGTACCGCTCGTTTTACCGCTCAATAAAGTCCAAAAGTGATGAAGTCACAAAAACTAAATTTATGATATTATAGGTTTTGTTAGCATATTCGGAAAGAGCACGATGAAAAATGCCTACTTGCCAAAAATCAGCATCTTATTGCAATTTGGGGGCGAGATATTACCTCTGTTATGTCCTGATGACTCCATGCAAATCCTTCTAATTTTTTCTCAGTTCCAAACGATAAGAACTGAGACAAAATTAGAAGGATTTGTATGGAGTCATCAGGGTATAACAGAGCTAATATCTCGCCCCCAAATTGCAATAAGATGCTGATTTTTGGCAAGTAGGCATTTTTCATCGTGCTCTTTCCGAATATACTAACAAATCCCATAATTTCAAAAATTCAAATATTTGTGACGTCACCGTTTAGGACGCTATTAGTCAGGTATTTTCTCATCACGTGACACTGTAAATAAAACATTTTAAACTCATCTAAGTGTGACTTTAAACTCTCATTTCCGTTTCCTGATTTTAATAGTTCCCACCGGAAATACGAATCGATGACGTTTTTATTGTAAACAGTAGAGTAGACCGACATTTTCAATCGTCCATGAGCTACGTTCGTGGATGTTAATTTCTCTTTAAAGGGGCGGTCAGGCGTTCAACGCTGATAGTTGCGGTGAATAGGAAAATAGGGAGGAGGCACGCGAAGCTCCAGATTTTTAGTCGCATTTTCAGTATGGAAAAATGATCAAAATGCTTTAAATCTACTGTTCGCCCAACAAGCTAGTAAACGTCAATGTTCAAGGATATGCGTACGTGTTTTAAGGATTATATGAATGTTTTTGTATTGCGTCAATCTTGTCCCACTAATCCTTGTACATGGTTGTTTTTGGAAAACGAATTTGCACAAATAGTACTGCAAAGATAGTTGGGAGTTTCGTTGTCTATGCCCAAATGAAAGTGTGATCGTGTAAATGTGAAGTGATCGATCGCAAAGGCCGTGTTTTGGCTTGCCAAAAGATTTATATTAACATGACAATCAAGCTCTGTAATCGAAACTGACTATATCTGCATATATGCGCTGTGTACCGTTCACAGCTCATGGTGCTTAGCTCAGCTCAAATCACGGAAACTCGACATTTGGATTAACTGATCTAATTCAAAAACGACGATATCTAGCTTAGATAAGTTGTGGAACGCTGGAATCCTGTTAGTTGCTACATCTTTGTTCGGTAAGGGGTTCAAGCTATAAAATCGCAACCGTTCCGCATCGTTATTATTACAATCTGCGCATATAGGTCTTTAGAATCTGGCTTTGGTCCATTTGACTAATAGAAAAGTCTCTTATCTGATTTACGTAGATGCATTCTTGATATATAACAGCGCAACTTTTCTGGAAAATTCGAAGTGAATTGCGCCTGATGAGGGAATTTTTTGACCATTCACCTCCTCAATTCAAATGAAAAGTTTTGCAATCTAAAACAAAAGCTTGTCACCTTTTCTCAAGCCTCGGAGAAAATATTTCACAATCAGTAAAAACACGCATGCATAATCACGGCCTAGTTTAAACAAGGTAGGTACTTCGATCGTCATAGTTCACTCTGTCTTGGAAAAAACTCTTGATCGAAAACATTCGTAGACTACAAAATTGTACCTGTCAAGACATGCAACTGTATTCAAATTAATTCTTTGGGAACTTTCTAGTGCAATCAAACCGAAGATTACTAAAATAATTGTCTATAATTGTCGGAGAATTTATAATTTGCTTCAAACTGTTTCATGCTGGTATCAAAATAGCGCAAGGCTTGATTCACAAATTCCAAAAAGCACCTCGCGTGAATATCGAAATCATTTGTCAATACTGGAATTATGCATTCATTTGAAGAAGGACTAGCGTTTGGTCAATAAACCAAATTAACTTGTAAACAAACTTAAAGAGAACGAAGACAAACAACGTCATTTGCAAAATTTATGAGTTATAACCTTGTCACTCCTAGGGTCCTGTCTTAAGACCTTAAATGTTTTTCGAAGTTTTGCAAGCTCGTGAACAAATCCTGCATTGTGAAGCCTGAAATAAAATCTCCCAAAATGAATTGTGTTGTGTTTCGGTATTTTACGACTGAAATAATGAATCTAAAGTCTTCGATTTTGACTTAGAGAGCTGACTGCACCAGCTGAAATTCATGGCCTGATTTTAGACGTTAAGTACCAACTAGATCCAAATAGTTTAGTTTTGCGGTTGGTTAGTTAACTTAGCCGCAAAATGTGTTTTTCTTTCCGATAGTTACATGAATATTTTATACAGAACTCATGATCAGCTTAAACTATATTACGACACCCTAGCTCAATTACATCAGTAACTGTTAACTCAGTCAGCGATACACAGGGGTCGAAGGCAAACGTTTTCATTTGTTCTTTGAACAAATATGAAGTATAGGGTAACGAGTGTGGCATTATTACCGAGAGGTATCGTGTAAATAACGAAACGTGACCACCGCCCTACATCGCAGTGACAGCTCCGAGAAAATTTAACCAAGTTTAGAGGCAAAGCAAACAAATCACTTACCCAAAAGCAAGATACCTCCTCGTAACTACAGCGACAAATGGTTTGATTCAGTTCAATATGGCAGCACAACAAAGTCGGACTTGATCGAGCTGTTTTCAGACCTGCTAGCGAGCTCGAAGACAAGCTCCAACTCACGATCAAGTCGAACAGGACTTGTGTTGAATATATTATCAAGTTCCGGGTCGTAGGTTTTGGACAAAGGAATCCCCGATTCACAAAAGAGGTTCCAGAAAGGTTGCGTTTAAAAACCCAATCAAAATTCTCCAAGTCGACAAGGGCACGTAATCTCAAAGGAGAGAAGGAATGCCAAAAATTTTATTTCCCGGCGGAGGTTTTGTACTGATATGATGAATAGACAGCGATTGACAATACACATGTAGGCCCTTTAATTGAACCATTTACGAACAATGCTTGCTTGAATAAAGAACATGTTTAGTGGATTTTAGTTCTATTCGTAGAAAGAAAACCGCACTAATAACAAACTGAGATTTAAAGTTTAAAAAACATTTGACGGAACTATTACTTTCTTCAGATAGTTAACATCTTCTTTGTTTGTTATTCAAAACTCTCCCTGCTGTTACTCTTATGCAAATCTTCGAAAGAATCGCTTTCTACAATAATGTCGGAACTTAGTCATACTTGTTGAAATTAGCAAAGCGTTAAGCGCAGCATTTGTCACGTCAAACACAACACGAGAAGCTGGTAAAGGCAATACGTGAAGTAATAAGTGTGGTAAACATTGCACTTGACAAGTTTTTTGATATTCCAAGCCTTCTTCGTGTGCATCTTGTAGGGAACTTTTAAGGCGGTGATCTTATTTCAAAGCTCTTTATTGCAATTTGTCATAAACAAAAGCATACCGCAGCTTTTGTTCACGTTTAAAAGACATTGTGTAATTGCTGGTGAACACATTCTCCAAACACGCACACACAAAAAAATATGGCTTTGTGTCTGTCTCTGAAGTCATTGGACCAAACCAAAATCTGTAAACGTTAATATGTAGAATACACAGACAGAAGCGTTCTCCTTTATAACAACCTTATATTGGTTTTGATGCAGATACCCTCACTAGCGTCATTAGCGTTTGTTTACTTTATATTGTGTCCCAGTATCAACATGTATACTCTCCTTACTATTCTCTATATATTTGGTATGGTTCTTATTAGGAGAATTTCTTTGAGCATCAAGACGTCGTTATTTCCTACATTTCAGCCTCATGATCTCTGTGTTTGAATGAGTATAGTGATACTCAAAAGAGACATAAGATCTGAGCACTTGGGATTTAACGGGTTAACTGAAAGAGGCACATGTCATTTCCTGAGAATGCCCGGGGGGATACTCCACAGAATTGTTGGGGGAGGGGAGGGGGGGGGGCTCGGTCTTCCAAACCCTGACCCTATTTTAGTCCAAACTGTGTAATTTTCCGGTACCTTTTTCAGATCTGGGGCCCGTTTATCGAAAGTCCCGGTAATTTACCGGACCCGATAAGTATATTTGTAAATGTTTTTTCGCCGACTACACAGTGATTACAGACATGGTACTTTGCCAATCTTTTCATAGAATTATAAGATTTTAAAATTTAGTATTCAAAGCTAACAAAAATTGACTTCTGTTAAGAAACATTTATGACCAAAGACACTTATCGGGCCCGGTAAGTTACCGGGAGTTTCGAGAAACGGGCACCTGGCCTCTAAAATTTATACCTAGTCCTAATTTTCAGACCTGGGGCCCGTTTCTCGAAAGTCCCGGTAACTTACTGGGTCCGATAAGTGATTTTGGTGATAAATGTTTCTTAAAAGAAGTCAATTTTTGTTAGCTTTGAATACCAAATTTTAAAATCTTATAATTCTGTGAAAACATTGGCCAAGTACCCTGTCTTTAATCATTGTGTAACCGGAGAAAAAACATTTAAAAATAAACTTATCGGGCCCGGTAAGTTACCGGGACTTTCGAGAAACGGGCCTCTGGCCTCTAAATTTCATACCCGTTTTCAGGCTTAAAAATCATAGTAGCTCAAAGGACTGCAAGGCTGATCTGACTGCGTAGAAAACTTAACTCGACAGCGACATGATAGAGACCAAACCGAGAATCAACAGAATGCGGCAACCGTGGACAGCTGTTTCGAGCTGGTTGGCTCTCGTCAGCACGGTGTAGCACAGCAGAAATTAGAACAACCAACACGAGTAAGTTGTCTACCAAATGCACGTAGCAATGATTCCGGATGGGCCTAAATACAGACGTTTGCCCGCGTGACAACGAAGAATGAACAAAGCATCTGAAATCTTACCCTTAGGCACTACACATACCTATAGAGCTTATATAAGGGAGTACCCCCCCCCCCCCCCCTCCGTAGACTCTTAAGGCTGATGTAAAACCAGCCCTCAGTCTCACAATGTACCGGCAGTCAGCAAATGTACCGCCTACAAACAATAATATGCCGCTTAGTTCTCAATAATTTCCCACAAGACCCCTTATGTTGCCCACTAGGGTCCACTCGTACAAAACCTTTTCAGACTAGCAAATATTGACAGGAAGTTGGCCCCTGGATAGAGCTATTTTTGGTGAGAAGAACTGGCTCATAAAATATCGGATACATTATTCCACATCTGTTTTTGATTGTCTTGTTTTCTAAAAATCCTCATTCGTGAAATTCAATTTCGTTGGTAGTTATCTTAATGATTTACCCCGAGTTGACTAGGAGCTTCCAGAACAAAAAATGGCGGTGGGCGCGACTGATAAGCTTCTAGTCTCTTCATTTTCCTTCTTTAAGAAATTTTGCTTGAATAAAGAAGTGCGTGCAGTACCTCTTGCAATCGACCTTCCCTATCTTGATCGCAAGTGTGATTGCTTAAGGAGAGGATGAAATGCATGTATAACAAAACAACACTACATAGAGTCAACACGTCGCACCTCGTTGATTTCAGGAGGGCTTGTTCAAATGTTTGTTCAATGGCTATTTATGGATCTTAAAACTATGCTATAATTACTGAATTTCTGCACAGTAGGGTCTTTTTGTCAGTGGTTTTAAATCAAAGCCATTGTGTAAGAGGTAGATCAAGAAAAGTTACCAATCAATCTCTCCCTTTCAAATCGAAATCGCGGTATTGTGGCCGGAAGATGTAGGTTGCGCTTCATTAGAGATGAATGATCCAGAGATACAGCATAATGATTAAAGAGCATCAGAGGAAAGTTCTGCTCAGTAGCTTTCATTTGAATGGCCACCCTTTAGAATTTCATTCACAGACTCAAACGTTAGCCGAAACCACCCTGTACAGCATAATAAACAACACCACAGGAAAGTACTGCTCAGTAGCTTTCATTTGAATGGTCACACTTTAGGATTTCATCCACAGACTTCAAAGGTAGAACCACCTCGTACAGTATATAAACAGTACCATATAAAGAAACGCTCACTAACTTTCATTACCAACAATGTCAGGCTGTTACCATATCAACGTCGAGTTTTTAATAAATGCAAGAACTGAACGAAACCATAAATTATCTATTTGTCATTCCAGGTGTTTGCATTCTTTATTAAAAAGAGGACGACCGAACTTCATGTGTCAGTGAATATGTAAGTGACCCCTTCCAATAAACAACTTTGTTCGTGACTAAAGCCTGTCCGTGCTTTAGCGATCTTATTATTAAGTGGCCAAAAACATGACATAATGTTTTGTTCAAATAAGCATTTTGGAATCGTTTTGCCCGTTTCGATTATCCTCCACGCGACCTTGGAAGCGGAGACCGTCGACCAGCAGTCGGATAGCGTTCTCAACATTCTTCGTTTTGCAGCATCGGTAGAATAAGGCTACTCCTTTGTTAGGCTGAAACGTTTGGAAAAATATACGTTACAAAGACAAACAACTTATATGGAGCCTGATGTTGTTGAATTAGCCTGGAACGCATCCCGGAGCCACTTGTCCTGGGGCAAAACAAGTGCATTTTTCCTCAGGGAAGCATCGAGATTAAACGACCTTTGACAGTAATGAAGTTGTAAAATCTGATCGTGTGATGCTATGTTCTCTAGCTGGTTTCAAATTATTTGACATTGCAAAGAACTGATGAAGCAAGATCGAAGAAGATGGACTCTGTTCTAGGCGGGAAGATGCAATGAAAAAAGTGTTTTTCAGTGCAACATCATGCTTGACTGACGTGAATTTTAATAGGCCTATTACACTTTGCGTTCCAGGAGATCTTTCAAAATGTTTGATTAATAGTTAGATATAATTGAATTTTGATAAATGGAAGTTCGATTGCGTGTGTAAATATTAAACTTTGTTCCAGACCATATTTGGAAGTGTTTGCTTGCAAGAATTTGGGTTGTTCTTTAAAAAAACCAATTGACAAATATTCCACGAGTGCGCGTTGGATATGAGATGATAGATAGCACGCGCCGAGTTGGCTATAATCAGTTTCATATCCAACAAGCGCGAGTGGAATAATTGTTTTGTAAAACGCAATCAAGAAATATTGCTAGATCTTGCTGATTGCGCTTTGCAAGAACAACCAGAAGACAATTTAATGGCCTCTATTTCTCTGACATGGTATAATGGCTCATATATCATGGCAGTTAACGTTAAGCCAATCAAATCCCTGGAAATGCATTATACACTAAATGATCCGGTTTTTAATAATAGCTGTTATAACAGTTTGGCTTGCGGTCAAATAATATTTTGAATTGTTTAAAAGGCACACAAGGACATGGGTCAATACAATGCAGAACGAAAAAATTAGAGGTTGCAAAAATAAAACCTGACAAAAAATTCAGGCTTAGACTACGCTTGTACGGAATCCCGTGCCGCAAGCCTGAACGAGATCCCGGAATCTCAAACTGAGTTTTGTGGCCTTCAATACTTATCTTTGTCTGATGGATTTGAAAGGAATCATGATTCAGGAATTTTTCATGACACAAAATCTTAAAAATGGTCTATAATAAGCGCAAAGAATCTATAAACGGTCTCATTAGAGAGGTATTTTGTGATAAACACCCAGTGACTCTCAAAAAGTTATTTTCTGCAAAAATGTCTAAATCGTCTGAGTTTTCATTTGGCTAACAGTACTTATCTTTTTTGTGTTAAATTTGATAGGAATCAAGATTCCGCGAAATCTTAAACAGCAAGTTTGGGTTTAGATTATTAAAGGAATACTCATTTTTAGACTGCTAGCGATATTAAATTATATCCTACCTGCGCAAGCGGAAAATGGTATTTCTGCCAATGTAGCGTCGCAGGCAGAAATGCTCAGTATTTTGCCGGCACGGAACAAACGACTGGGCGTAAACGTAAAGGCAACTAGGAGTATATTCATACAGGCCCCTGTATCTACACATTTGTGGGTGTCTTTCTGGGTATCGTAGGTAAAATGATTTTTTCTCGCGCTAAAAAAAATTACGAGAACAAACAACGTACACGCATAATCACTCGAGAAAGCGAAGCTGAGCGAAAACCTCGGCTGGTTCGCTTGATCAAACTCTACCACGTACACTTTCGTTTCGTTAGCTCCCTTCCTGTCCCCGATTTTTCTACTCGTGGCTCTCACCCAAGTTATAAAAGCAGTACAGGATGGCACTTGCATTAAAGTGGAAGTGTCACCTCATTTTAGTGTCACTTTGAACAGCCAAAAAAATATTTGAGTGCCGGTTGTAAACGCTCAAATAATGGTTCAGTTTTGTTAACAATAACCATACAAGTGCACAGAAACTACTATAAATTATCTTTGGCTGAGGATGGCTACGATGGAAATGGACTGCAACAGTCTTTTCAAGTTCTTTCTGTGTATTTTGGAAAAATTGCTAACAAATTATTATGTTTTGTTCTTCCTCGGAGAAATCATTTCATAGTTTTCTCTCGGTGCTGCATTATATCATTTTGATAAGGTGTAACCCTTTCAACCCTTAACGAAAATAATATTAAGTTAGTATAAACACTGTCTCGGTCGACAAGTTCTATTAACATATTCCTTTTAAAAAAGTTGAAAGCAATGGACACACAGTATGCTTGGATCTTTGCTCATTTTTGGTGTTCTTAGTCAAATATTTTAGAAGGTTTGACCAACAAACAGCAAAATCTCCACGACAGTGCACCTTTAAAACAAACTGATCCTACAGCATGTATTTCACATGAAATCTATAAGCAGTATTTTTACGTTGGTTGTGTTCCTTTTTCCAGCCATTAATAAAAAACGAAACTTACAAATGTTTTTCAACTTCAAGGAGTAAAAAGGGTTAATCTACTGGGTTTTTTGTTTGTTTATTTTTTTTTTTTGCCTTTTTTATTCTAATCTTTGGAGGAACGACGCACTGCTTACGACCCTTCAAAGAGTAAGTGAAAAATTCAAACAAATTCCCTAACAACTACCTACTTCTCATCACCTCCCCTCTTAAAACGGAGGACACAGAAAGGCAATAATTTAAGTCATCATAACAAGTGAATTAACTCAGCTGATTGCTTAAACAAAATAGGGTTAATTTTAGCAGCCGAGTTCCGCCAGATTACGACCAAATTCAAATTAAGAATTGTGGGTAACATTCTTTAAAGTTCTAAATGTTTTTGCTTAGTCTCTCAATAAAGATTGTTGATCCTGAACGGCCAGGGAAAAATAAAACAGGCTGATAAACAGCTACCAATCTCTCAGGAGCTGATCGGATCGCGTGGGAAAACTTCGAAACTTTCATTCTGAAAAATGTTTGGTTTATCAACAGAGTTGATAACTAAAGATAATTTGGCCACTGCAAAGAGAATCGAAAAACGTTCCGTGCTTTAGCCCTTCGTCCGAACCGGCGGCGTTTATGATATACGGGGCGTTAATTAGGGAGAAAAGTTCATTGAGTTTCTCCTAACAAGTGTTCAGAGCATAATTTGCTATACATTAATTGTCGCAAAACAAACATTTCGTTGTTCAAAAGAAGGGAAGACAAAGACAAGAAGCAGGAACCCCTTTGTCAGAACGCTCGAAACGTTAGTACTTCAATTTCTTTTCGGCTGCCAAATTAACTTATTAATTCTGTTGATTAAATCAAACATTCGTTTCCACTCCCCCGCGGACGCAGCTCCACAGCGTCTTTAGAAACCAACCACCTTATCGTTTTCAGTCATTCTGACGATTATTTTACGCGCCCACTGCGCTTACATCACGCTTTGGCGCTTTGCCTTCCTTCAATTTAATCAACGAAATGTCTGTATTGCGAGAACTGTTACACAGCAAATTATGCTCTCAACACTTGTTAGAAGAAACTCAATGAACACTCCCTAATTAACGCCCTGTATATGACAAACGACCCCCCTCCTAATAAGAACCTCGGGCGTTTACAAATGGTCAAAATCTACACTATCTGGCAAACTCAATCTTGTTTAACGACTTTAAAATCAATACCTTGTATTCATAATCGTTTGCGTGTAGGGAATTTCATCTTTCTAGTACATTGTAATTGCAAATTCTTGGATAGCCTTCAATAGTCTTACAGGTCTTAGACGATAACATGGATTTGTAAGTTACCAAAATATTCCTGGGAGAAGACGCTCCTTTTTCTCTGCTAGCACTCAGTAGTATGTATAAATGTCATCTTCTTACCCCGTAGTGATTCCTTTGCCTTCAGACGATACTTAGAACTTTCGGCTCCCCTTAGTGCATGCCTACATTCTAACGTGTCAAGGTAAGCAGCGATGTCGTGAATGCATCTGCAGTGTACATACTGCATTCCTGTTTGGCTGTTTTGTTTGTTTTTATTCAGTAAACAAGCGAATATAGATCACGTGAACGAGTGATTAAACAAAGGTTATTAATTCTGTAAGGACATAATAGACTATCCAAACTCTTCGAATGACATTCTAATAACGCCATAGAATGTCACTTTAAGGGCTTTTATATCTTATTAACGAAGCAAGAATAATGATATTCAGTTCCATATGAAAGAAAAATTGTTTTTCTGTTTGAAGGGCAAAAGGTGTAATTAGTAAACCAGTTACAGTAAATCCTAAGTCCAGTAACCACACAACTAAACAACAAGTTTGTTTGAAAGTTAATTGTCTAAAATTCCAACAGAGTGCAGATCTGATTCGACACGATATAACAACACGCGGCATCAGCTCCACGCTTTCAAATATGTTCCACGCCCTAGAAATTTCATGTTTCAATCCTTCTAGTTACAAACTAATTTAGTTGAAGTCGTCGAGCGTGTTTGTGACTGTGGGAAAAAAATTCAAATCACGCTTAATCGTGTACTGCTTTTGTTTTTCGTGACATTATTTATCAAGCGAAACAAAAGAGAACAAGTTATCAGGTCAATTCTCACGGTCCCTGCGAAGGTGGGTCATGCCTAACAAGGAAATGGTTCTTCAAACTTCAAAGACCTCAAAGAGCTGTCAGTGAAAGTTATGAAAAGTTAACACTAATTTGGCCAACAGTCCATGACAGAATCTACATGAGCGTGTTGAGTCCGGATAGTAATTAAGAGCGGTCAAACAGCGCTTCCGGTTTCCAGTCGGGGGGGGGGGGGGGGGAGAGGGGAGGGGGCGCTTAATAACGGATCAATTGTATAGATAACAGTGCAGCATTATATTATTTTGATAAGGTATAACCCTTTCAACCCTTAAGGAAAACAATATTAAGTTAGTATAAACACTGTCTTTTAAAAAGTTCAAAGCAATGGACACACATTATGCTTGGATCTTTGCTCATTTTTGGTGCTAAGGAATAAGGCATTTAGTGAACAATCCCTCCCGCCTTTGGAATAATCGAATTATGTCGAACCTTGCAAAAAAATGTCTTGAATGGTCGGGATAAAGTTTGCGCAGGCAAAGTGATTTATTTTGTGGGGTGAATCACCTAATATGTCAACTTCTTTCGCAGTGGATCAAACCAAGGGTTAAAGTATTTCAAAATTTTTGCCGCCTTTTTCAAACACGTCACGTGATTAATTCGAAAGCGCGGGAAAGTTGGCGGTGGCTTCTCATAGTATCCAACAGGCTGCGTTCGTTTTGGTCAGCGCAAATGGAGCAAGATTCCCCCGAAAAGGACCCGCATAAAACAATTTCACACACAATAACACAACAACATAACTTAGAAGAAAAATTGAGGAGGGAGAATAAAGGAAAATTACTTAAAACAAGAAAAAATCTAACTGTGATATTAAAGGGAAGTATCATAGGTTTTTTGGTATCTTTTGTTAAAAATGATGAAATAAGACCTTCAATCAGCTGCCAAATAATTCTAGAATGACGAGAGGAAAGAAATTAATTCAATTCTTGAAAGGAACAACTCGTGATCTCTTCTCACCTTTTTTGGAAACGAAAATGCGAGGACTTGAAAAACATTAGCCTAACCTTTTTCAAGTTTCAATCCATACCGACCTACTCTGTCTCTGGCCAGAAGCATTAATCGACAGTTTTTTTGCACTGGGGTGATAATTTATAACAAACTTGACAATTATTTCTTTGTTTCCGCTGACAGACAAACATTTTTGGGTTTTGAAATGAAAGCAAATTCGCGTGATACTTCTCCTTTAATGTTGTACTTAAATTTACAGGAACCGCTCCAACTAGCTGGCAAACAGTTTGACAAGCTTTTGATACAAACAGAACTTGTTTCTATCCTCGCCAACTTTTGGCAAACGCATATTTGACGTTTTAACGACTGTCAACGTAAGGTTGTTCACCATTAGTCAATCCTTATTCAGAAAACCCAGTTTCTACATTTTTCACCGGCTGTATCAATTTTTTACTACAATTTTCGCTGTCTCATGTTTCTGCAATGAATCGCGCGGAGAACGCGTCACGTGATTAATTTCGAAAGGGCGGGAAAAGTTAGTGGTAGCTTGTCATAGTGTCCCACAGGCTGCGTTCGGTTTGCTCAGCACCAATGGATGAAGATTTTGCCGAATAGGACCCGCATAGAACGATTTCGCTCACTTAATAACATTACGATAAGTTTGAATGTCAATAACGAAACGTGGAAGAAAAATTGCGAAGGGAGAAACGAGAATTACATAAAACAAGCGGAAAAGACCTACCAGTGATATTAATGTTAAACTTGAATTGACAAAAATCTCTCCAAGTAGTCCCAGCACAAGGTGGCCCTCCAAGTTGTTTTACACAAATCCCTTAAAAATTGATACCATTTCAGAGCCAAGACCTCCCCAACTTCTGCTTATGCGCAGAAGTTGTTCAGTCCTGTCTTACAAAGCAGCGAAGATGACAGCAAAGATAACCAAATGGTGGAAATTAAACTTGGCAAAAATGAACTGGTCCACAACGAGTCAGAAAGCACCTACACACAGCAAGCAAATTAACGTTTTAACGATGACAAGGTGTTGAACATCGCAACAACAGCTGGCAAACAGGTTGACAGGCTGTTTGTGACAGACAGGAGTTGCTTATATTCCCGAAAACCTTTTAACAAACGCATATTTGACCTGTCAACGACTGTCAACGCAAAGTTGTTCATCTTTAGTCACATCTTTAGTCAATCACTATTAACACCCAGTTCCTACATTTTTCACCGTATCAATTTATTACTCGGGCCGTGATGCGGACCAAGTTAAGGTTTCGGTAGCATTATCAAATTCTTTTTTCTTTTTGGGGTCGCGATGGGCCGAGAGATAAGACTTCGGGCCACGAGTTATTGTTCTCGGTCTCGTTTTTTGTACTCGGCTGGTACGAGTTACGTTTTCTGTCATGTTATCAAATTCTTTAAATTCTCAGTCGCGTTCTTCGTTTTCGGGCCGTGCGGAGTGTTTACAATATGCGAGCCAGACGTGCGAGGCATGAACAAAACATGTGAGGCATGCGAGGCATGAACAACCCCAACATAAACTGCTAACCGTTAAGCTAACCGGGAGCTATTTAAGCCAACCTAAGTGCTATTTAGGCTAACTGGAGTGCTCTTTAGGCTAACCGGAGTGTTTTTTAGGCTAACCTGAGTGCCTCAAGGCTAGTTTTGTTTAACCGAAAATTTGGCAACTAAATCAGTCTAGGACCTCGCGGGCCAAGATAGATAAAGATGTCTCACGTTTACTATAGAAAAACAATCAATGTAGAAACGGTTTCTGTCTTCAAATGAAAGGTGAATAACAAGTGCTTTCCCCTGAATTTCATTTAAAAATATAAACAGCGAAACATTGAAAAACGTACAAGGATATAAATGTATGCGTGATGCGTAACGTTACTCTAGATCCCGGGGGGGGGGGGGGGGTACTCAACGGCTGCTTGGGTAGGGAGGTGCGGCCCGGGTATTCAAGCCCTGACCCTGTTTAAGACACAATTCTCTGATTTCCCTATCCCGTTAAAGACAGAATTCAAAATTTTCAGGCCCTTTCTAAGACATTTAACCCAAAATCACACCCTGTTTAAGACTAGAATGAAATAAGAATACACTAGTTTCTTACTGTATTTTAATGTATTGGCAATCACAATCTGTTTAAGCCATTAGGGCATGTAGGGATACCCTGAAAACCATACCCTATCGGGCCGCACGTCCCCGTTAAGGTCACATAAGGGAGTACCCCCCGGGTCTAGATCATAACGAAAATTACGATCCGTCATTGACCCGGCGTCACATACATATTAGGACCGTACTAATGGTTTCTGTCTCTAAACGAAAGGTGAAAACGTAAGGATTAAAGCCCGGGGATTATCTGAAAAAGCATTCGTATGACAAATGTCGTTTTCCCCTGTATTTCATTCTGACTGCAAGAAATGCAATTCTATCTGGTGGTTACTTATTGCCTCACTATATCTCTGTATCTATCTATTTGGTAGCCTGCGAGCAAGCTCTCTCGGGGGTGGGGGGCAGGAGGGGGAAAAAGGATCCACCCCCAAGAGAGCTTGCTCGCAGGCTATTTATTTGCGGGAATTGGCGATGCTGGAGGTTATCACTGTTAAAAGATTGTAGGCTTTACGCACCACACAGTCAAATATGGCCCGAGTATAAGCTGGACACAACTTCTTGTTGTTTCTAACATGCTTATACTATGAATCGCGAAGGGAACCAGGCAAACAGAGCAAAACTACTGAAACTCAAACGAACTTATCTATCTACAAAAAAACATTTCTCTTGTATGCCATTTTGACACGTTGCTCGCATGACAAGTTATGCTGCTACTTAACGCTTTTCCGCGGAAGTTGAAACCAAGAGTTTTCCAACTATTAATAGTTTGCCAACTCGAGTTTGTCATCTTTTGTTTGCTGTGTGAAGATGCCAAGAGAAGGGCATTATAAACAATAAATCATCTTTGTTTAACGCTGGATCAACAAGCTAAGAAGCAAGAAACAGGGAGATTTAGGTGATGTTATAAAAAACAATTTTTAAAGACAATTTGTAACACGACATGGCTCGCAGACAATTTTGTCGTGACAACGTGTTGCAAACTTTTAAAGCAAATTTTGCCTCGCCATGTTACACGATGACAACACTTAACGAAACACCACCTTTAAAGTTCTCGGAAATTTGCATTTTCAGGCGTTTCAAGAGACGAGAACTAAATTAACCCTGACCAAAGTTCTGCAAAGGCTTAAGTACATATCATACAAAAGGAGGTAAGTTGTCTTTTAACATTTTAATGCCAAATACCTGTTGTAACTTTCTCAAAATATAACTAGGCACACCTCTTAATTTAATTTTCTTTTGCCTTCTTATTTACTTACAGAACTCGTTTTAACTTTTTTAATATATAAAGTATTTCCTTCCCGTGAAAAATCTCTCCAAATCATTTTTTCAAGGGACCAAGAATAAGCTAATTACTTTCTTGAAATCTGGTGGAAGTGGTTTCCTTACGTCTAATATTACTTTAATTTTAAAACACCGCTGATTTTTTCGTGCCTAAACAGTGTCAAGGAACGTTTTGCTCCAGGCAGTCTATCTTTTTAACATGCACAGGGGACAGATTAGCATGAAGTTGAACACAAGAGCGCCCAAGACAGTTTCCCACGCGTCGAAAAACGAGGCAAATGCCTTTCAAGCTTTGCAGCCAGTGTTTCGCTTCTCTCTCAAATATTGTGCAATAAGAGGAACTGCTGGAAATCTAAAGGAAAGCAGTACAAGTAAAACAGATTCTATACCAAAAAGTCTAACATGCCATGCAATAAGAGATTATGAGAAAGATCTTGACAGCAAAACGTATTCCACTTTCAATTTTAAACTTTAACCTGCTAAATGTCAACTGGTACTTCCATTAAATTTTATGCTCTTTCTTTAAAAATTAAATATACCAAGTCACAACCCACCAAGTGGAACAAAATTGCAACATTTTGTGTTTCAATTGAAACGCAAAATTTTTAAAAGTTTAAGATGGCTTTGAACCAAATAAACGTGAAGCTTGTTGACTGCCTAGAGTACAGCGGTCATTTTTGGGGTAACGCAGAGAAATCTCTACTCGTCCACGATTGACTAAATGACGACTTTAAAATCGTTTGATTGGCTTAAAGCTGATGCTGATGCAAACATTCTTTGGTCATTGGATTTGGCTTGAATGATTTTAGCCATGTAAACAATATGGCCAATATATTGGACGTTGCAAGCGCTTCCCCTCGTCTTTCTTGCTCAGGGGCTGTTAAGACAGCAATGGTAAGCCTGGTGTTAAATACCCACTATTTTTGTTGCGATTTCACAGCGATTTGAGTGCAATTTTAAAGAATCGTGTGTTGGCGGGAAAGGTGTTCATGAAATGCGGGCCCTTCGAAGATAGTTTCATCTCCACCTCGATTGTACCCGCTATGCTCATCACAGATATCAAATCGCAGTCAAATCCCCGTGAAATGGAAGGAACATTAATATTGCATCAAAAAATCACCTGCGTAAAAGGCTCTTATCAGCCAGTTCTACAAATCGACGCCAGCATAAGAGTGAGATCAAGGAAAAGATAATATTTCTTTTCTGTGCCTGCACTCATGCTTGTGACACCCTGATTCAGTCTGAATCGTACTGACAAATTAAGCTGTACAAAAAAACCTAACTTGAGAGTGATAAAATAAATTAAATACCTAAGAACGCTTAAGGCCTTGAAATCATGTTATCTTATTCTAAGAATCGGTTTTTCATAAGAGGTCGCCTTTTTATACACCCCATTTTTCAGAAACTAAATTTCCAAAACTTAAATCGATACCTTATTTTACAAGGCTACATCTATAGACTTTTTCATGGTTTCTGACGCCATTTTGGTTGGAAGCCAAACAAGGCTAAAATTAAATGTATGGGATTTTAGCCAACTTTGAGAGTTCAAACCTGTCGGATTTTCAAAGCGAATTTACTTTCTAAAAGGTATTTTCCATACGATTATTTGCGTAAAATGTAGACAACAGATTCAGACTATAAAGGCCGTAAACAAAATTTCATACAAACTTCATACAGTCCTTCTTATTAAAAATATGCAAATTTGCCGCGACAGTTTAGAAACGTTGTTGAGTCTGTAATGGTCTTATTTTCGATCAAATTAGTGACGAAACGTAGATATATTTCGAGTGGAGTTACAGAGGTTCAAAGTCAGATAAAATCCAATACTTTTAATGTAATTTTAACCGACTCCCCCCCCCCCCCCAAACAACATGGCGTCAGAAACCGTCAAAAGGTCTTTTGCGATAATAGGGAGTTTAAGAAGCTACTACGGCGACAGCAACAAGAACGTCACAAAACAATAGAATATAATGAGAAAAACAAAGGCCCTGCACGGTGTTATAAATTTTGGTACATTTCCTCGCCGTACTCGGCCAAAAACAACAACGCGCATGAAATGACCAAATTCAAGGTTTTGTGGAGAACGTGAGTACATGACGGTAAATTTTTCATTCTCCGTCTCAAATTGAACGCCGTTCCCACCTGTTCTGTTACTGGATAGTTTAGCCACATTGTACAAGTTAAACGAATTGGAATAATCGCGAAGTAGTACAAGTAACGTGAACTTATATTGGCGTTGCTGTCGTGGTTTCTTAAAGTCCCTAATGTCTTAGCGCGGCCCATTTCGAGCAGCGAACTAACAACTTCTTCTCACTGAACTCTCCTTATTATAACTTGGAGTAGATTCCTTATCCTTAATAATTTATAAAGTCTTTTTCCTCTAGACATATTTCTTTGTGAAATTTGCGATTAAACACTTAAAGCACGGTGCAAAATTGTGTGTATCCACCGCTGAAATTGTTAAATGCAATAATGCGCGCAAGCCAAAGAAAAGGCTTACGCGGCAATTCAACGTAAAGAGTGTTTCTTCTTCAGCAACATCGCTTCTAACAACTTTGGGTCCTCGGGATTGGGATAGGAGTATGAGACCGAGTACGAATGCAACTTTATAATTTATAACCAGTAACTTTCTCGAGACCTCCCTACTCCCTGTTACTGATTGTAATCGGTAGAGACGGAGGTTTTAGGAAGGAGCCTGGTGCAACACGTCATAATATAAGGCATGCGCCCTAGGGAGAAAACTCGTACTCACTCTCGTACTCTTGGGACTCAAGCTGCAGCTTCATTACGCTCAATATTGCATTGAGTGTATGGGCTTTAGGTCCCTGCAAAAACTCTATTTTCGTTTTATAGAACACGCTTTTACCCTATTACACCCCCGTGGCCCACTTCCCATCTTATAAAATAAAATATTCTTACAGTTCCGACGTTTTAGTGTTATCCTTTGGTCGAGTCCGACCGCTGCCGGTTCGTGAAACCTCAACACGCTGTTCTTTAAACTCCTGCACTTTTCTCGTGCGCGTGCTAGTTTCTCTCGTCCTTCCAAGTGAAGAACCTTCTCTCCCCTCTCCACCTCTGGTAAACTTGGTTTCTACTGTCTGGATTCTTGATGAAGGGGTGGCCTGCAATGGCTTCCTTTCAACGTGAAGGTGCATCGGTTCAAATTCTAATTTCTCCTCGGCTTCTACTTTGACACGAATGGGACTCGCAGACCCTTCGACCTGTGAAATGACAGTTTGACTGTTTTCTCTCTGTCTCTCAGGAGTTGTCTCGACTCCATTTACCGGGGACTTGACCTGGAATTCTAGCAACCCCTGGGAGAAGTTAGACGCCGAAGCAGAGGCAGAAGACAGGGTCTGCAATCGTGTGACTTTTGTCATGACTGTACTGCTGCTGATTGTAGACGTATGACTTCTAGTGTCTGCGACATTTAACGATGTAGGCGTCATGGATTGCGATGAGGGGTCTACAAGAAAGTTTATCTTTGGGCTGGCACTGGATTCCAAGTGGGTTATCTTAGTAGGGCTCATGGGTGGTGTTCTATTAACACCATCAGTACTTACAACTGTAATAGATGGTTCATCCGCCGCTCCATCAACCTTGTGCAGCTGCACTGGACTCAGGCTCCTCTGAATTCTTGTGATCTTGGTCGTCACGGTGCTGCCGGTGTGATCTCTGCCTTCTGTGGCGGTACTGCTGTCACCTTTGCGCGTCTCGAAAGGACTTTTAATTTTCACCATCCTTTTCGGGCTGATCTCGTAGCTGGAAATCTCCACCAGTTTCGACTTGTCTTTGACATCAACCATAAACTCGGTGCGACCGAAAGTAGAAGACTGAGAAGCCTCTGTCGGTGTGGATTGTTGGGGTACAACGACCTCTCTAGTCACTGTAACGCCTTTCGGTGGCATGATGTACGACGTGGTGTAGTGCGCCTCTACCTCTCGCTCTGGTCTTAGCAAGCCCTTGAGTCGGAAAATCTCTTGGTTCAACTCTTCGATTTCTTTGATGTACCCATTGCACTCGAGTATCTTAGTCTCCAACTCGCGTTTCAACGTAGCAATATCAACTTCGAAACTGGAGCTCACATTCCTTACTTGACTTTCCCTGTCCTTTTTCTCGTCTTCTAAGAATCCTTCCAGCTTTAGTACTCGGCTGTTCCGATGATTGAGCTCGATATCCAACTCTGCTAGTTTTTGGTTCAAGATCTGGATCTCATTGATGTAACCATCGCATTCTACTTGCTTGTTACTGAGCTCTCGCTTGAGCCTTTCCAAATCCTGCTCGTTCGAACTATTGAGAACTCGCAAACGCTCAATCAAGGTCTCCTTCTCGATGATCTCCGTCTTGTACACCTCTATCCTGCTCTCGATTTCAGTTATCTTTTCAAGCAGTATGGTGGTTTCACTCTCTGTCAGATTTTTCTCGGTTCGCGCCTCGTCCATCCGTTTCACCAACACATCAAATTTGCTGCGAATCGTGGACAGCTGGGACTCGAGGTCATATTTTTCTTGATTAAGCTTCTCAATTTCCCGAATGTACCCTTCGCACTCCACTTCTTTGGTCTCTAGGTCTCTCCTCAGCCTATCGAGTTCGGCATCATTGTTTGAAATCAGGACGCGGAGCTTTTCAATGGTCGTTTCCTTCTCGATTATCTCAGTCTTGTACTCTTCAATGCGAGTTTGAATCTCGATTATCTGCTCGTGCATGACACTAGCTTCGCTCTCATTTATACTCTTTAATTCATCAGCTCGGGCGACCACAATCTCTTGGTCCTTCCTGAGTTCAGTTATATGAACCTCCAGCTTCGTGATTGTATTGCGAAGGGAATTGATTTCCATGGCCT
The DNA here is from genome assembly GCF_977016875.1 of Pavona decussata. Lineage (NCBI taxonomy): Eukaryota > Metazoa > Cnidaria > Anthozoa > Scleractinia > Agariciidae > Pavona > Pavona decussata. The sequence goes on along the minus strand of NW_028145860.1, from coordinate 1,639,283 downwards.
GGTCTGATTTCTCGTGCTTAAGCTTCTCAATATCTTGGATGTATCTTTCGCATTCGATCTTCTTGGAAGCCAAATCTCTCTTGAGACGGTCAACTTCCTGCTCGTAAGAAGTAGTCTGGAACCGCAACTTTTCTATGATAGTTTCCTTCTCAATGATTTCTTTCTTGTAACTCTCGACTCTTGTTTGAATTTCCACGATCTGCTCACTCATGAATTTGGCATCTGTCTCCCCTTTAGCTGCGGAGTCAATAAGTTGTCTCTCAAGACCTTCTCTACCGACCCTCTCCTTCTGCACATCACCCTCCAGAATAATGACCTTCTCTCGAAGCGACATTATCTCTACAGTCAGTTCCGATTTCTCTTTGGTAATCTGTTCAACTTTTTCTAAACAAATCTTGAACTCTCCATCTTTGGAAAGAAGGTCTCTTCTTGTGACTTCCAGCTCGTACTTCAGGTGCTCAATTTCGTCTTCTTTGACGCTGATATCTCTTTTGGCGTTTTCAAGTTTCGTCTGCAACTCAGACACAAATTTAGCATGACCAGTCGACTCTTCATCTCCACGAGTCCTCGCGTCCACCAGCTGCGACTGAAGGTGAGCTTTCTCGGCCTTCTCAGTATCAATCTGTACATTCAACTTGGTAATCTTGCTTTTCAGCGCCAGCAATTCTACCTCCAGATGCGACTTGTCCTTCTTGGTGTCTTCTAAGTCTTTGATGTAATCCTCGCAATCATTTTCTTTCGTTTCCAACTCCGTCTTAGTAATGTGGAGCTGATGTTCCGCTTGTGACACACGTTCTCTAAGCTCTCGAATAATAGTCTCCTTTTCAATAATTTCCCTCTTGCAAGCCTCTACTTGATTCGTGGCATCTTTTATTTGTTTTTTGAGATCATTGCTTTGATTGGTGCCTTTACTGACAACTTCATTGATATTCTGCCTCAGCTCGTTCTTGTCTTTCTCATGCTCCTCAACAAGGATTTCAGAGTTTCGTATTTGTCCACGCAGCGTGTTGATCTCGATTTCCATGTCTGCTTTTTGTTGATTGCTTCCTTCAAGATCTTTTAAGTAATCGTCGCATTCTAACTGCTTGTTCTGGAGATCTCGTCGCAATCGATGAATGTCATCTTCTAGATCGGCCTGATTGTTCTGCATATCCTTGATCGCACGTTCTTTTTCCATGATCTCTTTGCGGTAGGTTTCTATCTCGATTCTTAGTTCGTTGACGCGACCTGAGAATTCTCTAGATTGGCTGTCACCCACGTTCTTATAATCTTCAAGCTGAGCCCTTAGGTTCTCCTGTACCCTCTTGTCATCTTCAATCTGAATCTGCAGTTTCTTCACTTTGGTCCTGAGAGAAGTAATCTCATTCTCCAGGCTGGACTTGCCTTGCTGTGATAACTTGCTTGAATCTTTAACAGATTCGAGTTGGCCCTCAAGCTCAGCCACATGGTTAAGAAGCTCTTTGTTTCGTTCATGAACGTCCTCGTAGTCCAGCTCAATCTTGGAGAGTCTTGTTTGGTATTCGACAACTTCTCTTTTGAGTGTGGTAATCCTCTCTTCTAGCACTCGGTTTGAGCCCAAAAGCCCATGGTTCTTTTCTCTCTCCGTCTCCAAGTCGTGCTCTAGCGTTGACACTTTCTTCAACGCTGCCAGAAGTTCAAGCTGAAGCTCGGCCTCCCGATCTTGCAGCTTCTTATAATCAGCTTCCATGGTGGAAAATATCTGTTCAGAGGAGACTTCGGAAACTTTTTCTTTCTGGCTCTCTAGCACAAGATCATGCAGCTTCCTTTGCATGGATTCAACTTCTTTCACTAACAAGTCTCTTTCCTGGCCCCAGTCCGTGGCTTCTTCTTGCAAATCTTCCAAGCGACGTTTCGTGGACTGCAGCTCTAGCGTTTTCTTCTTGTTTTCTGCCGTTAAGATTTGAATTTCTTGGGTTTTCTCGGACACTGTCTTCTGCAGTTCAAGCACCTTGTCTTGCAGTTTACGTCTTTCTTGTTTGACCTCCTCCAAAGAATTTTCCAATCCGTTTACTTTCTCTTGCAACGCATTATTTTCTCGTTTGAGAGTATCTCGTTCGATCTTGATGGTTTCATACTCAGCGCTCAGATCAGCCGAGAACATATCTGGTGCTGCCGCTTCGACAGTTGAAACTCTCTCCACGGCAATGGTCTCTTCGCGAGATACTTTGAGTTCGTCATAAAGCTTCTTGAGAGATGCAAGTTCCATTTTAAGCCTCTCGTTCTCATCTTTCAGTATCCGTATCGTGCCCTCTAGTTCCGTATACTGTATTTGAAGCTTTTGAAGCTCAAACTTCGTATCTCGGTGTTCCATAAGGGTTTTCTCCAGTCCTGTTTTAACACGATCGAGTTCCTCCTTCAGCTCTGCCTTATCGGTTTCCAAATATTCGTTTTCTTCCTGTAGCCTCTCGATGATCGCCTTCTTTTCAACCAGCTCGCGAATTTGCTCCTCGTAATACTTCTGTTGGTCAATCAGTTTCTTCTGCAAGGTGTTGATCTCCTCTCTGAGGTTATCATTCCTAGCTCTTGTTTGATTCAGCGATCCCTTGAGCTGCGCATTTTCCTTCATCTGATTCTGCAACTCCTCCTCCAGCGATAAAAGTTTGCTCTGCACAGTCTGCATTGTTCGTTGGAGCTCAATCTTCGTGCTGTTGGCAGATTTATAAGCTGATTCCCAGTCAGCCATCTTCTTGAGGGCTTCCAAAAGTTCCTTCTGTTGGGCGTTTAGCTGATCTTGACTAGTCTGCAGCATCGTCTCCGTCTGAGCAGTCTTTTGTTGACTGGCAAGAAGATCTTCTTGCAGGTCCTTCAGCTTTTCTTCATAGGAAGTCTTGTATGCTTCTAAACGGAAAACTTTATTCTTCGTAGACTGTAGCTCTTGTTCCAAACTAACCATTTTCTTACGTAGAGTCTTGTAATCGCTTTCATCCACTACATCTCTACCATGAAACTCCGAAAGATTATCCTCTAATTCAGATATCCGTTTCGCTTTCAACGAAGAATCATGCTCTAACGACTGGATGATTCGACTGAAATCTCCATGCTCCAACTCGAGTTTTGACAGTCTCCTTTTTCCATCAAGATACCTTCTTTCAGCATCTTCCTTCTCGTTCAGAACCTTCTGGTATGATTCCTCTAAGTCCTTGAGTCTCTTAAGAGTGGCTGCATCAGTTGGCTTCTTTTCTCGCTTATCGCTCTGCACTGTTTGTACGTCTACGTATTTCTTGTTTATCACAGTGATATCGTTTTGAAGCCGATCTCTGTCAGACTGGAGAGCGTTCAGGCGAGCTCTCAATTCGGCGCTTTCCCTCTTTAGTTCAGCTATCTCCTTTTTCAGACGATCCTTCTCTTCTTCCAACGTTTCATTCCTCGCTTGAAGATAGGTGAGCTTGCGATTAATTGAAAGTACTTCGTTCTGCAGCCTGTCTACCTCTCTCTTGGCGTTCGTTAAGTTTGCCTTATACTCATTCAGTGAAGTCAGAAGAGTCGCCTTTTCTTGTTTGAGTTTGTTTTTCTCATTCTCGACAAGGTCAAGGCTGTGTTTCAGAGCATCGACTTTAGATTCGAATTCTTGTAACTTCAAAGTGAGGGATGCTACATCATGCTGGGCTTTATCGTAGTCTTCCCTGTAACTCGCTATCTTTCGTTTTAGGTTTGTTACTTCTTCCTCAAGATTTTTGTTTGTGGAGCGGTACCATTCAATCTGTTTATTCTTTTCCTCTGTGGTCTTGTCGAAGTTGTCTACCATGGACCTTAGCTCAGAAATCTCTCTTCGCAATACCACGTTCTCGTCACGCTGTTTGTCCAAGACACCCCTCGTTTTCTCCAGCTCACTAAGGAGGTTGTTCTTATCCACATTAAGCCGATGTATATCACCTTCAAGCACGCCTATTCTCTTCTGATCCTTGATGAGCTCACGATTGAGGTCTTCGTTTTCGTGATCAAGAGCTTTGACTTTCATCTCGAGCTCTGTAGTTTGCTTCCGCAGAGAAAAGTTTTCCTTCTCTAAGTCATCCTTCCTACGTTGAGCTTTATCCAGCGTAGTTTGGATGGTAGCCACATCCTGTCTTAGGACGTATACCTCCTTTTGAAGGGAGTCTCTCTCCGCTCTGATGCTGTCTTTGGGCTGAGCATCAGCTTCGTCTCCGCGTACCATCCACTCCTGAAGCTGTCGTTCAGCATTGAGAAGCTGTGTCTCATTTTGGGATACAACACTAACTTGCTCTTCAAGTTGTACTGCCATTGCTTCCTTCTCTTTGTTAGTGACATCAAGATCTTTCTTCAGGCGTGTAATCTCGGTGGTTTTCTCTTCTACTTCTTTGGTGACAATCAACAACTCTCTGACGGCACGGTCGCGGTCGTTTAAGAGGGTTCTGATTTCCTCCTTCAAGGACGACACGTCTTGCTCTAAAACCATGATCCTTTCGCTTTGAATTTCGTTTGAAGATTCCAGTTTAGAAAGCTGTGCGTGATAGTCTTTGACTTTCTCCAACAGATCTCTTTCCTTGTCTTCGTAAGCTCTGATTTCGCTCTCTCTGTCAGTAAGTTTTCCCTGTAAGACGGCTACTTGTTCTGTGAGTCTTCTCACATCACCTTTGCTGGCTTCATACGTGTCCTCCATCAACGTCGTCTTTTCAGAGATTAACTTGTAACTGCTCTCTACGTCTTCCTTATCACGCAACATGACATTGTGGTCGTTCTGTAAAGCACGAAGTCTTTTCGTCAGCTCGTCGATCTCATCTTCCAAATTCTTCTTAGTTTGTTTGAGATCGTCAATAAGTTTGTTCTTGTCATCCACGTCCTTCTCTAAGAAATCAACCCTAATTTGAAGATCAGTGATGGTCTTTTGCTGGCTCATGTTTTGTTCACGACTCTCGTTTAGTAAAGATCTCAGCTCTGCAATCTTTTCTTTATTAGTTTCATCGGTTCTAGTGAGCTGCATCAGTTGCTCTTCCATAGAGGCCATCTTCTTCTCTTGGTTATCAAGCTCGTTTTGAAGGCGATCTTTCTCCAACGTCAACTTCTTCAAGTTACCATGAAGCTCATTAATGACTTTATTGAGGTCGATATTTTCGGCTTGTAAGCTACCGACTTCATCCTTCAGTCTCTCAAAGTCCTCCTCAGTGGTTTTGAGGACACCTTTCAAAGATTCTAGCTGGTCCTCGAGGTACGCTCTCGCTGATTCCAACTGTCGTATCAGGTTGTCTTTCTCGTTCAGCCTGTCTTGAGCTGTCTCTGCGATCATCTTCAATTCCACCAGCTGCTGTTCTTGCTTCAAGTAGTCTTCTCGGCTCACACCGGAAGACCTTTGCAGTGCTCCTTCAAGCTGCTTTTTCAACGAGGCAACCTCCTTGTCGTCGTAATCGGATTTCAGTTCCAACTCTGAGATCCTGGCGTTGGCGTTGACAAGCTCATATTTCAAATCAGTTTTCTCGCGGTCGATTCTCTCTCGTGTTTTCTGAAGCTCGCTTACTGTCCTTTGAAGTTGTGTTGTCTCGTGCTCCAGATCAAACACACGCTTCTGTGACTTTTTGAAATCCGTCTGCAACTCGACGATCTTTGTATTACAGACTTCAACCTCACTTCTCAAGTCGGCTTCACGACCCTGAGTGGCCTTGTAGAGATTTTCAACTTCAAATATTTTATCATCGTACCCTTTGCGATCTTTTTCACTTAGTTGACCTTGCCTGCTTAACGTTGTCACAGTCACCTCGAGCTTAGAAACGTTGATGTTTGCTTGTTTTAGTTGGCCTTGTAACTCTCGGATTCTTTCTTGACTGGAAACTCGGGTATTTTCAAGCTCTTTCTTCAAGTTTGTCAACTCTTCTCCCAGATTCTTTTTGGAGTTATTCAGGGCGTCTACCAAGTTCGCTTTGTCTTGAATTTCTTTGGACTGGTTGTTAATGATCCTGTCTTTCTCTACTAAATTGTTTTTAGTGTTCATAAGTTCTTCCTTCGCCTTGCGACAGTCCTCTCGCAAAGCAGGACCTTCTGATTTATAGTGGTCTCGCTCCTTAGTCACGCTAGTGAGCTGCGTTTCAATGATTGTTATTTTGTGATCACGTGAACTAACATCACGTAAAAGATCCTGGCGATTCTGTTTAAGGGCTCTAATTTCCTGGTCAGTGTCATCGAGTCTCCCTTGCAAGACCGTAATCCTTTTTAACAGCTCCTCTTTTTCAGTCTTCAGTACATCATAGGTGGCTGTGTTCTTGTTTAACTGTCGTTTGGTTTTGTCAAGCTCATCCTGAAGCTGTCTAATTTTGTTGTTCAACTCATCTATCGTTTTGTCCTTCTTTCCTATGATGGTATTCAGTGTCTCGCCAAACTTCTCGTGCTGCGCTGATTTGCTTTCGATTTGAATAAAGCGTTCTTGACTATCGAAAATCTTCTTGTTGGCAGCATCCAGTTGTTCTCGAAGTTGCGCTATCTGTCTCCGGCAGGTTTCAAGTTGCGTTTCTTGTTTAGAAACCTTATTTTGAAGGGTGTACAGTTCTTTTTCCGCCGACTCCTTGTCATCTTTAGCGGCATCAAGGTCTCTCTCCACTTCTTTAAGCTTGCTTTCCGCCGCCAGGAGCTTTTGATACTCCTTGCTCTTCTCTTCATTAATTTTTTCAATCTCGATGTTTAGTGTAAGCATCTTTTCTTCAGCCACATCCATGTCGTTCTCTAACTTGTCAACTTCTCTTTGTCTATCATCAAGCTGGCTTTCCAACGATTTCACTTTGTCGCTAAGGTCACGCACTTTCTTTTCGAGATCCGCATTTTTCTCCCGCTCTTCCTCTAACAGAACCCCAGCGTCTTTATCACGTTCTTCGAAATCCATGTATGTGGATTCGAGATCGGACACTCTCGTCTGGACAACTTCAAAATCGGTCTGAAGAAGCTCTTTGCTTTGAGTTGCAGTGTCATACAAGGATGACAATCGCATCATCTCTTCCCTGCTTGCATCCAGTTCTTTTTGCAACTTGTTGTTTTCTTCGTGAAGAATGTCGTTCTCAGTTCTTAAGCGACTAATTTCCGCAAGTGCATTGTCCTTATCTGATGTTACAGCAGTCAGTTCACCTCTGAGCCGCTCAATTGTGTTATCTCTTTCAGCAATCTCTTTCTTGTAGGCTTCAGCTAGCTTCCTCAGATCAGCAAGCTTGTTCTTTAGAGATTCAATCTCCTCTGCCATCCTAGCTTTAGTCGACCGAAGCTCTTGCACCTCAATATTCAAAACAGAACTTTCCCTCTTCGCCTTGCTGACCTCATCGTCCAGTTTCTTGATCTTGTTCGTTAATAATGATAGTTGATGTTCTAAGTCGTTCCTTTGCTGTTCCACGATGTTGTAATTGGACTGCAAGTTTGACATGTCCTTATACACCGTTTGAAGCTCCTCGTTAATCCTGTCTCTTTCCTCAGCTGTGATCTTATAGTTGGCCTCAGAGTCGCCCAACCTCTTTTGGAGCTCCATCAGTTCAGAACGAAGTTCTTCGGCCTCACTCTCAAGCAGGTGAATTCTTCGTTCCATTTTTTCAGCCTCCTCTCGGTAATCATCAACCTTTGTCTCCAGGGATAACACTTTAGACTTCAGCTCTGCAATGCTTTTGTCTCTTTTCTCTAGATCTCCGTTGAGCCGTTCTACCGCTCTCCGGCTTTCAGACAACTCCTGTTGTATCACCATCAACTCCTTCTTCATTTGGGACACTTTGCTCTTCTCCGAATCAAGCTCTGATTTGTACCCGTCTCTCGCTTTAGTAGCACTTTCCAACTGAACCTCTAGTCTTGATATTCTATTACGGTCTGTAGTAGCAGCGCGTTCTAATTCCGCTTTTTCCTCTTGCACACGTCTCAGCGAATCGGTTGTGGTTACCATCTTAGAGTTCAGGTTCTCCATAACCCTTCTAAGCTCATCACGTTCTCTGATGACAATGTCATATCTTGCTTGAAGGTCTGTCACTGACATTACAGACTCATCTAACCTAGACTGGAGATCTTCCACTCTACTGACCAGCTGTCCATCAACTTGGTCTGGGCCTCTTTCTTTCTGTACTTCCAACTCCGTCTCTAGCTCGCCTACCCTCTTCCGCAATTGCACCTCCACCGATTCCCACTCCTTCACGCGCTCTTGAAGCTTGCCCTGGGATGCTTGGAGGTTAGAGAATTTTCCATTCACCAAAACTAGCTCCCTTTCGACTGTTTCCTTTTCTTCATGCAGTGTCTTCACCGTTACTTCGTATTCTCGGATGGTCTTCTCATGAAGCGTAATCGTTTCTTGCAGCGTCACAATTTGCCGCTTTTGTACATCCACCGTTGTTTGACACTTTGAAAACTCAGATTTAACTTTCTCCAAACTCTCCTCAAGAGTTGTATTTTGGTTTTGAAGAGTTTCTATTCTGTGTGTTTTAAAGATGGACTCCTCTTTGTACTTGTTAGCATCATTCTGATTCTGCAAGACATCGCGTTGCAATCGGGAAATCGTATCTCTAGCCTTCTTTAACTCCTCTCGAAGGTCATCAAGTTGTTGTTTGAAAGATTCCCTCTGCTTCACCACGTTCTGTACCTGCACCTCATACCGACTAATGGTCAAGCTGCCTGTCTTCCCCGCCATCTCGGATTGCCTGCGGTATCTATCGCAATCATTCTGAAGTTGGGCAAGCTTAGCCTGTAACGTTGATAGCTCACTCTGCAGCATATCTCGCTCGTCCACCGCATTCTTGCAATCAATTTCCAGCTGAGAGACCGTCTCCTGCAGGAACGACATCTCCATGTCGTCGGGTGAGGACTCCAGAACCTGTACCTGGGACACTTGACTGTTCATCTGATCCCGCAACATCACGAGTTCCTTCTCGATCACCATCTTCTCGGTTCTTATCTTATCCATGGTGCTGGTCTTGGTATTGAGCTCACGGCGGAGAGACTCCACCTCCCAATCTCGTTCGCGAAGCCGGCGCTGGGTGGAAGAGAGTTCGTCTTGTTGTTTGTTGAACTTCGATTTGAAGTCGAAAAGCTGTTCTTGGAGCTGCTGGTTTTGTCGAGTTAGATTGTCCAGCTTGGTTTTCCATCGCTCCGTCTGAAAATAGTAAAACTTGGATAGTACACATGGGTCGAACAGGTTGGTAAAATAAAATAGGATTCTGGAACACCGCCTGAATCTCAATGGGGTGGTCCACAGAAAAGTATGTATACCACGTTATTTTCTTCAATATCGTGATGCGCGTCCCTTTAAATTTACAGTAGGGGATAGATATAAACTTAGAGTGACGGTGTTTAAATGGTCTTTACAATTGATTTGAGAAGCGAGATCAGACGAAGCCAGGAAAGGATGAAAACCACTATCTGTCCATCTCTTTCCAACCTCCTGGCGAACTGAGCAGGTTAGACCGGAACTCAGGCTGGGACTTCGCTCTCTTTCCTTTTGGATTCTTCGCCCCCTACTCTTTTGGATTCTTTACCCCACTATTCTTTTGGATTCTTCGCCCCGTAATCTTTTGGATTCTTTACCCTGTAATATTCTAGCACTGTAGATTCCTTAGCGTCTCCTACTAATTTCACGGTGTTTGCGATAAATTCTTCACCATGTTGTTTAGACTGCCGTTTATGATTAATTTTGAACAATTCTTTATGTTGTTACTTCTTGATATGAAATGCAATAATGGGTTCATAGTATAGAGAGCCAGTTGCTATGGATAGACTCCTCTCACGGCCCCTTAAATCCCATCACTATGGAAATACTATCTTTCATTACATGAATTGCATAACAATTAATCGATGATTTATTGTTTGCGAAGTAAACTTCACATACGCAGGCTCTAGCAGTGTTCAAATGAATTTAATCATAAACTCGCCTTTACGTTCACCTCGCTCTCCCTAGTAACGTTCTAATCCTTTGGCTTTAAATCGTTGACATGATTACATTGAACCTGAACGCTTTATTGTGAACTGAAACGCTCCGCTGACTCTGTTGTAAACAAATTTAAATAGCTTAAATGCCGAAGCTCAAATCTTCCCACGAGAAAAGAGCGACTCCTTTCAACAAACTAAGTTAATTATAACATATCAGTAAACACGTTAAAAACAAGTGTAAGGAAGGGTATCAAGAACATGGAGCAAGTGTTAAAAGCACTAGTGTCATATAAACGGTTTGCAGAGTAGCTCTAATTAAAGAGATGCAAGGGACAAAATTATGAGTTAACTTTAATTCAGGTTAAGTGGAATTTTTCTAGAAGTACGCACAGCAATTGTTACTTAATTAAAACGAAATAGCTTTCCTTGCCACCCGCTGTCACGATCGCCAACTGATTTTGTAATAAAGAGGCTTGAACAGATGGAATCAATGACGCTTTTAATTGTAGCAAAAAGGCCGCGTCATGTTTTGTCTAGCTATTACGTCATTGTGTAGAATTGTAATCAAATCGAGGGAAACTAGTACAACATTTTATAAAGTTTACTAAAGTAGAAAAACACCTAAGAAGTGTCGAGGTGCTAAAACAGTAGGGATGGCTAACATTGTGGAGGGTGTTTTTACAACAGGTGTTACGGACGTGAAGAAATTTAGGCCAATTATGTCGAGATGGGTGAACCATGACGAGGTCATCAGAAATGTTTCATGCTGTCTGGCGTCTTTTAAAAATGTTTTGAGCCTTGGGTCTTGTTTCTGCCCCTCAGCCCTTTACTCTTTTACTTAAGTAACGACAAATACACGCCCATCTGGGCCCAAGCCCAAAATAATTTGAGAAAATCAAAAATTCAACGTGGCAGGTTAAATTTAAATGGTAACACTAGAGGATTTAATCGTTAAAACCACCTTGTACAGCATAATGAACAGCAGCGTGTGCATGAATGAGCTGTTCAGTGGCTTTCATTTTTCATTTTCACTGAACGATTACAACTGAAAAGTTAGAACCAACTTGTAAACATAATAAATAGCGCGACAGGAAAGTAATACTTCAAAGCTTTCATTTGAATTGCACCCAAAGATTGTTTGACGCTTGGAAATGAAAGAGTGCGTCATGTAATGTAACACCAAAACTCTAATAATTAAGTAACATGTTTTCTTTTTGTTTCTTTTGTTTGTCAGCGATACATTTCGAAGAGGAATCTCAAATCTGTGCTCTTTTGCGATTGTTTAGGGTGGATCTATCTTACCCGGGCAGTCATGGTAATTGAAGGATCAATTTTCTCTCCCTCGTACGTTTGCAAGTAATCGTCCTCGTCGATCTATAAACAAAGGCTTGGTGGCAGGGAAAACCCAGACAGTAGATAGCGAGTCACAGACAATGCATGAGCTACGGAGAATTCGATAATTGATTAAAATCGAAAACGCGTTCAGTTTGTTACGTTTTGGTCTTGCGTTCACACTAAGGTGTTCGAAAACGCTGATCGCTTTCATCGAAAACCTCTTTCAGAGTGAAGACATTTTTCAACGCAGCCCTATTGTGTGATAGCGAAATAGGACGCTTTCGAAAATACGCGCCACAGACACCGCGGGCACATCTACTTTTATTGTAACGTTTCCTAGTAGCGTATGAGAGAATTCGAGTGTGTTAGCGTTAACGGGGAAAAACGGTGCGAAAACGAGTGTGGACAAGAACCTTTCGGGTGAGTGTTTCGAAAACGCATTAGTGTGGAAAGAGGCGAAGTGCCTGACAATATTACGTAACCCTAAATAATCACAAGTCAAGTTTATTTTTATGTTTGACACGAAGACACCCTTTCAGCTTCTCTTACAAGCAGAAGTTTGGACGCTGCAATATCAAATGAAAGGGAGTGTGCCTCGTGATAGTTATTGAATTTATGCCAAGTTTAGGTTTCTGATACCGCCTCCCTTTAATTCTGTTGTGCACGCATAGTTTTGGATACTTCATTCAGTGAAACATCTGCTTAGTGACCACAAAAGAGGTCTCTAGGAGTGGTAGTCACTTATGGGAGATCTCAAATATAGTGTTTTGACTGGAGGAAAAAAAGAAACAAGAAGAAAAGGAAAAGATATTCGGTAACATAGACTTTTGAACACCCGTGATCCATGTCTGGGAAGTTCGACTAACGAACATATGAAATGATGGTTATTGATTGGAGACCATGTTTGCTTGACCTTAAATGATCTGTTCTGCTTCCATGACAAGCGCTCAAGTTTTTTTTTTATTGGAAAAAAAAAACGCCTTTTCAGTTCACTTTGCACATTGGACTGTAACCCTATGATGTTTATCTAAAAAAGAATTAGTGAATATGAAGTTTATTTAACTCTTAAGTCAACGAGTTACTGTTTAATCACTTTTTTTGTCGCAGACTCCCTTATCGCACGGTTTATACACTTTTATTTTTGACATTAAAATAAAAGCCGACAAAAAAAAGCTGAAAGAGGGTTAAGATATTCCATATCACCCTACCTCTTCTGCTTTCAAGTTAAGCGCTGCACCTATCAATCTTTGTTATACAGAAACTTCCTTGAGGTGCAGGTTTGTAGGAACATGGCTTTTATATAGTGCAACGGAACGTTTGCGTTTACAAATAAGTGTACAAAGTTGGCTGAAGTAAGTGAATGAAGGACACAAAAAACATTTATTAAAAACAAAAGAATCCTACGGAAGGAGGCCTCATTCTCCTTAACTGTTGAGGTCTCCATGGTTGACCCCTAAATACCCCGCGGAAGCCTTTGATCACGTACAATGTAATTTTATTTTTGAGTCTGTGGATGAAACTGTAGAATATGACTACGTTTGACGAGTTCTGTCATGTTGTTCATGAGGTGGTGTTCGTGTTTTGACTTCCCTAAAGTTTAAATTTTAGCAAATACCATGAATTTGAGCTTTGGTGCACTAATAAGGTCGGCAAAAGGTAGTGAGGCTGTTTGTCTGTTTACCATGATCTCTTAATAAAAACAGATAAACAAGCTTTCAAAGCAGACGTTTCTGATTTTCTCAAAATATCTTTTGAAGGTAAGTTCTGCTTATATCCCTATGTTGAGTGACACTTAGATCTTATCATGATAACATTAAAAACATTTGAAAATAGGGCAATCAGTGACCTATTGTGAGCACACGGAACGAAGTTGACTCGTGTCTTCGGTGTTTGGACGAGTACTGATTTGATACCAAAGGAAAATTGAAAAAGGTACAACCGTTAATTCCCAGTAGAAATTGTCATAGGCATTGTACCATGAGATGAACTGACGGAAAATAGTTTTCATGAATACAACTGCATGTGAAAGGACGGAACAATCATAGTTGGCGAAACCAAGCGTACATTTTATTTGTCACACTTTAGGATCCCAACACAGACCCAGAAGTCAGAACTACGGCGTTCAACATATATTAACATAATTAACAGCACCACAGAAAAGTACTGGGTCAAGTTGTTCAACCTTTTCTTGGGATGACGTAAATTTTGAATCGAGTCTAAAAGATTCCTCCAAAAGACTTTTGTTCTTCAGTTTTGAATTAGACTTTTGTTTACCATTACCTTGCAATTTGCTTTAAAAACATTTTAAATTAGCGAGATAAAAACCTCAGTTAATTTTTAATCGGGGATAAGCGTTATCGGGCTTTTCCCAGGTTAGTAGCTTTCTTTTGCAAGGAAGATCTGTGTGTCAACAATGATCATTCCTATTCTTGAATACGCAAGTATCGTATGAGGTGACAAAAATATAATAACAAAGTTTTAATGGATTTTATCCAAGTTCTTCAGCATAAAGCATAGCCATAACACCCACTCCAATGAAGCTATTAGCTCTTTAGGATCAAATATGAACTGGGAACTTCTCAGATCATTGCATTGACAGATTGAATTCCCTTCCAGGAGACATGAGATGTTAACTTTTTGATACTTTTAAAATTTTATTACTTAAAAATTTTAAATCTAGTTCATCCATTTTTAATATTTTTTAATATTTTGTCATTTTTTTATGTAGTGCCCTATTGATAACCACGTTATGTGACCTAGGCCATCTGTAAAAAGAACTTTCCTTATCTTATCATATCTTATCTTATCTTATCTTATCTTATCTTATTTGAACAATCACATTTTAAGATTTCATACACAGACTCAAAAGCTAGAACCACCTTGTACGAGTTAATAAACAGCACCACAGGGAAGTACTGCTCACCAGCTTTCATTTCAAAGATCACACTTTAGGATTTCATCTATAGGCGGAGTGAAAAGTTAGAAACACCTTGTACAGCATAACAAGCAGCACCACAGGCAAGTTCTGCTCGATGGCTTTCATTTGAATGGTCACACTTTAGGATTTCATCCGCAGACTCAAAAGTTAGAATCACCTTGTACAGCATAATAAACAGCACCACAGACAAGTTCTGCTCGGTAGCTTACATTTGAAAGGTTCATTCACAGACTCAATAGCATATTTGTACAGTGCAAAATTAAAAAAGTACAACATGAAAGTTAGTGTTCAGCAGGTCACACACTGCACACACATTTGTTACACCAGTTCTAGCCACGTTGTAGAATATGTTTTAATAAAGCAGGAGTTTCCTAGGCCTCAAAACGTTCGCAAGATTTAAAACTCCTTCCGTGTTCTTCACTGAACTCATCAAGTAAAGTCAATATTCGCTTTTGATCAGTCTACTCACAAATCAGTTTTGTCCGAGTTCGTATTGACCCACAGGTCTCCTTCTTTAACTGGCTAAAAATACTGATAAGTATTCTTTTCAGTTAAGAGAATAGAATCGAAATATTTTTCTTTGGGGATCCAATACTGCACCCCTCACATCCAGATTTGTTTATCTAATTCAATTAACACCTAATGGGACTCGCTCTCTAAATATTATATTAGTGTTGAAAATATCGCCAACTCTCGCACGCATACAGATGATGTGAAATTATCAGTTTATTAAAGAGTTAGTAAACATAATTGTTCTCTTAATACAACTCGTTTTCGGTTGTAAACCTATTTCATTCCGTTTGGGTAGTTTTTACTGCATTAACTTCAATTTACTGCAAAGCCTCAGGTATTGACGCTTTCAGAATTTTACTCTTTATAATAAGCAGAGCCGAATTGTTAATATCTGGATAATAGAAGATTAATCGATCAATCACGAAGTTTCACACGAGAAAAAAATGTAAACAATCGAGTACGGGACTAACACAAGTTCATTGATCTTTTGTTTTAACAAAGTGAATATTAATTCCCAAGTGAATTGCGTAAAACTATGACTAACACACTGGTCTTCCCACTTAATCAAAGGAATACAAAGAACGAAAATTTTGCTAAGGCCAGAAGCGCTATTTTTTAAGGGAGAATTTAAGATACTAGCAGTTACTTTTGGATTTGAAAGCTGTCGGGTTACAGATCATTTAGACCTTTGAAAGTTTATAAGAGAAGTTAAATTTCACTTGGAATCCATATTTAAGTAACGCACAATTTTAAAGGAGCATACAACATTTGAAGCTACCACCGTGACGTTTGGCATGAAAACAATTTTTTTCTTGTTGGTGTGTAATGCATTATTTTGGCCTTTCAAAATTTGTGAAAGTAATAACAAATTAAACCACATACTGTGATCAAAGAACCATAAAAGAACGATTGTAATCGGACCTAAACAATAAGCCAAAGATTTAAGAGGGCATTTTAATACATACACATCACCGTTAATTCTTAGATAAGTCAGAGTTATGTTTTCAAAGGTCGATATCAACTGAGGGTTTGCACCTTTCATGCACACGGCAGAAAGTAGTTCTGTGGATCAAGTCATGTGGCGTGCCTGTTAAAATGGTAGATACCAGGTGGTTTTACTTTTGAGTCTGTGGATAAAATCCTAAGCAGTGCTTTCCTGTGGTGCTGTATATCATGTGGTACAATTAGTTCTAACTGTTGAGTCTGTGGTTGAAGTTGTAACGCAGCTTTGATGACTGGTCATTCAAATGAAAGCCACTGTGCCATACTTTCCCTATGATGATTTTTATTACGTTGTAAATGGGAAGGCTTACTGAGAAGCGAGTTTGTGTACGTCCTTCAATGAGGCCGGCCGATCAAACGAAAGCTTTCGAAAATGCATTACCATGCTCAAAGAACAAACCAATTTTCGAATTTTTCGTGAGTCTTGGTTTCAAGCTTTCTAAGGAGTGAGAGGTTAAAGTTTACAAAAGAGGAAATCATGACAAAATTCACCTCAAATCGCCGCTCTTCTTTCGAAGCTTCAACCTGCAGCAGAAGTCTCTTGTACGCCGCTTCAAGCGCGGTGAAAGTGTCCTTTGCTTCGTCGTAGTGTCGTAACGCAAGGTCATCGTTGTCGAAAAATCCCTGTGAGATTTTCGAGACTCGAGTGTAGGAGAACACATCATCTCCCAGCTTCGTTCTAGTAGTAGTTTCAGTAGTATCACTCTTGTAAGTCTCTGTTCGCTCTCCAGCGCCGGACACACTTGATACATCCTTCGTGGAGCTCATGCTCAAGTTCTCTCAGTTAATGACCAGCAGACAGGGTAGAAGAACTGGTGGACATGAACGACACACACCAGAACAAGTCTGCAAGAAAGGAAACTAGTACTTACACTTCACTCTCTCGCTTAATTTATGCCAGGATCGGCACATTCCAAAACACGTAAATTTTATGCAAATACATTAGTATACTCGATCGACTTCTTTATCTCGTAGACATCAGTAGAGATGTTTATACTAATATGCAAATCGTAAAAGGCTTGAATCGCTTCACTGCGTTTACAACATTACACAGGGCGTGTGGTGGAGTCAGGTCAAACACAATCTGAAACATCGCAAACAAGTTCGGCCTGATAATGAAATTCTGCTGTTTAAATACGAAATATTTCGACTCTTTAATGGTTGTTAAGTGGGACAATCATCGCATTGTAGAAAACACTAAAATTTAGGGCCCAAAAAGCGACGTTAGAAGTTCAATATGCCTTGTTTGAAGTCGCAGATTTTTCAGGGCCGGTATCCGGCTGTAAGTAAAGAAAATATAACAAGGAATTGTACATTCATCTACTTCAAGTTTGAAAGACAGGTTTTCAACCTTTTGCATTCCTGTGAATTTCGTAACAATTTTCACTTGGGAAATCCAAGAACAAACAATAACTCAATAAAGAACTGTACGTTAATTAACTTGAATTTGAACGTCACACGCGATGATTTCGTGAACTGATTAGCACTTGCTCAAAGTTACATCAATCACTGGTTCAAGTTGCCTCGAAGGCTGTGTAACTTCAGAGGGAGCAAAGATTGCTAACTCTGATAAAGTCGATTATGCCTACTGTTAACTACTGATCTCTGACAATGTGAAGTTAATTTGAAACCAAAGACCAATAAGAAAGAGGTATTATCCATGTTAAATTAGCCAATTCATGGCCTACCCGCAAAGCCTTACATATACAGGTAGGTAGCTGAGAAGAGCAATTTTTCAAGCTATTAGATCCTGTGAAACTAGAAATTTGAGGTGTTCGCAAGGTGACGCAAAGTAAGTGGACGCACCCCAATTTTCTTTTGTCTCTTGCCGTTTCATAAGCACTATAATAAAAGAAGGGTGGCGATGATGGTGTTTTGTTATTTTGCAACAATACGTTTTAATTTCTTGACGCCCTTTTAAGTAATAAATCAACTACCCAGCATCATTTATCGTTGCCGGCAAAGGGTGTTTTAGACTTCCGAGTCAAAGTCCGTTTCCGTGGAACCTACTCGAAATGTGCTCTTTTGACGCCATAAGACGTCGACTTGGGGCATTAAGTCTATAGTTGTTTACAACTCGGACGTTTCGCTTCAAATTGCCTTAGCTTTTAAGATGACAATCAAAATTGCCTCAAGGTAACGGTAGTTGGTGTGGACGGTATGGCGTCGGTGATTATAATATTGGACTGAACGAAACCAACGAGAAAGAACCGATAAACTTGCAAATTTCTTTATGTTCAAAGTAACAAGACACAAAATAAAATCACATTTCCAATTGCACAATATTGACAAAACAATGTCATCCCTAATCGAGTACTACGGCTGGAGACAAGACATATTAAAGAGTACCACAGCAATCTACTCCTCAATATATAGCTTTCATGTAAGTGGTCACACTTCGTGATTTCGTCCATAGAAAAAACCTCCCTAGAAGCTTCCATAAACGTAAGGGTCACTATACAATATTACAAACGCATAACATGATTTATAGGTGAGCATTAGAGAAAAAAATGAACAATGTTAAAGGGCGTGGGCTTAAAATCACCGAGTTGCAAATTACAGAACTAAATATAACTGAAATTAAAAGGAAACTCTTAGGTGTGTTTTGTTTACTATTTTGTGGTTAATATTGTGCGGACGGCTATAATTAATCACGCGGCAGCACGGAGTGATCAGAAGTGATATTGACTTTAAAATTTCAGTATCTCTCTTCCTCAGTGCAAACCTTACGTTGTGTAATATGCTTTTAACGTTTCTGTCTATGGATGAAATCCTAACGTGTTACCCAATGGGTGGGGTGGGATGGGGTGGGCTCCGCTCCGAGATCCGAACCCTTACCCTTTTATAAACCATTTTTGAAAGAAAAGGTAACCTTTTCATATATCTTACACAGCAAATAGCACCCCTTCCACATACCTACACTAGAATAACTGCATCTCTTTTCTTTGGGTCTGTTCTGAGATATTTTGGCAGGCCCTTTTAAATACCTAAATGACAGACACTGCAGGTCAATTGACATTGAGGGTACTTTTTAATGATCATTCCGTCTGCATTTCTCTTCCTATTTTTGTTGTTTTTATTTCTAAATATTTTGCTTTTTTAGCCTGGCCATTACTGATAAAAAACTCCTTGGTTACTAGTACTTAATGTCCACACTCATTAAACAGACCGTTATTATTAAATGCTTTGAGTGTGACCTCTCCAATAGAACGGCATCCCTGGAGACCTACAATAGGGGCAGCTAGTCGGGAGGAAGGGATTTTCGCCAATAAAAATCCCTTCCTCTCGACTAGCTACATAGAATGGGTATCGATCAGCACTTTTCGTGATGTCTTTCGTTTTTTGAAGCTCGTCATCTTGAAATGAAAGAGTTAAACCCCATTTTCGTGTATTGACAAAGACAAAGAATCCGTTTAAATCGTTATTAGGTCCAACATCTATGACGAAAATTCAATTTAAATTCTTCGTAGCCATATTCTTTGGTTTCTTTAGCAGATCTTTATATCGTTGTAAACAAGAAAAATATCATATTAATTAATTAGCCTTCAATTACCGTTAACCAATACTAACTTTAAGGAGGTCAGCTTAACTGAAAAGGAAAATTTAGAAATATATATCCGAGAAATATTGAATTTAAAACGGCACTATGGAAAATATAGACACTCAAAGGAAAACGCACATACTGTGTGAAATTGCTGGAAAACATTTTTGAAGAACCGCAACTCGAAAAAGTAGCGAGGTCCAACATTTAAACACTTGTTATGCACTTTTCAAAGTTTGTCACTTTAGGTTTCGTGACAACGATCCTTCCAGCAATCAATCAGCCAACAGCGCTAGCCCCAGGGGGTAAAATTGGGTGAGGCAAGCCTGAAATGGTCTCTTTCAAATATATTTTTTTGGGGAGCGAGAAAAATAACATTCATCCAATATAAGGTGAAAACAAAGATCTCTGAACACCACTGTCACTAGGTAAGATTTTAAGCAACAATTCAAATCAAACTTTGGACATATCTCAATCCATTGAAAGCCGGAAATCAAAGGTCTTTTAAAAATTAAAATGTTTGCGACTTGAGGCCCTGTTGGATACCTTCGCTTTTTAAAAAAGACTTTCTTCCTGGGTTTTTAACCTCGGATTTTTTTATAATTACTATGTCGGCTTTGTTATCGTAACAGGAACAATATAGAGGAACAATAACGCCCTAAGCCAGCGAAAAGATCGCAAAATTTTTGCACGACATCCTAATAATGTGACAAAGCTTAACCAATTATTTAGTATTTAAATAGTTCCATTGCTGGGCATTTTAAGAACTATTTATTTATATTACTTTACTGGAGGTAATAAGGAGTTGAATTGAAGGCTTTGACGTCAGTTTATAAGCCAAAAGGCTTCTCTTCACAATAGAACATAGTCAAGAAACGAAGGACTCATTTTGTTGTCATAGTTTGACAAGAGCTCGAGAAAACGCTTATGCACTAATCCTGCATATCTAAGCAATATTGACACCCAGACATGTCAAATTTCATCACCCCAGAAACGTCTTCATATCCCAGGATAAACACACGTACAAAAATTTTTCGAACTTGATAATGTGGCTGATAAGATAGAATGTTTTGCCGGCACTGTTTACCTTCTTTGAAACAATGCGCTGTCTTCGAAAGCTAAACTGTACACCTTTTTAAAGGGCTCGAAATTACCGGAAATGCGTGGGAAAAATATCATTTCCTGCTAAATAGAGTGTTAAAGATCCAAATTAATTTCTTTCTGGTCACGAGGAAGAACACTGGAAACTTAGAGAATGCCATACAGAACAAAAAAAATTTATTTAGGATTTTTTTTTCTAAAGCTTAAGAAACTGCAACGGAAATGTTCCCACGACCCTTGTCATATGGGAGACACATTTGCATACCAATTTACTGTTGTAAACAATGCATACTCCGAGGCTTCGGTGGGTGACGAATCAACAGGCTTTGGGACAACAGACAGCGACTGAAATCGTAATAATCTTACGTAGTGTGATTGTTCCTAGGAGCATTTTCCCAGGCAATTTTTAAGCAAAGTGCAAAAGATCTAATGCCACAGACCGGGGACTAGTGAAACAATTGGCCGCGTCTGGATTGCTTTGTGTTCCAGTGGGCTTATTTTTGGCAGCTTCACGCTTGAAGAGGTCTGCAAGTTTAGCGAAACTACAATCACATAAACACTCGGAAACGTCCCAGTACTTAAGGGGGCGTCAAGAAATTGCCATTAAGCAACTCATGCTGAAATTAGCTAACATATTTTAGCAATGCACTGTTTTACGTACCTTAACGCAGGATTGCCACTCGAGGTGTCCAAAACAACGCTCGTTTGCCCAATATACGTGTTCAGCTCATGAATACGGGATATTTCAAAGAGATGTCATGACCCCCTTTGTGCGTCCAAACAAATGCAATATACAATCAGCTAGCCAGTTATATTCCATTAAGTCTGCATCCTTGGCCAAATATAATGAGAAACTTCTGGGTCATTGACTGGCTTTATTGTATGTCAAGGCTCTAGAGCTGGGCGTTGACAGGCGGTTTATAAGGAATGCAAATGACCTGCCACACTACAAAACATTAGCGATCGCGCGATTGACTGCAGTCGCGGACACTTAGTCAAGCAGCACCGTGGGAACGATTATCGTGTATGTACACTGGCTTTGGCGTCTACGCGTCAGAGAAAAGACATTCCTCAGTACGTTAAGAGTCACTAAGGCATAGTTAACTCTCTTTCAGGGGTTTGTAGTCTCGGCACCGCACTGAATGATGTCCGAGATGGAGCAGACGCGTTTAGATGTTAGCGCCGGAGGTGGAAGGTCGACTTCTCCTTCTGTCCGACGCACTGTTACCTACAAAGCTTCTGATCTGACGCTTTCGTCCAAGTCTGGCGACATTACTATCCAGCACATTTCTGAAGCCAAGGGCTACCTGAATGAATTTGAACAGATGTATCGAAAGCACCGGGCAGAGATTGATAGCCTCAAGAGGGACCACGCTAGTGAGGTAGGCCATAGGAAGTACAAGACGCTGTGGAATTAAGTGTTTATATTTTATACAGGCATAATTAACTCTCTTTGAAGTGTATGCAATGAAATGCATCCACCGCACTCTCCATAGTCGAGTTTTCAAGGTAAACACCAAGAGTTAGTTGGACTGTTTTATTTGAAAGCGCTCGTACAATCAATGTACACAAATAGTGTTTCCCTGGGTAAATCAGTCTCGTATGGTCGGTAACTTGCTGACTTGACATGACTAGATTATTTTCAGTGACACACCCACAAGGGATAAGAACTTGTTGCTTTTCGGCTTCTGTATGTGCCTCTGGCAAAAGAGAGAAAATTTGCGCGTGGAAATGCGCCGCCACAAATCTCTTTGCAGGAGACCAACTTTTCCAAAACAATCTTCGGGCACACAGTTAGTGTCTTAGCTGTCATAACACATGCACGAACAATTCGACATTATTGAATGTTTAATTCATGATCAATGATCATAAAGGGTCCAGACTTAAGTTTGATCTTGATGCGAGGAATATATATATATTTTTTATATTTATCCGATGAAACTGCTTTGCGACCCAAGCTATATGCTACTGGGACGTACTGTAGGTTGTAGTATCTTAAAATTTTAGACCTATGGCCGCATAAGTTTGAACAATTGATCTTTGCATGTATCGAGCAAAATGACAGCCTACTCTGGCTCTTATCTGCAATCGACTCCCTTTTCGACAAAATTCAACCAAGCCGTCGAGTTTTCAAATTTCTATTTCACTTTAAAGGAAGTAGCCCTAAGATGCGCTTAGGTTACACTCAGTAGCTCTCGAAATATAAATACCATTTGTTTTGGACGGGTCGGTCGTCAGTCGTGTTTAATGTAAATTCAGTTACTTTCTATCTGCCAGAGGAGACAAAATAAACCAACTTTGTCAAACTTCCCCTGGAAATACTTGCAAATCGAACAGCACTACAGGAAAGTAATACTCTCCAAAACGAGTTGAAATTGGGGGTTAGTTAATGACGAAGCCAAGCCAAGCTAATTACTATTTATGGCGCACCCTTTCATGATATGGTAAGAAGTTTAACTCCGCGAAATAAAGAAGTATTTTTATCCATTTAATCACGAAATAATTTCCTTGGATCACCATGCAGTGCACTATGGTCAAACAATTATAAAATCCGGGACGTTTTAATGTTTTGACTAAAATGGCATGATGTTGTAGAACCCTCAACGAGCTTATAATCTTTAAATGGAAAATGGTAAGGCCAATTAAAACAAAAGCTTTTTAATCCGTTTGCACAAAATAAGACAATGGTCCTCTTCACACGACTGCCAAAGAGACTTAATTAGGTTTTGGGATACTTGTTCTTGTCGCTTTAAAAAAAATATGACGAAATAGTTCGAAAAGAGTTGAGATTTCTGTGGCGTGAAAATGAATCCAAAATCCTACACGCGAACAACTTGCGTGCCTGCGTGCCGACGGTTTCAGATTTAGGGCGGATCATATCAACACACAAAGGAACACGATAGAGGAATTGAGGAATGCAAACAAAAAAGGCTTTGCTTATATTGCGGTAACCTTGTTTTTGAAAAAGAGGCGTCTCAGAAGAAAGAATCGTTAAACATGTAAGCTGTATTGAAAAATTGAGTAAAAAAGTGCGACATGACGTTAGTTTCCAAGGAAATGCGAACATCGATATCTACAGATTAATCGCGGTTTCAGAGAGCGTTAAGCAATTACTGAACCGTGGACACAAACAGAACGATGTCTCCAGCACGCCATGGAAAAAAAACACATGAAACCAACGTTTTTTCGTTTTCTGTGATAGCCCAGCCTTATTTCAGACTGTTAATACTATCGTTATTTAATCAGAAAGGCCGCTACAAGCCATGAAAATACCGTTTAATGGGCCTCACGATAGAGTTGCTATTGCTTTGTTTATATTTGTTCTGTTGACTTTGCAACGTCGGGTCACGCCTCATCCGGGGATGTGAATAAATTAACTTCCACAAAGTTGTTATCAAATGAAACGCCCATAAACGTGACAGCGAAATGGCATATGAAGCGTAACTACGTGTATTACATTAAAGGTGAAAAACGTATTAAATTCGATCGCGAAAAATAGTCAAAGTTTTTGAGTGACTAGATAAAATCGTAGAGTGTGACCTAGGTTATCTGATACTGTTCCATTTTTCGAAAGAAAACGTTTTACACAATTGCCTTAATTTGACTTCCGAACGGATAAACGGTTGGAAACATCTGCTACTGTTGCAGCCTTAAGGGCGTTCGCAATATTTTTAGCAAGTTCTTGCCTAAGGGGTTGACAAGATCAGCATTTTTTAATTAGCGACTGTTTACCTTTCGTGTTTTTGATTCGCATTGATTTCCACCCTGATAAAAAGAAACCTGTACGGGGTGTCGATTAAAATGTCAACATAAGTACTCAAAGGAAAAGGAAAAAAGCTTAAACTTTTAACCCTTATCGCCTTTGCTTACTTAATTTCGCTTTCTTTGGAAGCAGCTCATCTGTTATTGTCATTCTACTGGCGCCTGCTGGGCTGACATCTGCCACAAAACAAATTTCTGAACCTTGTACCTCGGAGGAATAATATGCAGCCATTTTTTTGGGTTTGTCACGCAACGTGACGGCCCATAGAAAAGTTGAATGGAAGAAAAGCACGGGGATACACCTCGAACTGGGGAACTGGGGGGGGGGGGGGGGGAGAGGTTGAGTCTACTGTTTCGCCCAGTTTTCATCCTGATAGAAAGAAACCTATCTGGGTTGTCGATTTAAAATGTCAACATAAAGTGTGAAAGGTGAAGTAACAAAAAAAGCTAAAACGTTTAATCCTTATCACCCTTGTTTACTAAATTTCGCTTCCTTTGAAAGCAGCCAATCTGTAATTGTCATTCCACTGGCGCCTGTCGGGTTGCCTTATGCCACAAAACAGCTTTTCTACTTTTTTTTACCAATATCTTAACCTCGGAGGGAGCGGGGAGTAAGTTAGTCTAATAGGCAGCTATTTTTTTTGGGTTTGTCACGCAACGTGACGGCCCATAGAAAGGTTGAATGGAAGACTAGCGTGGAGGTATACGTCCAAATGTATACCTATATAGCCTAGTTATCCCACCACCCGTTCCCCTTCCAAGCTTGTCTTTAATATCGGTAAAGCAGGTAAAATTTCAAGCACTCAAAACGCCATCTGAAAAGGTACTTCAAATGCATTTCCTTTAAGGGCTCGGCGTAATTGCTTTTCTCACGAAAAGGCGTGCGCCCACCAGAAATCTGTAATTGCGCGTTGGAATTTTGTGCGGAGTCAAAATGCAATCAACTGGTGCCCATGCCAGACCAAGATTAGCGCCAGATTAAGCGGAACGTATGGACTGATTCGTAGGGACTGGATTTGAGTCAACGTCACGAAAAGTCGGGCTGTCTGTCATTAGCTACCAGATCTACTTTTCCGCGGAGGAAGCGCAACCTCTGTGTGTCTATCCGTCGACCACAGCGTCAATATACGTGCTAAATCCTCTACACGTTAGCAATTTAGCTTGAATAATCTGGAAGGTTATTACTGTCTCACTGTGCTGGAAAAAGGGTTTCTAATCCTAGATGTTTTGTCAATTAAGCCTGATCAAGTTCACTATCATTATTTCTTCGTTTTCTTTAAGGTCCAACAGCTTAGACTGGAAATCGAGAACTTAAAGCGCCAGAAACGACAGACAGAGGAACAGCTTCAGGAGAGCAGGAGCGACAGGAACAGGCTTAATGAAGAGCTTGTCTCCATAAAAAAGCGTCTTCTGATGCGCGAGACAGAGTTTGAAGCGCTTCAACGTGAGCTGTCCTCCAAGAACAACATCATCCTGTCACTCAAGGCTGACAAGGTGGCACTACAGCGGGAGCTGGAGACCCTCAAGTCCGAGATGGTCGTGAGTCAGTCGGTTACAACTGTTCAGGAGTCTGCTCCTATGGAGGAGGAATTCTTCAGCTCGCAGATCTCGGAGTATGAAGCCACGCTGAAGAGCTCCGCCGACGAAAAGGAAGGGCTACAAGAGGAAATTCACAATCTGCAAGCAAAGCTGGCCCGGATGCAGGCCGATTACGATCGAGCGGTACGAGACCTGGACGCCACGAAGAAGGAGTGCGATCTCAAGGTTAAGAAGTTTGAGGTGCAGCTGCAGAATTCTCAGAAACAGCGTGAGGATCTTAAAAGGCAGCTGGAGAGGCTACGAGATGATTTGAAGAAGAGCAAAGAGGCATTGCAAGGTGCACAGGCTGAAGCTGTGAACAACAAGCGTGTGGCTGACAGACTCCGAGATGAGGCGGAGGGAAAGAACAGACAGATCCGCAACCTGGAGCAGAAGAACGGCGCACTAGAAGATCAAGTTGAGCAGCTTCAGCAGGACCTGTCTCAGAGTGCGATGCGTGTAGAGGTGGAGGCGAAACAGGTCAAAGACCTCGAGAACGAGCTCCGCTCCTCGGAAAAGCGAAAAGCTGAACAGGAGGCCCAGATCGACAGTCTTAGAAGCACCAAAGAAGATCTCCAACGTGAGCTTGCAATTTCAAACAGCAGAATTGCTACGATTGAGAGCCAGAATAGTAAGATGACCAGCCGTGTGAGAGAACTGGAGAATGAATTGGTGCGTTGCCGTACGCGTATACATGATTTGGAGAGCGAGTTCGAGAGCGTCAACACCAAGTACGTACAGCTTCAATCCTCTCATGATTCTAACTTGAGTGAGGTTGACGGACTACGATCCAGGGTAGGAGGCCACCAGAGCAAGGTCAACGAGCTGGAATCACGCAACTCCATCACTTCCAAAGAGAGAGACGACCTCAAGTTACGAATCGCGCCACTGGAGAAGAAAATCTCGGAGCTGCGGCTTGCTCTGGAAAGGAGTGAAAATTCACGTGATGGACTCGAGCGAGAGATTGACGCTTTAAGAGCGAAGAACTCGAATTTAGAAGCACAGCTCGTTGCAGCCAACAAAGCGAAGGCTCAGCTGAGGGCAGATTTGGATGCTGAAAAGGACAAGACTGCTCAGCTTAAAAAAGAGATCGCTGCAATGCAGACACAATTGGCAGAAGCACAACGCAACCTCGAGAAGTTGAAGAACGACAATGCAAGGAAACAGAAGATCATCGATGACTTGAGAGATACAATCCGGCGCCTTGAGGGAGATATTCACGAGAAAGAACAGGATGTGCAACAACTGAACCTTCAGAACAACATGCTTGAAGATGAAAAGAATGAACTGAACGACGAGCTGATGGATGGAAACAAGAAACTGGCGGAGCTGGAAGAAGACCTTAAGCAGGTTCAGGAAGACAAGGACAACGCTGAGCGAGATTTGATAGACGCACAGAAGAATAACTCTGACCTGGAAACTGCTCTGGATGCCGCCGACAAAGAAAAGAGGGATTTTGAAGAGCAGGTTATGAACCTGAGACAGAATCTCGCGCGCGCAGACGCTGAGCTTCGTGATGCATTGAGTAAGAAAGCAGTGCTTGAAGAAGATGCTAAATCGCATGCTGATGTTGTCAATAAACTTAATGATGAGATTGACCGCCTCAAAGGGCAGCTCGCTGAGGCACAGCGTCAGATTGATACCTATCGAAGAGAGGCGGACACCAAGGATGCCACAATCGCGGCGCTCAGATCTCAGATAAGTGATCTTGAGCAGGAGAATGACGATATCAGAGCAGAGCTTTCCAAAACAAAAGCGCAACTTGCAACTGTAGAAGAGGAGAGACGAAAGCTCCAAATCGAGCTGAACATGAAGAACGAAGAAATCAATCGACTAACGGGAGAAATCGACAGCACAGTCAAACGAAATGAAGAACTACAAAGTGAGTGTATTGTCGTGGCAGACAAAGTCCAGAGTGTTGAGAGCAGCTACCAAGATTTCATGAGTTTGGCTGGGGACAAAGATAGTATCTTAGAAGGAGAGCAAGAAAAGAACGCCCAGCTTGAGAAAGAAATCAAGAACCTCAAAGTCAAGATTAAGATGTTGGAGGACAAAGACCGAACAAAAGAGGTGGATCAACTGAAGGCGCAACTCGACCACGCAAACGAAGAAAACGCTGATCTGCATAATCGTATCCAACAACTGGAAGGTGAGAAAGCTGATCTCGACCGCGATATCGTTGTTGCCCAAAGTGATCTCGCACAAAAGGAAAATGACTTAGAAGCCGCGCAGTTAGACAAGGAGAAAGCAGAAGACGATCTGCACAACGTCCAGGGGAAGATTGACAACCTGGAGAGTCAACTGGCTGCTGCACGCAAACAGAACGCTCAACTGAAGGACAACTTGAAGGACGCGAACAACAAGAACGTCAAAGCAAAGGCAGAAAACATGGACCTCCAGGCAAAGGTCGGCCAGCAAGAGAAGGTAAACGACGGTTTGAAGAACATGAATGCAAAGAAGGATAAAGCAATCGCAGACCTTAATGACAAGATCAAGAAGCTCCAAAACGAATTGGCTGACGCGAAGCGAGACGTTATTGCTGCCAACGTAGCAGCTGAAGGTCTTAGGTCAGACAAGAAGGAGTTGGAGCGCAAACTAGATGAACAAGCTAAGCGGTCCCGGGCACTCGAGAACGAGATAAAAGACCTCAAGGCGCAGAGAAATGCCCTGGAAACAGATCTCAGCAATAAGACGCACAGGTTGGCGATCATGGAGTCCCAGATGAACAGTCTGAAAAAGGAAAGGGACAGCTTGAGAGAGGAAGTCAAGAACCTGAACGACAAACTGAAGAAACTCAAGGAAGAAAACCTGTCTTTGCAAACGGAGATACGTCGCCTGGAAAAAGAACTAGAGGCCAGAATGAAGGAGATTCAAGACAAAGATGCTGCCATCGAACGACTGAAAACTGCCAAGGCTGCTGTTGACGAGGAGCTGCTGAACTTGAAGAAAGAGCTAATGACAACTCGAAATGCCCTAGAGGCTGCCCAGAACAAAATCAAATCATTAGAAAACAGTCTAAAGCAAGTAAACCTCAGTATGAACAAGCTTGAAGTCACCATTCAAAACTTGAATAGGGAACGAGAGGAACGAGACAAGGCAAGTTCCAGCCACGATACGCAATACATTGAGATCGAGACCCTTTACAAGGCTAGCCAGGATCGCGAAAACAGATACAAGCAAGAACTACAAGCCCTTAAAGCTCGCTTGGAGAAGATGGAGGCAGACTATCGCAAAATTCAGCAAGAAAACGTTGATCTTCGAGCTAAAATTAACGCCTTGAACAAGAAGGTTCGAGACCTGCAATCTGCTAACGATCGCATCGATAAGGAAAGGCAGGCAATTAGAAGTGATTTGGAAGCTGCTAACAACGACTTAGCCGATCTTGAAGTCGCATGTGACAATGAATCTAAAGAGAAAGACTCGTTCAAGAAGCAATTGGATGATGCACTAGAAAAGTTGGAGAAGGCACGGAAACAGAATCTAGATCTGGAACAAGCCATCGTGGAAGACAAGATACAGCTCGAAGAAGCTGAAAAGGAAGCGGCGGAAAAAGATAACGAGATCAAGAACTTGAAGGATGGCAAAGAGTTCTTAGAAGGTCAACTCGATGCTGCCAAGGCCCGTTTGGAGAACGCACAACAGGAGAACGACAACCTTAAAGCAGAAGATACTCGCAAGCAGAATGAGATCCTGGACCTTCACAACAAGATAAACGAGTTGGAAGCTCGCATTGTTAAGCTGACAGGCGAGAGAGATAGAGCACTTGATGAGACTAAGGTCAGCGCCGAGAAAATTGCAAACCTAGAAGTGCAGATCCGAGACCTCACGAACGAGAAAAACGCTCTCTTGGAGAAGATCGAAGAACTGAAAAAAGAAATCAATAACCTTCGAGAAGAAAGGATGAGCGTTGACAAGCAGATCACCGAACTTCAGGGCAAGATCAACTATTTGAACAGAGAGATCGAAAACCGAGATAAAACCATTGCTGATTTAAGGAATAAAGAGGATGTTCAAGATAAAGAACTGGATAATCTAAGAAAGAACCTGCGACGCTTGGAGAGTGACTACGAGTCCGCCCTCCAGAAGATCAAGGAATTGGAAAAAGTATACCAGTCATCCAATGAGAGAGCAACACTGATCGAGAGTAAGAGCGACAGTAACCGTGAAAGGGCTAAGCGTCTGGACGAGGAAAATGTATCCCTGAAAAGAAAGATCGCGGAACTCGACATTTCTAATAAGATCAACGAAGAGAAAGGACAGGAACTGCAAAACCAACTCGTTCGTGCCCAAGAACAGATCTCCAACCTGGAATCAGCACCACCGATGGAACCGTCTATCCAAATGGAACAGGAACTTTTCGTAGAAGCGGCGGGAGATGGTGGAATCGAAGCTGAATTTCTCAAGAGAGATTTGGAAGATCTCAAGGACAAGAATGCGCAGCTAGAGAAACAGCTACGTCAGGCTAATGATGCAAAAAATCAGCTGCAAGCTCAGGTTGATGATCGTGACAAGAAACTGAAGGAGAACGATGACACCATCTTGGACTTACAGAGACGCATTCAAGAACTTACCATACGTCTTCAGAAGGCAGGGGACCAGACAGATGCTCCAGGCATTGTTGCTTCCCTACGGGCTCAAAAAGATGCCTTGGAACGTGACAATCAGATGCTCAGGAAGGAACTTGAGGCTACCAAAGCGGCTTTAGCCGAAGCGCAGAAGCGTCGCACTGACACCGAGAACCAGCTGTATCAGATGAAGAGGAAGTTGAATGAAAGTGAGCTCAAGCTCAACATGGCCAACACGCAGAACGAGAACCTCCACCAGGAACTGTTAAGAGCACAAGAGAAGAACCATGCTTTGGAAGGTGAACGAGACCGTGCACTGCAAGAACAGGCCAATCTGCGTGGAGAATTATCAGAAACTCAAGATCGTCTGCAGAGGACACGAAGCGAGCTAGACTCCTCCAAAATGCAGGTGCGTGACCTTCAAGGTGAGATCCAAGCCTTGAAGCGAGAATTGGATGACAGTCAGAGCAAGATTAATTGGCATGTGAACAACGAGCGCCAGCTCAAAGACGAGATTGCGTCGCTTAAGAGAAAGTTGGATAGCATGAGGGATGCCAATGACAAACTCAATGAGACTGTGGACAATTTGAATGCGCAGATACAAGAAAAAGAAGCTAAGATTGCTGACCTCGAACACCACATGACTCTGCTCCGAGACGAAAATGAAAAACTCCGAAGAGACTTGGCCACTGCTAATGCTAACGCGGCCGACTTCAAGAAGAAGTACCTTAACGCGTTGAACGACATCGAAAGATTACAGAACGAGCTCAACATGAAGATCCAGAAGATACGTAACCTAGAAAATCGCATCAAGGCCTTAGAGGCAGACAAGAACCGACTAAGGCAGGAGATCACTATACTCAAAAAGACTATCTCCGACCAAAAGGTACAACTTGAAACCAATCGCCAGGCAAAAGACCGCGTTCGCCCCGACATAGTTGTGCAGAGTGTAGGTCCTAGCCTTCAGTCAGCTCCGGACATGTTCCAGTTCAAGGATGACTCGGTTCCCTCCAAGAAATACAATGACTTGGAATCATCATATAAGAAGATCCTCAGAGAAAAGGAGGATGGAGACAAAGATGCCGCAACATTGAGAAACAAGCTAGCCAAATTAGAAAGTGAAATTGCAGAACTAAACAGGGCCAAGAATTCTCTAGAGGGAGACTCCATGTGGAAGACTAAGAGAATCAACCAACTGGAAAAGGAGCTTAACGATCTACAATCTAAGGACATGGTTGATTCTGATGAGGCTCTCGGATGGAAGAACAGAATAACTCAAATGCAGCAAGACTTGGATGCTGCTAACAACAAAATCTACCGTCTGGAGGCCAAAAACGAAACCTATGAGGAAAAAGTCAAGGAGTTCAGTGAAGATTTGATAAAGGCGAGGGAGAGGGTGGCCCAACTTGAATCCAAGGCAGAGGAGGACCAAGAGAAAATCGAAGATCAGCGAAAGGAATTGATGGAGGCTTACAAAAAGGCAGCGGACTTCGAGGCAGCCACCAAGTCGTGCCACAACACCAAGAGCGAACTGAACGGTGTGATACAGACCTTACGTGACAAGATCGAAGCTTTGGAAAATGAGCTCCAGAAAGAAGCTAAACAGCACGCACATGTGAGAGGTACCCTTGACCAAGTGAAGTTAAAGAACGAAGACCTGAAACTGGAAATCGCTAAGCTGCAGAAGAAACTGCGGGAACTACAACAGCAGTACGATTCTCAGGTACAGTTTTGCTTTCCCGCAGTTTGAGAATCCTTAAGGATCAACACTGATATGAAACCTTTTGTGCTGTTAATATGCTTTACAAGGCTGTGCTAATGTTCTCAGTCTGTTAATAAAATCTTACATTGTGATCAACAAATGAACATACTGCTAGTCAATTTGTGCAAAGTGGTTATAGCTTGATGAAACAGTCGATGAAATCCTAAAGTATGACTAACTGCACAGTGAATGCTCTTTAACAATACTTTTATACGTATCCAAAGCTAAAAACAAGTAGAGAACTTGTTCGAAACCTTGTAAAACTCCAACTTTGTTTTCTGTCTCCGATTTACAACAAAACTTGGTAAACAAAAGTAGGCTGTGACAAAGTAAGCAAGAACTAGAGTGGTGATGCTAAAAATCTAAAAACAATTTTGACATCTCCGTTGGATAGAGCTGTGCAAATAAACTAAACTAAGCTTAAAGTAACCATAGTCTAAGCAATATCATCTTTCTTCTATTCCAGGTTCACGAGTGGTCGGAGAGGAAGTACACTATTGATGGCTTGGAAAAAGAAAACGCTGACTTAACGTCTCAACTAGAGAAGCTCCGGCGCGAACTTGCTAACTACAGAAACGACTTTGACAACATAGCAACAGAGAAGCGTGACATGCAGAACGAGCTGAACCAGCTTCAACCCAGGGTGGAAGACCTGGAGAGTCGTTTGCAGAGGGCACTAGAAGACAAGACCAGGCTACAGATGGAGTTGGATGACGCCAAGAGGGCACTGGACGAGCTTCGACGCGAACCCGAGCCAATGGTTCGTCAAATGTCGGCTGGTGGTTTGGAATCTGGTGTAGACATGTTCCCCGACATGAAAGATGACCTCGAAGCTGCTAAGAACGATCGCGATCGGCTCAACAATGATATTTCCTCCTGGCAGAACAAGTATAACACACTACAGAACAACTACGACAACTTAGATGCTGACAGAAAGCGCCTTGAGGACAAACTGGACAACATGCAGAAGACGATCAACAACTTAGAGCACAATAACCAGACCTTGACGTCAGACAAGAACAAAGTGACTGTCGAGCTTGAAGCAGCCAAACGAAAGATCAATGATCTGCTGTCTGAACTGGATTCCACCAAACGCGACAAGGATTCCTTGAAAGTCGAGTACGAGTTGTTGCTGAAGAAGATCACAAAGATCGAGGCAGAATATGAAATCCACATCAGCACTCGCCACGAGTACGATGACTCTGGAGCGTACGCCAAACTGCAGGAGGCCTACAAACGCAGCCAAGAGCGAGAGAATGAGGTACAAGCGGAGCTGTTGACTTGCTACAAAGTCATTGGAGAGTTAAAACATCAGCTGCACGGATCACACGAGACCGTTGACAGGCTAACGATAAACTACAACACTGAGACCATCAGAAGCGCGACTCTACGCGACGAAGTGGTCAGCTACCAGAGAAGACTTTCCGAACTGGAAGAGAAATATGAGATCAACCGCGGAGCGAACGAAGATATGGAGAACGAGCTGACTGTACTGCAACAGCGAATGACTGAACTGAGTCGCGAGAACACGTCCATTCAAGAATCAAAGGCACTCATCGTCGTTGAAGTCACTAACCAACGCAGCAAGATCACCCGCCTTGAACAACAGTTGGAGGATGCTGAGCGCGAGAAGGAAAGCCTGCGACTTCAGCTGAATGCTTTGCACAGTAAGGGAGAAGCTGATACCCAGGAAATCAGCAGGAAAATCTCTGAGCTGTCGGAACGCAGTCAGTCCTTAAGTCGCGAGAAGGATTCGCTAGAGAGGCAACTCTCCAAGAAGCATGCCGAGGCCGTAGAAAGCGCTGGAGAAATTACTCTTTTGAGATCGGAAATCGACGACTACAGGAAAGCAAGGAGCTTGGAAGATCGACAGCGCTCCGGCGAAATCGAGTCACTAAAGATCAGCATGAGTGAACTGCAGCGCGAAAACGAAGCTCTGAAAACAGAGGGGTTTTCTGCAACCACGAAAAAGGAAATCGAATCATTCTTCGACCTCGGTGGAGCTGATGAAGACCTCGGACCATCCGCAGAATCCACCAGACTTGACTTCGAAGATTTTGAGGGAGGCGGGACAACGGTAACAACCCGTACAGTCAAGGTGAAGAGTACTAAAGGCAGGAAAAGCAAATCCTAAAAGTTTCCGAGGACAGTATCATTTTTAGAGACAGTATAACAAAATTTGCTTTGGAATTCTTCTTTGGAATAACTTAATTTAGCTAGCTGAGTAAGACATGGTGAAACCATCTTTTTTACCCTGTTCACACCAACAAAGGCTGATTAGTTTAATTTGGTTTGATCGTAAACTAGAGCGCTTCATGTCAATGCTGTGTGTTAACCGTGACCTTCAAACCCCGAGTAGTCTTGGCCACTCATAACGATTAAGAGGAGGTAAAATGATTTCAAACCATAAACTAAACAGTTTAAGCTTGGTGTGAACGTAACATTGGAGAGTTGCGTAATTGTGCCTCTTAAACTAGAAGTCAGTAAAACGTTTAAGAACAACAAAAAATTGCTTGTAATAGTGTAAGGTTCGACTTCATGAAATTACCGTAAAATGAAGCGCTTTTTTCTCTTGTTACTAGACATCTGCTTTTAAAGTAAACCTTGGTGTGGATTTTCGAAGGAACAACATTTCCCTGAAAGATATCTAAGTAGTCGACAGTCGATGGTTGTTAGGATCAGCGGGTAATATCGAAGAACAGTACATTTCCCAAGTTCGATAAAGTGTTGAAAACGATGCCCAGTTTAACCAGCAGTCATTGAGTGAAACTGAAAGTCAGTTGTTTGTAGTTCACTGGTAAAATTTAAACGCCTTTCAAGAGGACAATGTTGAGCGTTTGTTTTAGAAACATAATGTGAATGTAGTATTGTAGTAGGTTCGTCCAAGAACAGTTCTCATTTTTGTCCTTAAGAAAAAGAAACAAATTGGACGTCTCAAAGCAAAGGATTAATCCGGAGAATTTGAACTAGTGTAGCTAGAGACCCTCGGCTGAGTTTAACATACAGGCTCATCAGAAATGGGAACTGTACACACAGTTGAGAGGAGAAAGGAAGCTTAGTTTCTTTGTTTCTCAATATTAGAGTGGATATTATTCCCGAATATTTCTTGATGTGATATTTCAGTATGCGCTTAAATAAGTTTTGTAGTTTTTCCAGCACCAATAAATTTATCAAAAAGTCGTTTCTAGTTTTTGTTTTGACTTTGTGCTCGGAATCTGAGGCGGAATTCATTTAGCTGTGCCAGGATAAGATGTGTATTGAGCATTGGTGGTCTGAGTACAAAACCCTCTGTTAAAAAAAGCAAACAAACAAACAATTCTTAAGATTCATCTTATCTTAGCACAGCTTCATTAATCTGGCCTCTCATTTCTTTCCCTTTCTGCCGCTATAAATCACCCTTACAGTGTGGACAACACAGTATCTTAGTGATTTGAGCAATACTATAAACAAGAGAGAACGGGCTAATCTGGCCAAACGGCCTGCGTGAAGTTAACTCGGATTTTTCAAAAGTTAATAGCGAGAAGTTCTTTTGGCCTGCATTTTTTTCTCCACTGATCAACATGCAATTTCTCCTCACTGGAATTCCTATATTTCTCATAATGCTAAAAGGAAGAAGTTGCTTAAACGTCAATATAATTTATTTTTGGTGATCATTTCTCTAACTCGAATGAACCTTGTTTTGATCATGTATTGTAAGGAGAGTTTTGACGTTGATCTCAATACACAACCACGCCATGCATGCTTAATCGGAGTGACCATACATCAAAGCTCTAAGATTACTTTATTGTGGCGCTCGTTTATTACCCTGTACACAATGGTTACAGTTTTTAAGCAGTGGATGAATTGTTAAAAGTATGACCATTGAAAAGAAAAGTACTTTCCTTTGGTGCTGTTTATTATGCTGTACAAGGTGGTTCTAACTTTTGCCTCTGTGTATGAAATCCTAATTATAAAGTGTGCCCATTCAAATGAAAGCTACTGAGCAGTTCTTTCCTGCGGTGCTGTTTATTATGCTGTACAAGGTGGTTCTAAAGTTCGAGTATGTGGATGAAATCCTAAAGTATGACCATTCAAACGAACCCTTTGGAGCAATATTTTTATTTGGTGCTCTTTGCTATGCTTAGCACGGTAGTTAATTAGGCCGAAGTAAATAGTTCCATTCAGTTTAAACAACTGAAGAACAACAGTATTTTCGCAACGTTACTTCAGGATTTGTTTTTACAAGTGTTCATTGTGAACTGACAGAAAAGCTTCATTAGGAGCATTCACCACTGAAAGGAAATTTAATCAACGAAACACAAAAGAAATAATGCACGTTATTAAAGTTCTGTCTAGCCAATATCCTACAATTAACGCTTTCCATTTGAAGACAAAAAGGCTTAGCGGCAAAATGGTCGCTTTGTCGGTTCTTCACATTTACTGTTCTGCATAAAAACGTTATTTAAAAGCAGGTTTTTTCTCGATTAAGTAAAAGTAGAGCAATATCGACAAATACTGCGAGCTTTCAATATAACTCTATTCCAGCTCGTTTTTTTTTTTGACTTCAACTATCAAAAAACCATAATTGAATTTAAAAAGTGCGGAAAATTTATATGAAATTTCTTTTGTCGGATGAGTTTAGTATGTGTTAATATATAGGGCTAATTCCCATTAGTTCGTCTTCGGTGAATAGAAAACATAAAGTGAGCCAAACGGTCGGTTGCCAAAGGCACAAAGTATCAGTCACTCATACTGCCTCGATGTTAGGTTGATTCAAGGACGGGGCTAACCACTACTTATTTGATTGCGAAGAGAGGAAAACGATTCGTTTATTGACTTGACATGAAATAAGATAAGTGCAGTTATGTCGGTCAATTCACGTCCGATGAAAATCTGTTTCGTAAGGCAACTGAAAACAAAATTTGTCAATAACGGAGAAAAGAAGCACTATTGATGAACAAGCTTGCACAATGGCAAATAAACCTCAAATGAAGACGGCGACAGTCCGATTTGCAAACACCGTGCGTGACATCGAAGAATCGTTGCAAGAGTTACAGAGCGCGGAGAAAAGCGATGAAGAGATTCAAGACATGGCTGATGAGGATAGCAATGATGACGGCTGGGATACAGATTTAGAAACGCCAAGCGAAGAGACAAGAAAGCCTCGCAGAAGCGCGGATGTAATGGGAAAAGGATCGTATCTACGAACTTGCCGCGCTCTCGGAGTGCCACCGGTGACAGCTGTAGTTGATTCCATCCATACTTCTGAAATTAAGCTCGCCCATCACGGAATAGGACCCCAAGGTGGGCGCGCTCTCGCCAAAGCGCTGGTGAAAAGCACAACCGTGGAAAAAATTGATCTGCAAGAAAACAGTCTCGGCGAGGAGGGAGTGGAATGTTTCGCGAAAATGTTATTGGAGAATTGTTATATTAAGTACGTCAACCTTGCTGGGAATACGATGAGTTCAAGTGGTTCGCGTGCTATGGGAAAGGTTATAGCGCAAAACCGATACTTGCAGTGGCTGGATCTTTCGTTCAACAACTTTGTTGACAAAGACGCAAAGCCGTTGGCAGAATGCCTTCAAAGCACTACCACTCTTAAATACTTCAACTTGAGCCAGAATTCTTTCTGCGAAGCCGGCGGCGAGTTTATAGGTCCAGCATTGGCAGAAAACAACAGTATAATAGAACTTAACTTAAGCTGGAACCACCTGAGGATGAAAGGTGCAATCGCAATTTGCAAGGGTGTGAGAGATAATAGTTCTATAGAGATACTAGATTTGGCCTGGAACGGGTTCGCGGACGAAGGAGCAGAAGCGATGGGCGAGGCGCTTAAAAAGAACGATACGCTTCTGGAGCTTGATTTAAGCCACAACAGGATCACAGAGATAGGAGCGCAGAGCTTGGCGAAAGGTCTGCGGATTAACCAAACTCTACGGGTGCTTAAAATCGGATCCAATCCTCTGGGAAACAGTGGCTGTTGTGCGTTGATAAAAGTGATCAAAGAAAACGAGCAAACCGCTCTGGAAGAACTGCATTTGGACAACATCAGTGTGAAGAAAAACTTCATAGGTAGGGATTTACGCTTGATTGTGTCATTATCACTTCCTTTCTCAGTAGTCTAGATCGTGTGAAAGTGGTAATCGTTTCAGACTTTCGATCTTGCACATTGAATATTGCTCCTGATATGACTCTCTTCACTGTACTTGTGGATAAATGGGTCCTAAAAGCAACCATAATCAGCATAATGCTGTGTAGTATGTGATGGAATGGCACCCAACAATACTAGCTCCTAGTCACTTCATACTGGGTATAGCATCCCATCCACGGGTTGGGGCTTAAGTTACTTCTCGGACAAAAAATGCATGTTGCCGGAAGGTTAGCAATTTTACCTTTTCTCTCAACCTCCTTCTGCTCCGCCTTATAAATAAAAAATAAAATAAATAAATAGGAATTTCAGTGGAATCCACGGAGTGGCTCTTCTCTCCACTGTTTCCAGGTCGAATTGGAATCAGTTGGAAATGTTGGTTTCTGTGGAGGGAGGAAAACCGGAGTACCTGGAGAAAAACCCTCGGAGCAGGGGAGAGAACCAACAACAAACTCAACCCACATATGACGCCGAGACCGGGAATCGAACCCGGGCCACATTGGTGGGAGGCGAGTGCTCTCACCACTACGCCAGCTCCTGCTCCCTGCCTTATCAATATTAATAGAGTTTAAAACGTTTTCACTTACTTGAAGATTCCTGTTCCTAATGTTCCCACACTGAAAGGGGGTGGGGGAGGGAAGGGGAGAGAGTTTCTAAGTGTTGTTGTTGTTACTTGGAAACGCGGTTGGGTCACCCGTGCCCCGAATCCAACGTTACCAATCTGCCAATGTTGACATAAAACGTTTTATTTTTTGCCAGGTCTTTTGGAGGAATTCATGAAAGTAAAGCCTCAGTTCCAAATTATTTACGGCGCTAATTCACATATTAGCAGCAGTAAAAGAGGCTCCACGGCCGGTTGGTTCGGCAACAACGATACTGACTCTGGTAGAAGTGTGAAGAATGAGCTATTGACAGCGTTGAAGAATTTCTTGTTGGAGAAAAGGCTGCGCGCCGTTGATTTGTTCAACTGTTTGGATAAAGACAAGACACAGAGCGTGACACCGGATGAAATGCTTAAAGGGCTAAGGAAACTCAACATACCTCTCACAGATTTACAACTAAAGAGGTTGATCCGAATTTTGGATAAGGACGGAGATGGGGGGATTGACTACGGGGAATTTGCGGCGGTTAACGATGTATAGATTATGTATAACAGAAAACGCACAGACATAGTTGTCAGAGAGTGATACGCTTTTAAGGAGCTTTCTCGCATCCGAGACCATGCGCAATCACAGTGGTGGACGACTGCTCCACAAAAACACGCGAGAGAAACCTCTGGTGTTGTTTATCACAAATTGTAAAATTATTTCAGTTTGATGACTCTCAGAGTGAGCTGCTTTTAACCAGCAAGGAAATGCGCTATTGATATATGTTGTTGTTTTGAGAATTTTTTGCACGCGAGAGCAGAAAACTGATACATAGTCTTTCGCCTCAGTTGTTAGATTACTCTAATACTTTTTCACATAGATCCAGCAATTATACGTGAGAATGAGAGATAGACTGAGGAGCTATTGAAAAGGAACGCGAGCGTTATAAGGAAAAAGAAAAGTCGTCTCTTCAAGTTACAAGGTTCAAATTGGGTTGTGCTATTTCAAGGCGAAATTTTAAAGTAAATTATAACTAACCCCACTAAATAGAAATAGTTACTGTTTGTTATGTGGTACAGAACTTTCAATTTGTGAGATTGAGTTTTTGCTCGTTACGCAATCCTGCCCGCGTAACGTAGGCACAAAATTCGAGATGAGATAGGAGTGTGAAAGCAATTTGCTAACTTTTGTAGCCAAACACCGCTTCATAGACCATCGCAG
This sequence comes from Pavona decussata, assembly GCF_977016875.1. NCBI lineage: Eukaryota > Metazoa > Cnidaria > Anthozoa > Scleractinia > Agariciidae > Pavona > Pavona decussata. The sequence continues at coordinate 1,599,405 of NW_028145860.1, read as the reverse complement.
TCAAATATTTCCTGATCTAAACAGATGTGTAAGGCATTTAAATTACCCGAATTCAGCCTTTCTAAGATAGTTTATAAAGTTTCTACCAAATCGCCGGTCCCACCAACAGTATTCCACGAAGAATTATTTGCCCTTAAATGTTCATTTTATTCCAGTAACTCAACAACTGGTGAAATACAAAGAAAAATTGTAATGCACTTTTATCTCACAGTTTTTCTCTTGCATTCTTGCGTGATGGTCTCCCTTTGCAGGACTTTAAAATTTTGAATAAAGGTTGAAAACATGGGAAATGGAAATAAAGTCATGTATCAAAGGGCAACCGCTGGTCGATAGATCCGCAGCACATACGTAAATCGATCCCGCGGAAGGCTACGTCGGGACTACAGTTTTACGGGACTGGGAATCAAAAGGCGAAGCTGTTCCATTTTTCTTTAATTTTAGAGACGATCTACAAAACAAGGGATTTATTTAATAGTTCGAAAAGCTTTTATCGCCCTCGTCGTTTCGTCCCAAGGGGGAGTCATTCCCATAGCAACGATTTCACGGATCCTTCGTTTCGTTACAATGAGGTACGAGCGACTCTGAGTGCTCAAAAAAGAGCAATCGATAATCGATAGTTCATCTAAGGAAGGCTTTTACGTCCCGTTGATGTTTGAGTACTAGAAGCAATTTACGGTGGAAAGTGATTGGGTAAGTCCTTTACTTAGTGATAAAGTCAGTACAGCCAAAGTATTCGAATCAATTAAGCTCACTTAACAATAAACATGGCGGCGAAATAAGCGTGTCTTTGGTTTCATATAAACCAATGTTTCATTAGTTTCTTAGTCTTTTTCGTTGTGGTTTTGTCGATGTTTAATTTACAAAAGATTCACATAGCTTTATAGGGTGATCATTAATTCCCTGCCTTTACAAATTATAGGATCTGTTACCATTCTAGGTTTGGATTAAGTTTTGTTCGACACAAAGACCTTCCAAAGTCGTTACACAAAAGATATTGCAATGCTTCATGTTGGCTTAAACAATTGGTCACGTACAGCAAACGTATAAATGCACTGAACCTGAAACGAACTGGTTCTTTAGATGTGATTGTTGCGTTCTTATAGATCGCGTTTTCTAAAGAGTGGGGCAGATAGTTGGGTTCTACAGCTGATCGTTGTCCCTTGGTAACATTTCAAACACGTTAAATTTCATTCATGTACAGGCTTTATTTGGATTGTAGCCCTATATAGCAGAACAGAAAACAGTGAAATTGTAGTAAAAATACTGCGAGCAATCTCACTTGGTGAAATTGATTTAATTACTCAACATTCCATGCATTTTGAAAATCGGATCATTTCTATGTTGCTATGATGAAACTAAACAAATACCTCCTTTGAAAAATGAAATCATGTCATGTTTTGTATTTGGTCAGCCCGACAAGGAAAACTTACAGCCATCAGACATTGATGGGGTCATGATTTAATATGCATATTTTTCAAAGCAAGATTGAAGCAATGTTAATTTTCTACGTATACCAAGGAAACAATTATTTTATTTGCCCTTTTCAAAGCTGCTGAACCATTCTGGTTAACATTCAGAAATAAAATTTTCTATGGTGATCACTACAAAGGATCAATCATCTGCTTCACTGTAGAAAATTGGGTTTTTGACATGTACCCAGGTAGTTTACTTAGAGATCAAATATTCCAGCTTAGTTCTGACAGCTTTTAAAAGCTTCATTTCCACTATGCTAACAAATTGCAACCAAAGCATCAACACGCTTTTCCATTCACCATTATATGCTAATGTCTTTATGTTAGTGCATGTTTTATTTTCACGCATCATTAGAGGATCATGAAAATTACGCCCACATTGATTAAAAAAATAGGCCTTATCACGGTTTTCAACGCCATTTTGACAAGTAGGCAAACATGTCTTGAAATAGCAGTGTTTGAATGGAAATCGGATGTCAAATAATTTTCATAAAACACCGCTTCTCAAAAATTCATGAATTGAAACTTTTGGCACCAGGAAAAGGATTTTAAGGAAAAAAAATTGGAGGGATGTAGCTGTGCCAGAAAGCGTCCAGTCATGTTTTGAACTTTCCATACATTTCCCTGTATTTTTTTCCTGGGAACTATTTTTAGTAGCAGTTCACGGCTGGTTTGCTATACAGACAAATGTATGGAAATGCCAAAATGCAACTACCAGTAGATGCTTTCTAGCACAGCTACATTCCTCAGTTATTTTCTGTAAAATCCTTTGCATAGTGCCTAGAGTTTCCAATTCATGAATTTTTCAGAAGCAGTGTTTTATGTAAACTATTTGACATCGGATTTCCATTCAAACACTGTTATTTCAAGACTTGTTTGCCTACTCGTCAAAATGGCGTTAAAAACTGTGATAAGGCCCATTAAAATCCACAGAAGTATTAGCGAAAATGTTATAAGATTTAATGAACGCACAGGGGGTACTCTTTGAATTTTTGGCAAATCTTTACACTACACTAGATTGTCTTTAGCTGCATTCTGCAAGTCTATTGTACCCTAGACACCAAAAATCCCTACCTTGTCCCAAACACGCTGTTTTGAAACTCCCATTCTGGTCCAAAAATTAATTCTTTACACTAGAGAGAGTGGGAGTACCCCACCCCACCCCACAGGAGTGAACACGTTTCATGAACCCAGGTGGAGTTGTACAGTGCACAAAACCCTGATCCACAGAAATAAGTAAAATACAAGACTGAACCCAAATGGAGGGGTCCTATTTATTGTACCCTAGCTTATTGCATGTTTTGTGGAAATTGAACATAAATTCATATATTTTTCAGCCTGGAAACTTATGTGTAAGCATCTTTTTTTTCTCATAAAACTTGTTTTGCAAAAAAATTCCAAAGGTGCTTCATGCAAGCAACATACATATAACATTATACTGCCAGTTTTCACAATGTAACTTTACACAAAACTCATAGATTGTCTTGTCACCTTGTAGCACGATGCATGCAAGAAATGCAACAGTCAAGAAAGTTGACAAAACTCTCAAAGCCTTGAGTTCTGCATCACTGTCAGTGACCTCAACACGCACCCATCTCAAGCCTGAGACTGCTTCACCTATATCACCTGTTGGTCTGAGAAGTGACAACAGTGATGACGATGACTCAGATGGATGGGAAACTGACTTGGAGTGTGATGAGGTAATGACAACAATGTGCCTCGGTGGGGAGGGGAGGAAAACATGGGCATTATGCATTGGCACGATTTCCACCACTCCCTTGGGTCCGGCTTTTCTCAAACAGCAGCTGGTAATCGAGCCAACGTTATGCACCCTTTAACTGTCTTGGTGGGCTAACATTTTATGCATACACAGTTCCCACCATAATTAAACAGGTAATTTGGAATTATCCAGTGGCGTACCGAGAGAAAAAAGTGGCAGGATTTCAAATCGCCTTTTTCCCATTCCCCTCGCATCTTTGCGACTTGTTCACCCAACATCCCACCAGCAACACAGGCCATTTCTCTTTTAGCCAGTTGCACAAAAAGTTTTCTCTCACAAGGCACTTGTACACCATGCATTGCCACTGCCTCTGTTTAATACACTTTGAGGTTCCTTTTAACAATGGCATTTTTGGAACTGGATGTTCTTCTTAAAATCTTAGTCAACCACATTGCCATTAGTTTGGGAACATGTCCGGCAATTACATCAAATTTGTCTGTCAAGCTGAAACCTGTATAAAGTGGTCACTTGTCATTCCCTGCTTATTACAGGTTTGAATGTACTTCTACTGTACTTCCCGAAAGTCTTACAACTTAACCTTGTTTCAGTCCACCAAAAGTTTGCACCAATATCCTTGGGGAGCAGGGATGGCGCAGTGGTGAGAGCACCCGCTTCCCACCAATGTGGCCCAGGTTCGATTCCCGGACTCAGTGTCATATGTGGGTTGAGTTTGTTGTTGGTCCTCATCCTTTCTCCAAGAGTTGTTCTCCCGGTACTCTGGTTTTCCTCTCTCCTCAAAAACCAATTAGATCTGGAATTTGAGGGCCACAGAGTTGTCAGTTGTAACAGACTGTTAAGTGCCACCCTCGTTAAGCAAAGTTGATTTATTTATTTATTTATTTAATTCAAGATGCCTTACTTTTAAGTTGATTTATTTATTTATTTATTTAATTCAAGATGCCTTACTTTTATCATCTTTTACAGGACTTCCTTCAACTGAAGCCTCAGTATGACCCAACAGGCCGCACACTCTACAAGCGCGCATGTCAGAAACTCGGCATCGTCCCTGCTTCCTACTTTTTGCGTCATATGATTGAACCAAATGTCATCATGTCCCACCATGGGCTTGGCCCACTAGGGATTCGTGCCATGTCATTGGCACTTTTGTACAACACAAAAGTAACAAACTTGAATATAAGAGACAATGGAATAGGAGAGGAAGGTGGAGAAATCATAGCAAAACTGTTGAGGGAAAACTACTTCATCGTGGAGCTTGACATGTCGGAAAATCAGCTTGGTCGAAGTGCTGTCACAGAGATCGCGGAAACGCTCAAAGAAAACAATACTCTCACAAAGCTTGGACTTGCAGGGAACTCCCTGGATGATAAAGAAGCTGAGATAATATGCCAATCACTTCTTGTAAATAACTCTCTGACGCATTTGGATTTGAGCTGCAATAAATTCTCAAACAAAGCTTGTGAGTTCTTTGCAAAGGTGCTTGATGAGAACATCACATTGTCTGAACTTGATCTCAGTTGGAACCACATTCAGGTCAAAGGAGGCCAGATCCTTGCTAAAGGACTCAGAGGAAACGTGAAGCTCAAATCCTTGAACTTGGCTTGGAATGGTGTGGCAGCTGAAGGAGCCAAAGCAATAGCTGGGGCTCTGCTTGAAAATGGAACACTACAAGTTTTGGACTTGAGTAGCAATAGAATTCCAGACACTGGTGCTTTTAGAATTGCAAGATGTTTGGAAAACAACTCTTCACTCGAAGTTTTAAGGCTGGGAAAAAACAGCTTGCAAAACAATGGCGCTTGTGCTATCTTGAATTCCATCATTAAAAATGGTGACAGCAGACTTACAAAGATTGATCTGACGGGTGTGATTGTGAAGGATGAATTTCATTTGATTGCAGAAGAACTAACAAAACTTAAGGAAATTGAAATTATCACAGATGAGACGCCTGAAGTAAGACACAGGGACACTGAACCTGACCCAGCCACACTGCTGCGCAATTACATTGCCAAGGAGCATGTACTTGTCGTCGACTTGTTTCGTAAGTTAGATCATGATGGAAGCATGCAAGTGAGTGTCAAGGAATTTGCTGAAGGATTGCGGAAATCAAATGTTGGACTGACGCAGTATGAGGTTGATAAAATAATTGACATGTTGGATGCTGATAAGGATGGTGAAATTGACTATAGCGAGTTTGTGTGCATTCAATCTGCATGGAAAAGTGAAGAGAAAGCAAGGAGGAAAGTGTCTTCCAAAGAAACTGGAAAATAACTTTGACAAACTTGTTCAGCCAGTAATTTGTAGGACATAATGTGTTAACTACATGTATAAAGCTACCAGAAAAAAAAAATGCCAGATGCAATAATAATATTACAGCTGTAAAAAGTGAGATTTAAGAAAGTGATTATAAAAAATATATATTAAATGTTATTTGTCATTTTTTGTTGTTATGTATTTAAGGTGAGGAATTGATTTAAAAAATACTACTGTTACAAGAATTCTTTTCACTCTGGGTTAAACATGACGTTACGTATTGCATTCCAACTGTGTTTTTTAATTCACATCATTTACAGCCAATTGTTTCATAACAATATGAAACAAAGAGCAAACATGAAACTAAGACATTGACTTTGTTATAAACGGATTATTTTACACAAGTTTTCTGCTTCAGACAACTTCAGCCATGTACGACAGTACCATGTGGCAAATTGGGATTGGGGTCCCTGTGCATGTGAATGTGGATACAACATGCCCCCCACCCCACCCACCACCATGTACAAACACACTTCTTTTAGTAACAACAACAAAAATTTCAAAAGTAGACTATTAAACCCTGCAAGACTAGCATTTTTATCTTTTAATTGGATTCTCTGGACTGTCTTGTTTGTTTCTAGACTAATTTTTGGCAGTTTGAAGATGGTGAGACCCTTGCCAACTCAGGGAATAAAAAACGGTATGTACTCCAGTTACCCAGGCTGTGTTAACATGTTTGCCACTTGCCATGGACTACACATTCTAAATTTTCATGTTGCATTTTAACACCAGCCAAGAGAGAGGAGAGTCAAGTTGCAATTGAGCTAAGTCACGTGATTCACATGAAAAACTCACTGATTATCTAGCAACTGGTAATGTAGCTATGGGGAAAATTTTACAGCTTTGGTTAGCAGTAATACACAACTTTCCCTGTTTAGTTCTGAAAGAACAGAGCACAGTGTGATTTTACTGTTTTCAAGTTGCATAACCCTGATTTACTTTCAGGGTTGCATATTTCTCATTTCCTCATCACACAAGAAAGGCTTTGAACAGAATTCAATAATTTATAATACATATCACAGATAATGATTCTTCTTCTTGTCATCACGACATATGGGGATTTTTCTCCATAATCCAGTTGACAGTTTCTTCCAGAAGTGATAACTTGTAATAACTGAAAATAATAGTTAAAACACGTTAGAGTTCAATTTGTATCAGTAATTGGAGGGCTGATGATCACATCAGCTCTTTCAGGTGTAAAAAAAAAAAAGAAAAGTAAAGCAGAAGGCAATGTGGCCTAGTTGTTAGGGGCGCCGCATGTTAGATCTGGAGGTCATAGGTTGAAGTCCCACTCTGACAACTTAGCTTGGATTTGCTTCATGGTTGCCCTGTTTCCAAATATTTAACCATTATTCCACGAGCGCGCGTTGGATATGAGATGATAG
>NW_028145860.1:1322500-1587500 GCF_977016875.1 Pavona decussata | reverse complement strand
ATTTTTATGTGACATAACATGTTCATGACATCAGAATAAACCAGAATGTTCAGGTCATGGGTCTTCACCATCTCCTCTTCTAAGGCATTTGGAATATTTCACTTTAACAATAGGTAGAGCCTTGCATGATCTCTAGATCAAACTTGTTGATTTAAGTTAGTCATTCATGCACTTACTCAAAAATTCATTCACTTATTCACTCTTTCTTTCATCATAATTTGATTAGTTGACAACTAGTTGTTCATAATCTCAGTACTCTGTAAAATGCTGTACCTGTGACTGGGAGCTTGTTCTCTTCTTGATTGGAGTATTACCGGGTTCAATGCGCCGTCTTTCCTCTAAGGAATGGCTGTACATTGCATGAATGTGACTGGCGATGACAATCTACAAGACAAAAAGCAGTAACAACCACAATAAAGTACACTTGAGCAATTAATATGGATCTAGATAACTGATAATTCTACACAATTGAACAAAATAGAAATTAAAAGATACAGGAAGCTACAAGAGGACCTATTTAAGGCGGAAACCATGAGGCTTATAATATTAGTGCCGCCCGACCCCCTTTTCTTACAGAGAATCTCACCAACCCACCATATTCTGGACAAAATTGTGAATTCTCATTTCAGAGTTCAAGTTATTAAAGACTGTGCAGCCTGTATTATACTATTACCAGACACCTTTCAACTAGCAATAAATTCATTAACCTCCCCAACAGGTGATCTACAAAAATGTTTAGTGTACATTTTAATTCTTATTACTACCATGAAATACCTGAAAATAGTTTTGACAGGATGCAGCAGTTGGAAGGTACTTCTTCATGTTCCAATTCATTTCCACATTTGGCTGGCAAACCAAAACACAGATCAGAAAGTTACTACGTGAACCAATTCTTTAAAATCGTACCACAATGAACAGCATGCAAAGCAGTAACGTCAGAATTAATTAAGACCATACACAATTTACCTTCACATAAACACATTATCCACCTTCGGATAAACACAGGTTTCAGTCTGTAGTACTGTAAATATCACACCCAGTCAAAGCATGTGGCTTTCTGAGCAGTAGGTGTCTCAATAAAATCCATTTGAATGGTCACACTTTGGGATTTGATCCACAAAATCAAAAGTTAGAACCACAATTACACAATACACAAGCTTGGTAGTCAAAAGGGTCACCAATAAAGCAAGGGAGCTGCTTGAGATGAAAAGTAATTCAGAGCATTGTTGATACTACATTATCATGGACAAAACTATTAAGAAACTGTTAGTCGACCTCTTCATCAACACTGCCCCCCCTCATCAATGCTGCTCTACTGCTGAAAAAAGGCAGGGTCATTGTCCGGCCTTCAAAGCAACACTGAGTTAGGGGAGGGGAGAGTGAAGGTTTGTTACTTTCCTGGGAGCGTTTTCTTTAAGGTATATTGAAATATTTGTGCAAAATTCGCAGTTTTCTTAACACGTTTTGTCCATGATCGTAGATGTCTCATAATGAAACTTAATGTGTCAGTCTACAAGAATCAATACAACAATAGGACCAGATGCTGAGAGTGCTTTACCAGCAATTATATTGTTACCTCATCATCAGGTGTAGCTATCAGCTCATCACTACTGTCTTCTAGGTTGGCTGTTCCTTCTACTGCCTCCTCCTCATCAACATCTTTAGGAAGCTTGCCTCTCACACCACCATGGTTTGCCTAGAGCAGAAGTTGAAAAGTAATAACTTTGACGAAAAGAACAACTGGTAATGATGAGGATAATCAAATCATCACCACCACCACCATCATCATCATCACTACCACCATTATCATAAGTCATCATCATCATCATCATCATCATCATTACCATATCACCACCACCATCATGGTAATGATGATGATGATGATGATGATGATGATGATAGAAGACACATGTATCCATACCTCCTCCACAGAAAGTGTTTTCTTTGACCTTCTCCCACCTCTACCACCCTGGAAATTCCAGTTAAGCTTAAACAAAAATTGGCTTCTGAGACCCCCTCCCCCTTGGAATTTCCAGTGTCCTTCCATAAAGTGTGCATGGATATTCTCTGCAACTGCATGTTACATCACCACCACCATCAACAGAGTCACTGTCAGCATCACCACCGATCATAATCATCTTCAGCTTCAGCACAAGCCAGTGTTGCAAAGACAGTGGATAAAAATATATGAAGTTTGTAGCATATTTCACCTGGTCCATCCACATGAGATATTCCCAGCATGATTCAGGCTTGATCTCGATGCTGTGGAACAGATCCTTCTTGCGGATGCTGTTAAGGATGAAATCGACATATGCTTTGGCATCTGAAACACTGAAAAAGAAAAGTGACAATAAGGCATTTTTAGGTAACATAATATTGCATTATCGTAAATAAACTATTCAAAAAGCATATAATATTTGAACAGAAAATGTATTTTATTTTTAATTACCTTCTCTTTTTAGTACAAATAATGATTTTGCTGAGGCTTGCAAACACAATAGTGGAACCAAGACGCTTGAATTCGGCCACAAGCTGAATAGGAAAAACATTACAATAAGCCAAATAATATACAAACCTGACAAAAACTGTCTGTGTGTGGCCAAAAATAATGTGACATTACCTTTAGCCTTTGAAAGGAAGAAGCATACCTGCATATAGAGCTTCTTCATCATTCTCTGCACCATTCTAGAAAGTGCTGGATCATACAGAAGGGCTGTTGGAGATGACAACCATCTGTATACAAAACATGTTTCACATTGATGACTCATTTAATGTAATTTTATAGCTCTTATTAATAATTTGTTCAAAAAAGCTTTGCATATGGGGCCGGTCCAATGTGAAGTGAAGTACAAATAAATTTGGATTGGGTCAAATATGCTTGAATTTGCCGTTCCAAGAAATACCCCCCCCCCCCCCCTTCTTGCACTGAAATTCTGAGTAACATGGAGATCTAAATAAGTTTTTAAAGGAAAGTATCGAGAGAAATTGAGATTTCTAGAGGGAAAGGAGAGTCCAAATTAAAAAAACTCCTCTGCTGCAGGGGTGTGGCTGTTTTCTGGTGTAATGCAAAAGAAACACCAATGGACCCAAATCTGTATACCTGTAAAAGTGCATCAACTGTGCATCAGCATAAAGATTACCATAGGTGGAAACTTCATGTAGCCAGCTGTGAACCATACCCTTGAGAATTCTGTGGTGAAAGGAAATCCTTAGTCAATTAAACTGTGTCACTGGATACTCTATAAAGGATTAAATGCACTTGCGCAATATATATAAAAAACAAACTTACAAACATATTTTCCATATTTATTACCTAAAAGCGCTGGAGCAAAGAGCAGCTTCGTCATAAGTTGTCAGACCAGAAGCAGCACTTGGCCCTCCCTGGACCAACTCTTCCAAAGATGCCTAAAAGTCACACAACACAAAATAATGAAGAAGATCGAGTTTTAAGTCACACAACACATGTGAAGAAGATCCTTTAGTCACACAACAGATGTGAAGAAGAGCTGTTGTAGTACTAAATCCTTAAAGTCACACAGCACGTATGAAGAACCTGAGAGTCACACAACACATGTGAAGGGGAAACCAATAGACACACAACACATAAGAAAAAGAGCCTAAAAGTCACACAATGCATAATATGAAGAAGAGGAGCCTTTTAATCACACCACACACATAAAGAGCCTGAAAGTCACATGAAGGAGAGCCCAGTAGCGACACAACAAAAGCTAAAGGTTGCAAGATATTTCACACTAAGAGCCTGTAGAAAGAAAATTCAAATCATTTTCCACTTGATGAATATAAACTATTGTCATAGAGAGGATTAACACATTCACACTTAACACTGTTCTCACCTGTGGCAAGCTGTCGAAACTGACACCTGCTACAGATCCTCCCTCAAAATCATTGATGTGAGCAGACTAACAACAAGAGAAAAAAATAGAATAACTTTAAAAAATATCTGAATGTGTTACCTTTGAATCCTCAGTAATTTTTTGTTCTTTGAAGCCGTGCAAATTGCAATTTTCCAACAGCTGCTCGCTTTGCAATTAAAATTACTAAGTTGATCGATGTAAGTCTGAGTCATTTTAAAATTCTTTAAGAATGTAAAAAAAATTGATTGATCACCAAATGTTTCAACAGTACCTGTAGTACAGTGTTGACAGCAAAACAGTCAATTGAGAGCTCCACACAAACAGTAGGGTAGCAGCCTGGATTGTTGACTTCAATATTGCCTCCTTCTTCTGTTGCTATACTGAGTCTGTTGGTTTTAATGTCAAATAGACATAAGAACAATCTTAACACTCAACTCTAACCATAGAAACTGTCTTAACTCTTTAAGCCCCAGCATCAAAATGCAAATTCTCCTCACTGTTGTCACACATTTCTTATGATATTAGTTGGGAGAATTTGTTTGATCATCAAGGCTCTTTAAACCTTGAGTCATGTTATGTAGTGCAGTCCTAACTATTGAGTCTGTGGATGATAGTGTGACATTCAAATGAGGCTGTGATTGTCTTGCTATACAAGGTGGTTCTAACTTTTGAGTCTGTATGCAAAGGGCTAAAATGTGACCATTCAGATGAAAGTTGTTGAACTGTAAGTGCTTTCCTGTGACACAGCCAGTTGTTTTTTGGCTGTAAAAGGTGGCTCTAACTTTTGAGTCTGTGGATGAAATCCTAAAGTGTGATCATTCAAATGAAAGCTAGTGAGCAGTACTTTCCTCTGGTAATGTTTATTATGCTGTACAAGGTGATTCTAACTTTTGAGACTGTGGGTGAAATCCCAAAGTGTGATCATTCAAATGAAAGCTACTGAGCAGTACTTTCCTCTGGTGCTGTTTATTATGCTGTACAAGGTGGTTCTAACTTTTGAGTCTGTGGGTGAAATCCTAAAGTGTGATCATTCAAATGAAAGCTACTGAGCAGTACTTTCCTCTGGTGCTGTTTATTATGCTGTACAAGGTGGTTCTAACTTTTGAGTCCGTGGGTGACGCCCTAAAGTGAGACTGTTCAACTGAAAGCTACTGAACACTACTTTCCTGTGGCAATAAAAGGGTTAAGCTCCAGTGACAATAAATTATTTATTCATCTAACAGATTTCTTGTCTTATGTGAATTCTCCCAAAGAATGTTGACGAAAATGTAAAGTAGAATCTTGGTTTCAAGCTCCATTCAACAGACCTGTTATCATCATCCTCCTTGCCGCCTAGATCAGGTCTATCAGTTGGCGACATCCACAGCAAATGATTGTGTTTCTGCAGGTGACGAGCAAAGAAAAGATCGGCGGCAAACAGCGTGGGGTCTGATTGAACATTCCCCACTGGAACATGAAAGTATTGTGCTAATTCAAGCTGTGTCTGTTGGGAAAATCAAAATGTATTCATTATCATCACAGCCCTTTTGATAAGTGCTGGCTACTTTGCCAAGCAAAGTCAGCCACTTCCTTGTTGTTAGTACAAGAATTATTAAATAAAATGTTATTGGACTGTGTTCTCTAGAATTTCTGGGTGCTATCAATAAAATTTATCACCCTCCTCTGTAACAAAAACTAAGCCACTGGGTAAAACATGCCCAACTTCAAAAATCATTCTATGGACTCGTTGCCAAACTGTCTGACATCCATGCCAAAGCATGATGACTAAATTATTAGTATTTGATTACTGCTTCACTTGTTTTATGTTATCTTAAGTGATAACTTACAACAACCGTACTTTGTAATTTTATTCACAGCCCAAGGAAACTGTTAATGAGTGGGTACTAAACTCTCCAACTATCCATCTCTGCATGGACTGCAAGTATTACAAATTGTGTACTTCTTGAGGCTCCTATTCAAACATAGTCATTCAAATAAACAGGCTTTTCCTCTTTGAAAGAGGCTATGGACAACAGTCTCAGAAAATGGCTCGTCATGCTGTACGATTATCGTACCAACCCGGTAAAACATGTCCACTTCAAGGTAATGAAGGATCATTCTTCGGGCAGCATGCCGCTGCCAGTTAAGGACATTGTGCTGAGCAGTACTGCAAAATAAACAAAGATGTGGTTTTCATTCACCCAGAAGTCCTTGCACATGAAACAAACAAGACCACCGGGGGATGCTAAGGGGTCCGCGGATGCAGGAAACATGGCAAAGAAAAAAAAAACAACAACAACAACAATAATAAATATTCAAGTCCCTACCTGTCACTGTATGGAAGACAGATAAGAGGAAACTCTTTAAGACCAGGAATAGATGATGTCAAATGGTTTAGATCTACAAAAAAAAATGAAGCAATAATTAAAAATGGAATTACAAAACTAAAATCTAGAATGGAAATAGAAAGAATCAGCCTATAAATCATGAGATGTGGTTCTTCATAGAACTCTCTTTTTGTGGATAAAATTCTAAAGTGCAACGATTCAAATGACATTTAGTAAGCAGTTATGTGGTTGTTTTACATTAGTTCTCAAAATGATTGTTGATGATTGTTGCCAATCCTAGCAGTATGCAGGATGCTTGTCCCATGAACCTAGTTTAATGGCCTTAGCTCCCACGAGCCTCCTGTAGCTCAGTGGTAGAGCATCCAAACTAGTAATCTGAAGGTCTTAGCTTCGACTCCTGATAGGAGCACTCAGAATTTCTTTTTTCCAAGTTGTCTGTGTCATTACTGAGTAATACATCATCCTCGATTGTTGGGGTGTTTCCAATTTTGAATTTAAGCATGCATGAGATTAAAAGGGTTACCAGTAATGGCAAACAGTTACCCCAAGGAGATTGCACCAGGATCATTGTTGGTCCCCGCTTCTCATCTTTGTAATTCTGCAGGAATCTCTGAATTGCCCTGTAGGCCTACAAAGAGACATATTTGGTTACACATAATTTGAAAACCATATAGATTTTACAGCATCTATTTATTAATGATTTCAAAATTGTGCACGTTAAGTGTGTACCTGTCTAGGGTCAGTATCAACTCGCACATCAAATGTCAGACTCTCTGGAGTAAGAAAGCCATCCTCTCCTTCTCTTTCAATCCTACAAAAAATGTTATATATCAACTACCTTGACTTGGTGAACAATGAGTATGGGTCACCCTGGTGAGCTTAAAAAATGAGTCCTCAGTGGCAATGGGGGCCATGCCCACAAGGGGTAATACATACCCTTGGTGATCATGAAAAGAAGTTTTTAGAATACACACCGTTACTGAGTTGTTTCTTAACTTCTATAGATCCTGTGCAAAAATGGTGACATTTTAATTTTCTTTTGTTTGCATTCAAATTAGCCTCACTAACCTCGTTCTTGAGTTCAAAAATCAAAAGAATCAGGGGCACCCAACGACAGTTTTCTCTCAGATCCTTTGAAACGCTATTTAAGGCTATCCGGAGTACCTTTAAAGCTCTGTGGGTTCATTTCAGGCCACGCTATAATATTTTTATCTGTTCGGTCATTCTATTACTAGCTAAGGGCATTTTTGCCCATTTTCCGAAAACCTTAGCTGACCTTTTTTCGGCATCCGAAACAACATTTTTATCAATCCAAAAACACTAGGTCTTAAATTTCCCATATCACGAAATTTCGAGGTGAAAATTCCCTTAAGAAAATTGTAGGGGATTAAGGGCCTTTCGTACAGATAACTTACGGAAACAATCCGTTGGGTGCCCCTGAAGAATGTTTTATCCTGAACAAGGCTAGTGAGGCTAATTTGAATGCAGACAAAAGAATATTAAAATGGCAGCCATTTTTGCGTAGGGGCTATACCTTGCAGTTCTTTCAGCTTGGTAAAGAGATGACAGATTGGGCATCTGGTTATTCCTCACAGCATCAATGACAAACACAGAGGCCTGAAATCACACAAGGGTTAAAAACAATAAAATTATTCCTGTCAACGAGTAATGAAACTAATGGCATTATTATTATTATTATTATTATTATTATTATTATTATTATTATTATTATTATTATTATTATTGTTATTAATTTTTTGGTGACTTTTTTAATATTGCTTTACATCAAAGAAATACATTTATTTTAAAACTCTTGGCAAATTAATCAATTAACCTATGATGACTACAACACTCACAGATAATCCGATTTTGAGAAAAAACAAATCACTCTTTAATTTCAACATGTTTCATAGTACATGTATCTACTGCTCTCTTTTGGACTCCCAGAAACACAACAAAATTTTATTTTAGAGGTGTGAAAACCAGTATGAATAATTAAACTATTACACTAAGCATTCAATTTTGTATCTATAATATAAACATCACTGCTTGAATTCAATGATGTTACAATTTTTTTAACTTCCAGGTGGAGCATAATTCAATGAGAAAGCACTGTGATCTTTTCAGAAGACTGCTTGGCTATCAGCTAAACTTTACCTTCTGAGAAGCAGGAACAAAGATGGCAAGTACAACACGATTATCACTAGAAAAACAAAAAAGAAAGAAACAATTAAGCAACAAATTGACAAAGAGCAATGAAAAAGCAGGAAAATGCCTGCTAGGGTAGAGAATACATGAAAATGGCAATGAAATAATAATATCAATCTTACGAGGAACTATGGTAGAGATACATCTTCTTCACATTGGCATTTTCCAAGTAGGAACACTCAGCCAGAGTCTTGAAGTCAAGTTGATCCAACTCAAACGTGTCCAAATCCTACGATAGAGACAATTCAAAATAATTATTCAAGTCACAGCAGAAAAAAGAGCACAATAGTTTTATTTTTTCTTTAAATCCAAAGGTTGCTGTCAAGAACTAAAACAACCTTGAGCCCCTGTTATGGGGCAGCACTCTTGATGGGAACTTGTTGCTGCAGGCAGCTGATCTTGAAGTCCTGATTGTTCAAAGAGCGGATAACGTTATCCAGTGTAACAAGTACTATCCAGCGGATAAAATACATTCCGACTAATACATTTTATCTGCTGGATCAGTAGTGAGTTATCCGAGTGTGGACAGTATGTGAGCCAGCGAGGCATGCGAGGCAGATGTGCGAGGCATGAACAAAACATGCGAGGCAGACGTGCGAGGCATGAACAAAACATGCGAGGCAGACGTGCGAGGCATGAACAAAACATGCGAGGCATGCGAGGCATGAACAACCCCCAACATAAATGCTAATCATTAAGCTAACTGGGGAGCTATTTAAGCTAACCTGAGTGCTATTTAGGCTAACCGGAGTGCTTTCTAGGCTAACCTGAGTGCCTCGCACGTCTGCCTCGCATGGCTCGCTGGCTCGCAGATTGTCAAGACCTGAGTTATCCACTGGATAACGTTTTTCACTCTTTGAAAAACTGATGCCTGTTGTAAATCAATTTGTTCTTAGAAAAAAATTGATAAGAGGTGTACTTTAACAAATGATTGTTGATAGCCCTGCAAACAATGTTTTTATAAAAGACACCCAACACTGACCTTGCCATTGAAAAGCCTTGCAAAGATCTTGTTCACTTTACAAACACAGCCAAGCTTGATCAATGCTCTCATCGCCAAGGGAACCTTTAAATTAAATAAGGTGGCAATTAGTATACATTAAAGCAGTGTGGAGATATGACAGTCAAGTGGCCATCTAAGACTTATCACCCAAAGGTTAATGGTTCAGCCTGGCGTTGTTGTGGTGATTCCTTAGACAAGGAACTTTTCTCCATACTGTCTCTCTTCACTCACATGTATAAAATGGGTACCTTCAAACAGTTAGGGGAGCCAACAAAATTTGGGGATAACTCAGGAATGAACTGTTCTAGAAATACTAGATGAGTTGCTTCAAGGTCAAATGAAAATTATGTTAAAAATCAAGGTCAACATCTGAAAATAAATGACTTTAAAAGCCAACTGAGGTATAACACAAACAATAAACAAGCCTCAAATGTATTAATATACGTCATTAGATTAATTCTGCACCTGTGACTCATAAATTCCTTCTATGTCAGGGGACGACAGATCAGTTGCCAGCTCACTATGAAGAGACAGAAAGACAAAATAAAAGAAAGATTTTTTTTACTAAATAGTAAGCTTAAACAAACACATCATCAGTGTGCATTGTACTAATATTAAGCCCTGCTCACCTTGAATGCTCCCTGAATATTTTTTCTGGAACTGTATACTCGTACAGATTGAGCACTGTGTGTGAGCGTGGCAGTGTTCTGGAAACTTTCCTCCATGCTGTGCAGAAATTGAGAGATAAAACACAGTCTTATCACATGTATTATTAAAGTATAACATACCTTAAACTTTTGAGCACTAACAGCAATCAGTGTAGTGTCCTAGCTAGACCAAATCATTAAGTGCAAACACCCTGTACATTTTATAGGGGTGCTTAATCAGTTTTTCCTGAATGCTCTATCAGTATTAATGTGGTGACGGCTACGCCAATAATACAGATTTAGAATTGCGTTTACGGCAAACGGCAAACTTGAGATTCCCATTTATATTTTCTTGGTAAAATGAGTACATAGGTCTATGAGAATAATTCAAAACAAATTCTGGTCTCCATATTACTGAGAAACTGAAAACAGCGATAGCAAATGAAGAATAAACATAGTCACATGGTGAACTCTGTTGTTTGTCTTTTGCCGTATATGTAATTCTAAATCTTTCTATAATGTCTGGAAATGATTTCCTGGGCTTTACTTTGATCAGACATGAAACAAAAAATGGTCAGACATCTGCCAACAAAGACAAGGGGTAAATCATCTTTGTCTACAGACACCATGTCCAATTTTCAAAATGTTACAATTAGTTGAACATTTCAGTCCTGGAGGCAATGTCATCAAACACCAACATTTCCAATTCCAATTCAATCTGGATTATTGTCAAGCACTTTATCGTGAGCCTCTGGCTTGGGAGATTGTGCAAGCACTCCCCGAGTTATTGACATTAAATCAATACATACATTGCTAGAACTCTAGAGTGAAAACATAGAGGCCTTACTTGTTCCAGCCCCTTCTTTTGGGGTGTGGCTATTCACATAGAAAATCCTGGGTACATTGACTTTCAGGGCATGGAGATCTGATCCCACCGCAGCCCACACCTTAAATGTGCCTGGATCATCAGTCTCTGCCAGCTGAAACAAAGACATACCGGTAAGCTTAGCGGAACCAAAAAAACTCTCCTGTCACTTAACCAAAAGGGCAAACCTGTCAATCTATAAGTGGCTTGTCAACATATTGGAAACAACTTTACAGTTTAATGGCCTTAGCTCCCACGAGTCTCCTGTAGTTCAGTGGTAGAGCTAGTAATTGGAAGGCCTTAGTTCTGACTCCTGATAGGAGCACTCAGATTATTTTCTGAGTACCGTATTTACTCGAATAAGCGCCGCCCCCGAACAAGCGCCGCCCTCGATTAAGCGCCGCACATGGAGCGGAATGGTTAATAAGCGCCGCCCTCGAATAAGCGCCGCAGCACCGGTGCGGCGATTATTTGAGTATTTCCATAAGATGATAAAAATACACTGTAATCGCTGCAATGCGGTTCTAAGCCAACAATGGGAATTTATTTTCATCAATAGTGATGTTTTCAGTTCGAAGTGAGTATATCTTGATGCTCTTTCATTTAGTTCTCTCTTCAAAATGTTCGCGTTCTTCAGTTCTTGCGTGAAGGCTGTAAACTTTGCCGGTAAGAGAAGCCCAACCTCCCTCTTTCTCTTCCCTGTAACTGTTGCAGTAAGGAGATTGTCAGCGTTTGCTTGTACAATCAAAATGTTTTGGCTTTGTGGTATGAGCCTTTTAATAAGCGCCGCCCTCAAATAAGCGCCGCCCTCGAATAAGCGCCGCACAGGAGACACGAAAAATTAAATAAGCGCCGCGGCGCTTATTCGAGTAAATACAGTATGCCTGTGTCACTTACTGAATAAAACATCATTCTCGTTTATTCCCCAGGCATAAAATATTCCATCACATTTATTCCATTGTGCATATGCCACTCATGACATTCCAATCCCAGCAGCATGCAGGATGTTTGTCCCATGAACCTAGTTTAATGACCTTAGCTCCCACGAGTCTCCTGTAGCTCAGTGGTAGAGCATCCGAAATAGTAATCGGAAGGTCTTAGGTTCGACTCCTGATAGGAGCACTCAGATTTTTTTCCCAATATGCCTGTGCCACTTACTGAATAATACATCATTCTCAATTTTTACTGTGTTCACAGTCTAATTTGTGTTTTTCACCATTTTGCAAAAATTTAAGTTTGCATGTGAAGATAACGTAATAGCAAACTTTAACCCTTTGAGCCCCATGTATATCCTCTTCACTGTTTCTCAGTATTTTGTATGGTACACTAATAATTGGGAGAATTTGTTTATATCAAGACACTTTGGTGATCATCTCCTTTATTCTCATAACCTGTATGTTTGATCAAGTGGGAATATGGTAAGGAGAAATCAGATGCTGATCACTATTGGGGCTTACAGTCAATCCATGTCACGCATGACCAGTTTTTTCGAGAATGAAATGAACATTCGAATTCCTCTTTGTAATGTCCAGCATTTGAAAGGAATGTTTAACATTTCTCTGGAAATCTTTCCAAAAAAGACGCTTTAACTGAAAAAAAGATTCAAAATGCTTGCCTTGAGAAACAATTGTTATTCTTAAAATACTTAATGCTGTAATGTAAAGAAAATTCAGGGCTTTATACTATCAATAAACTTGGGATATTTCTATGGGAACTCTGAAATCTCATTGGTGATGTTCAAAACTCACTCACAGACATGTAAATTTCAAAACTCTGTTCAAATTTCAAAAATACTGATCACGCGTGACGTGGATTGACTGTAAAGGGTTTAGAAAGTTGAACAAGTAGTTAGCTTTACACTTCACTACTGAATCTGCAAGTGACTATAAATGAGGGAGATTGACCAGCAGTCCTCGTTTCCATTGACATGATTAACTCTGTTGATTGATTAGAATGAGTTGTCTAAATGTTATCTTGAACATTCTTAATTATTTCTTAGGAAGAGAAAAGGATATCTGAGAACATTGGTGCAGTGGATTAAAAGACAATTTTATTTTTAAAATTTAACAATTTATTTTCGTCTTGAAAATAAAGCACTGTGTTGTAATGGAAGTTAAGATAACAGTTGAATTTACCTGAATGATCTGCCAAGGAGTGTCTATGAGTGATCTGGCTTGCTGTCTCATAAAATTTGACATTGCTGTTGAGGGGCCACGCCCAGGTGCCAAAGTACTCATTCCCATTGTGTCTGCCTCCTTTCGTAAACGCTTTCTTTCTGTACGCTGCTTGGCCTGAAATTCCCACTTTCTTTTTTGAAAGTCAAGCCATTTCTCTTTGTCCTCCTGTAAGAGAAGAACATTTAATGTGATAAAGATAGGCTTAGATTTCAAACAAAATGTCCATAAATTACTGTTATGAGGCTATCACCAAGAAAGAGTCTGGTGCAATCGCGTCAAAAGGTGGTTCACAACTATCATTAGATTAAGATTTGTTTGCGTGATTTCCTTGGAAGCAGTATTGCTATTATACTGTACAGGGTGATTCTAACTTTTCAGTCCAAATCCAAATGTGTGACTATTCAAAGGAATAACTATTTGAGCAATACTTTCCTTAGGTCCTATTTATTATGATGTATAAGGTGGTTTTCTAACTTTTGACTCTGTAGATATAAAACCCACAATACTGTGATCATTCAACTGAAAGCTACCAAACAGTACTTTTTTTGTTGCTGTTTATTTTATTGTATAAGGTGGTTCAGACTTTTAGTCTGTCGCTGAAATCGAAAGTGTAACCATTCAAATGAAAGCTATGGAGTGATACCCTCCTGTTGTGATGTTTATTATGTTAAACCAGGTGGTTCTAACTTTTGAGTCTGTAGCTGAAATCCTAAAGTGTGACCATTCAAATGAAAGCTACTGAGCAGTACTTTCCTGTGGTGCTGTTATGCTGTACAAGGTGATTCTAACTTTTGAGCCTGTGGATGAAATCCTAAAGTGTGACCATTCAAATGAAAGCTACTGAGCAGTACTTTCCTGTGGTGCTGTTTGTTATGCTGTACAAGGTGATTCTAACTTTTGAGTCTGTAGCTGAAATCCTAAAGTGTGACCATTCAAATGAAAGCTACCAAGCAGTACTTTCCTGTGGTGCTGTTTGTTATGCTGTACAAGGTGATTCTAACTTTTGAGTCTGTAGCTGAAATCCTAAAGTGTGACCATTCAAATGAAAGCTACTGAGCAGTACTTTCCTGTGGTGCTGTTTGTTATGCTGTACAAGGTGATTCTAACTTTTGAGTCTGTAGCTGAAATCCTAAAGTGTGACCATTCAAATGAAAGCTACCAAGCAGTACTTTCCTGTGGTGCTGTTTGTTATGCTGTACAAGGTGATTCTAACTTTTGAGTCTGTGGATGAAATCCTAAAGTGTGACCATTCAAATGAAAGCTACTGAGCAGTACTTTCCTGTGGTGCTGTTTGTTATGCTGTACAAGGTGATTCTAACTTTTGAGTCTGGGATGAAATTCTAAAGTGTGACCATTCAAATGAAAGCTACCAAGCAGTCCTTTCCTGTGGTACTGTTTATTATGCTGTTCAAGGTGGTTCTAACCTTTGAGTCTGTGGATGAAATCCTAAAGTGTGACCATTCAATTGAAAGCTACTGAGCAGTACTTTCCTGTGGTGCTGTTTATTATGCTGTACAAGGTGGTTCTAACCTTTGAGTCTGTGGATGAAATCCTAAAGTGTGACCATTCAATTGAAAGCTACCAAGCAGTCCTTTCCTGTGGTACTGTTTATTATGCTGTTCAAGGTGGTTCTAACCTTTGAGTCTGTGGATGAAATCCTAAAGTGTGACTATACAAATAAAAGCTAGATGTACTGACATGAGCAGTACTTTCCTGTGGTTCTGTTTATTGCATTGTAAAAGGTGTTTCATTCTGATCATTCAAATGAAAGCTTAATTAATCTGCATGTTCCCCTTTAAGTCTCAGTAGTAAAGGTCTAAAGTAAAGGTCTAAGTTAAAGAATCATACCTTGTTTGGTCCCCATTTTGGTGGCTCCCCAAGCGCCTCCTTCCATGTCTGTGATAACTGTGACACCTGTGCATCATTCTGCTGGGTAGAGTTATCCCTAGACAAACTGTTTCCAATAGTCATTTGTACACGCTTTCTCTTAGTGGCCACAGGCCTACCAGCTGACTGTGGACCTTTGCCAGCGATATCCTCTATGTCCATTGATTGACTGGTGGGAGGACTGTCACATTCTTGATTGTTGTTGCCATCATTGAGGGAGTCTTGTGGCTGCAAAAATCAAGTAACGTCAACAAGCAACAATAATTGTTAAAACAAATTATGGTTGTTCTTAACAGTGCCAGGTTTTCAATATTACTGAGTGTCTAAAATAATAATTTATTCGTAACTACCCATGCCACTTTTGCAGTCAAGCAGAACTTAACATTATAAACAACTGAGCCTTTGTTGCATACATTTGCACTCAATTAGAGCCTGCTGCATCAATTTGTTTAAATTAAGTCCTCTTTGGTTTATTAGATTTTATTACATCTCTCGGTTAGTATGCGTGGTGTGATTGGTCAATTTTGCGGGCCATATTTCACCGTATGGACTGCTGGTTTCCTTTCCAGCTTGCCTGATTAACCTCAGAGATATAATAACTATCTTACTAACCTCGTTTGCGAGGTCCGTACTGTAAGTAACGGATCCTCGTTTTTTCTTGTTGATTTATAAATCACCATAAATCAAGGGGAAAAGACTTGGTCCGTAACTTACCGTACGGACCTCGAAGTTGGTTAGTAAGAGGTATGTTTTCATTTGCTGTGATTAGCCTGGGTTATTACTGTTACTTGGGTCTGTCTTTGTGACACTGCATTAAAAACTAATTACCTTAAGATAGATTAAACAAAGTCAACATCTAGCTAGGTACTAGCTTCTCTCGCAGGTGCTCTTTTGGCTCGTCATGCAATCTTTCCTACCCAATGAGAAGAAAGGGAGGAAAGTTTGCGTGACAAGCCAAAAGAGCATCTGTGAAGGAGGCTAGCTAACTACACATTAGTATTTATGAAACTGAAATGATGAAATACACAGGAAAACCATATTCGTCATGATAGCTAGTTTAATCGTTTGTCTCACGATTGAGTCAAATTTTGACCGCTATACTGCTGGTCTTCATTATCACCTATCATTTCAAACCATGATGTCAAACACCTTTCACAACATATTCATCACGTATCACAGAAAGATGAACTCAGTCACATGTACAGATTCAAACCAGATCAAAGCATGTACTGACCCTCTTCTTGGGAAGTGGAGCAAACATAGCATTGATCTTCTGTTGTTTGAACACATCATTCCTCTCCAGCAGTCTCTTGTGTAACCAGTCTGGATGAGTGCAGCGCGGCACAGGATTACTAACCTAAAAGGGAATACCAGAAACCCAGTGTACAGGTGGTACTTGCACAAGAAAATTTCGGAGATTTTAAGTGCTAAGACCAGTCAAAATGTTAATGAAAGTCAAAAACTCTTGAGCAGAAACAAAAATGGAATGCCTACTTGAAGCTTTACAAGAAAAAAAAGAAGGGCTGACGAAAAGAATCCAAGTTATGAATGTGAAAATAAAATGCAAAGTTCTGGTAGCAACAATGCAAACAAAAAATAAGCACAAAGTAAATTCTGATTGTTAGACTTGTTCATACCCCTTGTAGTGCCGCAGGAATGGTAATAATCTTCTGAATACAACTGTTCAGTCGATCAATGTAATACTGCCAATCCAAGATGTCTCGGATATCAAAGCTGCTCATGGAAGCATCCTTCAGCCATCGGCGTAAATAATGCTTCTTGACGCTGTCCTCTGTCTGGAAAATTGCCAATGGTATGGCTCTCTCGGTGACGGGTGATCCCTCTGGCTTCCTTGAAATGATAAACCGGCAACTGAGACCCTTGTCCTTGACCATCTGATCACCAAGAAATTCTGCCAGTCTCTTAGCTGTGCTGATTGATGTTGACTTCTGTCCTTCATATTCCTCCAGCTTTCTTGACATGCTGCGGTTCTCGCAGATTAAATCAAAGAGTTCACTGTCTGGCATGTTTGTTGCCTAAAATAAAAGTTTTGTGTCAAGTACTTTTCTAGTTCTTATTTCCACAAGTTCGCAATTTAGCTTAACATTTTAAACTCTGCAGACATATTGCTACATTTGTGTTGTAAATTCTACCAAACATTGGAAGAAGAAAGAAAACAGATAATAACTAAAATTGGTTTGCATTACTTTCATACAGTTTAAAATATGCTGATGATCCTATGTAGCTACTGTGGTCATATCGCATTGTCAACTAACAGGTTACACCAGCTTTACTACTGAGTCACTTCATGCTGGGTATCCTGTGATGGACTAGTATCCCATCTAGTGGGGAGTAGTAACACTCCTAGTCACTTCATGCCTGGTATCCTGTGATGGACTAGCATCCCATGCAGTGGTGAGTAGTAATACTCCTAGTCACTTCATGCTGGGTATCCTCTGATGGACTAGCATCCCATCCAGGGGAGAGTAGTAATACTCCTAGTCACTTCATGCTGAGTATCCTGAGAAGGACTAGCATCCCATCCAGGGAGGAGTAGTAGTAATACTCCTAGTCACTTCATGCTGAGTATCCTGTGATGGACTAGCATCCTATCCAGGGGGGAGTAGTAGTACTCCTAGTCACTTCCATGCTGGGTATCCTGTGACAGAGTAGCATCCCATCCAGGGGGAGTAGTAATACTCCTAGTCACTTCATGCTGGGTATTCTGTGATGGACTAACATCCCATCCAGAAGGGAGTAGTAATACTTCTAGTCACTTCATGCTGAGTATCCTGAGAAGGACTAGCATCCCATCCAGGGAGGAGTAGTAGTAATACTCCTAGTCACTTCATGCTGAGTATCCTGTGATGGACTAGCATCCCATCCAGGGAGGAGTAGTAGTAATACTCCTAGTCACTTCATGCTGAGTATCCTGAGAAGGACTAGCATCCCATCCAGGGAGGAGTAGTAGTAATACTCCTAGTCACTTCATGCTGAGTATCCTGTGATGGACTAGCATCCTATCCAGGGGGGAGTAGTAGTACTCCTAGTCACTTCCATGCTGGGTATCCTGTGACAGAGTAGCATCCCATCCAGGGGGAGTAGTAATACTCCTAGTCACTTCATGCTGGGTATTCTGTGATGGACTAACATCCCATCCAGAAGGGAGTAGTAATACTCCTAGTCACTTCATGCTGGGTATCCCACAATGGGCTAGTATCCCATTCAGGGAGGAGTGGAGTAGTAAGACTCCTAATCACTTCATGCCCCAGAAACTGGGTTAAGCTCAAATCATGTGGGCCAAATAAGCTTGAACTTTACCTTTACCATTACTTAACTACAGTATTACAACTTCATTGTGACAGCTCTGCTCATCTAATTCCTCTGTCTCTATACCATGGAAAGTTAATGAAGAATGTTTTGAAAGTATGGTCATTACTGAAACAACTTCAAGTTACCTTGCTATAGAGTACATCCAGCCAGTAGTTTGCCACTTTAGCAACAGCTGCATAAACCTCCTCCAGGGTGGAGCCTTGAAGGAAAGATTCAAACACAGACGACTGGAAAATCTTCACCAACTGAAGCTCACCACGACGCTTGACTTCAAAGCCTTTCAACTCAGCAAGAGAGCCATCGTCATTGAACACGGCATACCTGAAGAATGAGCACAACAGCCATTGAGAAGTGATAACAGAGTAATGTTTCATGTGAAGCTTGGTTAAATACATGCACACAAAAGTAATAACATGAGCTTGGTTGCCATCAGAGACTCCCTGTAACTCAATCAGTGGTTAGAGCATTCAATTAGTGTGCAGAAGGTTATGGTTCTGACTCCTGTCTGGGACTTTCTTGATAATAATTATTCTTGACTAATGCTTGTGACAAACTAAATACTTTGCTATGGTATCCTGCGTAGCTGGCAGTTTTCATTGGGGTGTTGTGGCTTCACCGCTCATTTTCCTTCTCTCACGGCTTTGTTGCTCATTTTCACTGGTCCTCCAAGGGCCACCAAATCTTCCAGCTATGCAGGCTGTCTTATGGCAGTCTTTGTTATCATCAACAGCAACACAAGTTCCTAGATCCCTCATCATCATCACCATGTGGTGTGACAATGGTTAGCTCCTAAAGTTTTGCTTTACTACACAACACTTACAGAGCTCTAAAGGATGCCACAAAAACGTGCATTTGTAATAGCATCTTTGTACTTGTCTCTTAATGCAAGATGAGATTTTTAGACAATACTTACAGAACTTCCAGTGATTGCCTCACACTTATTTCTCAAAGTAACACTTACACTTACACTTACTACACTAGTTCTAACAATTTAATGAGCAACTATATTTATCTCATAGAATACAGCTATAGCTTAACTAGACGCCACTAACAATATAAATATTCAGAAATATTAAATAAGACTGCATTCGATTGACCATATTCTGGAATAAGAATAAGCAGAATAGCTACCAGATTTCTCTTTCTTAATATATTTGGGAAGACGGTTCTGCAAACTTCCACTAATAAACAATAATTGAAATGCCATTTTGCATTCCAGTAACTCCAAAAACCTCTTATGAGGGATTTGTAGAAATCATTGTATGTATTCCTATTCCAGAATAGGGTCAATCGAACGTACCCTAAATTTTCTGTTCTTTGAAATGACAGTTGAGTAGATGCAACTATTGTTAGCTTCCTACTATATAACTAGAAATATCACTCTCTTTTCCTTAGCTTATTTCATCTGTGCATTGCCACCAGTTTACTGCAGTCTGAATAAATTTACCGTTGCCAACTGAAACCTTAGCCTTACTGAACTCATTGATGATTCATACCTTTTCTTTAATTTCTTCCCTTCCTCCTTTGAAGCTGGAAGAATCATTGCCTTGTAGGGACCATCAACCTAGTAACAATTAAGGGTTGATACTACAATCATTTCTGTCCCAAACATAATCATTGTCATCAGTTTCAAAAACTCAATAATAATTCATAAGCCCATCGGCCTATCAAATGGTCGATAACACATCACGTGCAGTGACTTTATATCGATAAACCTCCTCCTTATTAGTATGCGGTGTTTTATCAACTGATATAACACTCCTCATTAGTATGTGGTGTTTTTCTCATATGCTAATTTCCAACGTTCACAAAAGCATAACTGTTATGAACTCTATTGACACACGCTTTTCCAAAAATGTTTTTGAACCCATTCAAAAAACTTGCAGCACATGTTTTATTGGGTCTAAAACCACTCAGCTGCACCTCGTGGTTTTAAACCAGATAAAACACTCTCACTCGTTTTTCAAACATTACATCAACTTTGCTGTAATAGTAACATTTGCCAGTGCCATAATCATCATCATCATAACACCCCTGGTGTCAATCCTATTGCTTACTGCTCCCCACAGTGAATTGGAGGCATCTGATTGAATTACTAGATGTTGTAGGGGCTAGGGAGTTCTGAATGCGGAGACTGTTTGCAAGGGAGAGAGTGTCTGAAAGCTTTTATAAATACTTTCTATCAAGGACCAACAGTTGGGGTACTTGAGTAG
This sequence comes from Pavona decussata, assembly GCF_977016875.1. Taxonomy (NCBI): domain Eukaryota; kingdom Metazoa; phylum Cnidaria; class Anthozoa; order Scleractinia; family Agariciidae; genus Pavona; species Pavona decussata. Next base: position 1,566,965 of record NW_028145860.1, on the reverse strand, counting down.
CACATGTACTCTCATGAACATCACCTGACTGGAAGTACAAATGTAAATAGCAGAAACAATCACCTCAAAAAAGATGGAATTCTCACTCCTAATTTCGTAAGTCAGATCTTCTGGGTCTGTAAGTTCATGGTACTGATCATTTGTGTAGCTGTCCTGAAAAGCAGAAAACAACATCACAACTAATAATTATTACTAGCTGTTTCACAGAACAAACATTAGATCAATAAATATGTCAATAACTAGAAATTTTAATACCTTGACCATAATGTTCAACATGGCTCCAGGATAGGAAATAGCAACTTTGCTCTTCTTGGGGTTTGTTGTAGTGATCTACAAATTAAAAAAAACAAAACCCTTCTCTTAGTTTGATGGATACTAAGTGTCAACAGTGTATAAACATGTGATGATAATACTAGGCATCACTCTTTTAGAAGAAAAGCTCCAACATTTTCCAAGAAATTAGATTTGCAACCAGCCATAATCAAAGATTAGGGAGTGCATTCGATGATCTTGATCCCAGGCTCTCTCTCCTTTGCCAAGTTGGTGATGATGACATCAGCCCCTGCAACATCTGCAGGGGATGCCGGATAGGCATCCCGAGATCCGTACATTCATTCGTTGTTTGTCCCAATCTGTATTAGGAGTGTATTCTTTCTATGTCAAATGCAAAAATAAGCTATGTAGAGTGTACATCCTTTTGTACATGTATTTAAACTGTTTTCCCTTCTCTACTCTTGAAGACAAAAACAATGTCATTACCTGAAAGTTTTCAGGGAAGCTTGCTGGCAGAACACACCAAATTCCATCAGTGTCCAACTCAAGAGGGCGACTGGAAAAAATGACATGTTGTTACCATTTGCAAACTTACATGTACCACTCCACCCCCCAGAGCTCTTGACTACTAGCATACCCCACCCTCTCCTCATCCATAGAAGGCCTTATTAACACAAACTTTGGTACACCCTGGAACCTATTTTTTTAAAGTCCTGATAAGCCCAATAAGTAGTTTTTTGATTTTACAATCAATTTGTCGGAATTTTTAGGTTATAAGGGTCTAAGATTCTAAAAATAGAATGTGCAGTTCCAGAAATATCCATACTCCCCCCATGGAAAATTTTTTGTTTTGCATCACCCCTCCCCCAGGAAATTCCAGTTTATCTCCATATTTTGCTTCTATAATTTTGGCCTATTAAGACCCCCTCCCCCTAGGAATTTCCAATGACCTTCCTTGGAGTGGGTATGGATTTTTTTTGGAACTGCACAATGTCTGTAGAGGAAGATTGTCAACTTAAAAAATATATATATTTTTTTGGGACTGGTAAGTAAGATGAGGACTTCTAAGAAATGGGCCCCTGAAAGCTTCATTTCTAAATAATACCACAGACATTTTATACCAAACAAATTTTTATCAGTCTATAAGCAATTGCAGAAAGAGTTGAGATACTTTCTGTTTATGGGTACTTTTTAGACACTCACCAAGACATTCCTTGACCCCCCCCCCCCCCCCACCCTCTGCCTCCCTTATCATTGTTGTAAGAAATTCACAATGACATTCAACCAAGCAAGCCTCAACATTGAAAGGGGGAGAGGGGGTCTTAAAGGGTATTGCATTGTTCATTGGCCTTTTAGAGTGTGTTATTTGCAGGAAATAGGAAAAATTCTGAGTGTATCAGTTCTTTTGCAACTGCTTGTAGCTTGAACAGTGAATATAATCATAAAAATATTTTTGGCTCACCCAATCTGCTCCACAATTTCCCTAGCTTGTCTGATAATATTTGATCCTGTGTGACAAACAATACCAGCCATCTCCATAGAATACCATCGTGCACTGAAAAGAACAAGGTAACAAAACTAAGATCAAGACGTTACTTCCCTGACAAATAAACTGTTAATATTATTATTTAATTAGCATTCTGTTGATGTGAATTTTGGAGTGAATATATAGATTACATGTCCCATGAAATTTCTTCCCTAGTTTTAACATCAATATACCTTAACGTTAAACATTGTTACATATTAAAAGTTAAGCTCCAAGCCTCCTTTGCACTCACCCCTTTCTCATTACATAGCCGTAAAAGGAGTTCAAAATACACTTGTGAGCCAGTTGAAGAGAGTCGTACAGGATCTCCTTGCTTTTGCAACTGAAAACAAAAAGATTAACAATTTTAATGTTTAGTAATATTATTTATTTTGAAATGGGCTAGCAGCCAAACCATTGGGGGTGGCGGGGGGGCAGGTTAATTCCTACAGTTGTTTCATGCTACACAAACCAGGTTAAGCTTGGGCTGTATCGGGCACCTACATACGTGTAGGTCTGAAGTGTGACTGTACCCAACAGGGTGGACAGATGAAATCTATGATCCCTAAATTCATTATGACAAAATTTTACTATACCTTTTGATTTCCTCTGCATCACCACTCTGCATAGCAGCTCCAAGTTTCCGTTTCCAAACCTTTCGTTAAAAAGCATGACCATAGTAAAAGACCATTGAAAAAATTACCAAAAACTACTCCAACATTGTACTATCTCTAAAATTACTTTGCCATCAAATAAATAAAATCAATCAATCAACTTTGTTTATGGAGGATGACACTTAACCGTCTGTTACAACTTACAAACCTGTGGCCCTCAGATTCCAGATCGAATTGGAATTTGGAAATGTTGGTTTTTGGCCATTCAATATTTGTTTAAGGGAAGCGATCAGACTACTAGTTCGGTTCTGAATAATGTATTTATTTACCTTTAACAACCCTTTGAACTCATATCTGCGATCACGGAATGCTCGCACAGTGTCAACATAGAAGGAATTTTCCCTCTGGCAAATCATGGTATTACGAGTCTCTTGTCTGCTCATTCGGACTCTTTTGTAAGCTTTGTGACAATAATCTGTTGACAAGTGAAGATAAAGTTGTTGAAATGATGCATTAATTTATTACTGATAGTTTTCAATACTGACAATAATTGAATATTAAATATTGGTTTTAACAGTCCAACAGCCAAAGTTGTTCTAACTTTTGAGTCTGTGGATAAAAACCCGAAAAAGGTGACTATTCAAAGGAAAGCTACTCGGAAATAGTTGCTTCTGGTGCTGTTAATTATGCTGTACATGGTGGTTCTAATTTTTGAGTCTGTGAATGAAATCATAAAGTGTGATCATTCAAATGAAAGCTACTGAGCAGTACTTTCATGTGGTGCTGTACATGGTGGTTCTAACTTTTGAGTCTGCGGATGAAGTTTTCTTTAGCTGCAGCACTTTGATAAAATTATGGTCCTTTTGTTTTCTGCATTTTGCAAAAGGGTAATGCCATATGTTCTGTTAAGTTATGTACATTGACAACATTGTACCTTGAAGTCTCTTCTTCTCCATCTGTGCTTGTTCAGCAAGGGTTAGAGAGTGAAAAGACCGTGTTGGGTCCCCTGGATTCACGCCAGGAATTTTCTCAACTTCCAGCTGCTGTTTAATGGTTTGGTATTCATTACGACTTGCTGGCACTGGGGATAGTAACACAATGACCTTAATTAGTGAACAAATACAGCTGTAGTACCTTCACTTTAGTTACCCTGGTCGCCAGAGGCATTTTTCACATATTGAGCCAGGCACAATCTTCCTAGCCTGTACCGCAGACTGGATCAGCCACTGGTAAATACCATCTGCGAATTAGCACCCAAATTCTTGTTCAACACCCCAATAGCATACCAGGATCTTAGTACACGCTGTGATTGGCCTTAACTCATGGTCATTGTTCGATTGGTCTGGTTATATTCGAAAGTGACTTCTGGTATTTTGCTTCCTTCACTGGGGTCTAGAACAATGATTTAGGCACTACTAGAAGACAGTTCAGCTTTTAGCGAAACAAAACTTTCTTGACATGCCAGAACGGTACAAAATGGACATATATTCAATTATTAGCTGAACTTATGTAAGGAAACACAAACCCAAACCCATTAAACAATGGAACACCCAAGGAAAATAGTATAATGAAGAAGTAGGAGGAGAAAGTAACAGGGTTAGAAAGGGAATTATTGGAATGAATGAACAGATGCAAGGTAATCGAAAAACAAATGAGTAAAAGTGATAAACGGATAACAAATTACTCAATAAACAAATTAATGAAAGATTAAAAATTTTGAACAAAAGAATAATAAATGGATGATCAAACACCATGTGGAGTGTCAGATGAAGTAAACCACAAAAGAAGCAAAACATTTATTAAATAAACATTCGAAAGTAAATTAAGTATGTAACCAAGAGGTGTAAGAGCCTATAAAAGAAATATAGAAAGATAAAAACAGAAGAAAATGGAGCAAGAACTTACTAAAGTCTCCTCTCCATGTCCAGTTCATGACTCTTTGGCATCTTGCACCTGGTTTGTTAAAGTCACACGCAGCACAAGTCGCCTCATCCACCATGGCTGAAGGCTAAAAAAAGACAATTTTTAAAAAAATACCAAGTAATGCAATACACCTACTTTTCCAACAATTTATTATCAACTTGCAAACTTCAATACCAATAATTTTTTTATTACCTGAAGTCTGTTGGTGAGAATAATGTTAGGATACATGGCACCCACATCAAGATGGTAGATCAAAGGGTTTTCAAGTCTTGCTGGTGTGTCACGCAAACTGCAAAGCTTCTCTTTGATCTCAGCACAAACCTAACAACAAACATAAAAGCTGCTTCAGAAGACACATGTATATACACTATCTATCAATTGGTTTTGAATCACAGTGTGGCATAGAGAATAACACAATGTTTTACCAGATTGTAGTTACCTCGTCAAAATTTGTTACAGTCTCAAACGGAATGCTTTCCTCCTCGACAATTGCATGTCGCATGGTACTCTCCACACTGTTAATTAGTTTCTGAAATGCATCTGGTACCTTTAATTCATAACAAAATAGAATATGAATGGTCAGTTACTTGTTAAAGCATTTAAGAAGAAAAATTAAAAGTAACGTTGTTCGATGTTTCGATGTAATCAGTATCAAACATCATTATCAAGAATGAATAAAACGTTTAATGTTGGGGTTGCTGAAAGAGTTGAGTTTGAATAATTGAAATCTCATTTGATATTCTGCTAACTTATTTGCGTAAAAATCAAGCATGCAGGATTGCCATCGAATGAGATTTCAATTATTTAAACTCAACTCTTTTAGCAACCCCGGCATTAAACGTTTTCTTCATTCTTGATAATGATGTTTGATACATCGAAACGTCGAACAACGTTACTGTTAATTTTTCTTCTTACTGTAAAATAGAATACACACATTTAATAACTACAGGGAAAGGAGAAATGGTAGAATTGACAAGACTACCAACTGGATAATCACATAGTTTACAAAGGACACTCTCAAAGCAGACACCACTGTCAAGTGGACACTTCTCTAAAGCAGACATCATCAGGTTGGCTGGTCCCCATCAAATTTCAATATTTTTTAAGTAACTTAACTCTTTTTAAGGCAGACACCTGGCTAAGGCACACACATAGCAGTGGTCCAAGCCTGGCTGAATTTCACATCTTTATATGTAACTAAACTTTGTTCAAGGTGGACACTCTCTAACTTACCTCTCTAAAGCAAACAGATAGAGTTGGTTCTCAGGGTGTCTGCCTTAAAGAAATTTGCCTATTTTTCTTTTTATATTTTTGTTTTGTTGTTGTTGTTGTTATTGTTATTTTTTGTCTACTCCACAGCAACTCACAGTGTAACTGAACATGAATTATTTAATCTTGTTCTTAGATTTGAAGAAAAACAAGAAAAATTAACAATTTTAAGCATATTGCTCTATTCTTTTCAGTTGCTTGAGGTTTTTGGAGAAGTTTAAAGCAATGCTTACATGTTTTGCCGCACCATCCATCTCCCTTAAGCCTCACTTTTCTTCACAATCTATTTCCCACTAAGGAGGATGTTCACTGGGAAGCTACTCACCAATCGGAATCTACAAGGCAAATCACTTCTGAACACTCCAGACTCCAGTGCTTCCACATGCCCTCCGACATATGTTTCTGAGTCTAAGACATGGCCATCATGGGTGAGTTTGTTAAAAACCTATAAAGAGAGAAAGGCTCATTAAATGCCTCTATCAGCATTTTTGGTCAGAGTTGTGTATTGACGTCACAGCCCTACTATCTCCAGTCTCCTATCTTGCATGGTATTGTACCCAACTGGAAGTGAAATTTGACGCTTTTATACACCTCAAACGCAGGGAAGAAAAACGGATAAGGAGGCTTTTTTATTTTCAATCGAGAATAACATGAAGATTTGATCAAGCAAACAAAAAAAATTCTGCCATATACACTTTAAGAACCAAAAGACTTAACATACCTGCTCCTGTTTGTTAGGGTAGATAATGTTTGCATGAAAAGCTTGTACCATCAATAGCGCTTCACACAGAGTTCCTGAACCTTTCCTGAGAACCTGTGAATAGCAGCAATTTATTTATAAATCAGGAACCAAGTTCATGAAGCAATTGTAGGATAAGATACTGTGTATGTCCTAATTCATAGACCCCAAGTTTGAGAACCCGAAATGCTGGTCATATGTGTTGTTAAGAGCTTTGCAGGCGCTAGCAGCGAGCGCGGAAGGCGCAAGCTTCTAGGGGGGTCTGGAGGCATGCCCCCCAGAAATTTTTGAAAATTAGGGTCTCTAAAATGGCCATTTCGTGCAATTCGTGTAGTTTTTCAACATGTTTTACGAGCCATTTATTTGTTATTTGTAGGAATCACGGTATGAAAATTAAGATTCTTTAAGGAATTGGCTGATTTTATCAAGAATTCAGAGCTTGAACACAAATGCGGGTTTTTACTCAGTCGTGGCGGGTCAGCGGGTTTAAACGTTCAAATGGGGGCCAGACCCGCCTGGCGCGGGTCACTCGGGGTCTATGCTAATTATTGTTTAAATGTTCGTAAAAATACTTAGGACTCGTCTTAGCTAAGGTCAGAGCTGAGCATACACGTAACCTGAAGCAAAACTTAACCCTCTAAGACCCAAAATCAAAATACATATTCTCCTAGCATTCTCCATAGTTCTTACAGAACTACTCCACAGAATGTGTTTGAACACCATCATTTTTTGTGATCATTCCCTTCATTCTCAAAAACTAAATGTGGTTAATGTATGACATTGTAACGGGGAATTGGAGGCTGATCACTGTTGGGATTAGAAGATTAATACAGCATCCCTTATCATCAATCCTTTCCCATTGCCTGCATTATGGCTTGATTAACACAATAATATTTATTATGATAAATATCAGTAACAACTTGTATTAAAGTAAAAATTCCCCAAAATTTATTTCTACAACTTATGGCTTCTCTAGCTTGACTGTAAATGTGACTAATGTTTGAAAGTCAAAGAACCTTTGTTGGCTAAAAAGTTGAATAATTATATTATTTTGGCTAACCAATCAGGAAATAATTAGTCTATGCGAGGAAATCCGATGTTTCAACCTTTCAAGAGAAGAGATTCATGTATAATTTACAGTATACATTTGCTCTTTTTTCCAATTGCAAATTTATCCCCATTTAGAAAATTTGGTCTGAATATAGTTCACATACACCAAATTAAAAAAAAAATGAAGTGTTTGGTGCATGGTGCTTAAGGACAGTGCCTACTAATACTGAAGTATTTTTGCGCGGTTTATGACTATGCGGGAAAAGTAGGATCTCAGCAAGGGCTATGGAAATCCAAAGAGAAAATTGTCGGTAACCATGCAGTTTTTTTATTCAGAAAGGCAGTAAAATGCAAAACAATGTATGGCATTTTTTTTCCAAATTGAAGCTTTATTATCTCTGAAAAATGCATGGTTACCCCCAATGTTCTTTTTGGATACCAAAAGCACTTGCTAAGTTCTACTTTCCCCGAACGGTTTTAAACTGCGCAAAAATATCCCTGTATTAGTAGCCACCACCCATAGGAAACCCGAGTATCTCGAGATGCGCAGAACGTTTGCGCAGTAACAATAGTAGGCACCATCCTTACATGCCCCAAATTTTTGCATGTGGACTTCAGTTTTCTCCATCAAAATGATGCCTTATGCACATTTTTTGCCATTAATGTTATTCAAAAAGTCATGGCTCTTGTCACACCTCATCTGGCTCCATAGGAATAATGGTGCACAGCGCAAAGATGAATGGATGAACATATTTCATGTACAAATAGTAGGTGGCAACAGCATCAGACACTGAGTAATTGGCTAATTCCTACAAAACGATCAAAGAAAGAAAACAAGTAAGTGAAAAGGGGATTTCCTGTTCCTGACAAACAATTTACAGAAGAGATAGAACTCAGAATATTACGAAAGCAAATTTAAATGTCATTCAAAAAGGAAAAGCACGGCTGCATTATTCTATTACTGAGCATGTCGAACATTTGTTGTGAAAGTTGTCTCCAGTGAGGTAATCCTGCAAGCAGATAATCCTCCAATGTTCTAGGACTAGTTGTGTGGATTACCTGTGGCCCTGCTGAGTGCAATGACTGTTGCACACGGAAGATGGCCTTACCACTGATAAGCCGAGGTTACTTTCCCTACTTAACATCCATCAAGTGTAATATTGTTAATTATTTTTTTCTTGGAGGCAATCCAACTTTCAAGAGACTAAAAAGACATGCTTACCTGGGGTTGTTCACTAGCCATGCGGCACATTTCTTCAGGATCTAATTCAATAGGATCATAACGAAGCTTGGCCTGGGAATTATGAGAGATAAAAATCAGTGAAAATTTACTGCCATTAATATTATCAAGAAAAAATGGTATGTGCAGCACGTAAGTACTTGGCTCTGCAAACTTATCATTAAACTACATTGTTTAGTTTGCCAAGAGGCTGCAAAGAAGTAGAAAAGAAAAATGAGACCCTGAAGGTACTGGTAGTCTCCATGCAGAGAGACGTTTTTGGGAGTGTGAACACGTCCTCAAAAGTTGCTATTGAGGTTAAGGATAGAATGATTTCATGGCAAGCCAGAGCAACCTCTGTTTAGCCTGAAGTTACTCAAGATTTGTCATTTACAGATGTTAAAGGACATTTAATAGTAGGAGTTGCATCCACAATCTTCCATATGCCTACCTTGTCATTCAAATACTTACCTTAGTGGTAGCCTTCAAGTTTTGACTTCCAACCGGAAGGTAGCTGTCTCTTTTCACCCATCGGAAGGCATCCATGTGGATTGAAGGCCTGCTTTTGTATTCTCCCTGAGCATCAGCAACAAATCCTGGAAAATACGCCAATTAACTACCAGGTAAACAAGAATGGGTGAGGGTGGGGTTCTATGAACATTTCCTCCAAAATGACATCTGAACATGGAAAACACCAGGGCAAGTTTCGGTAATAAATTGGAGGTTACATGTAAGAAATGATCACAAGTTTGACAATAGGCCCTTCAAACCTCTAAGTCCTCAGTTATAGTGTTCCCAATAGAAGGCATTACCACTAATTTGTGATAGTGTTTGAGTACTGTTTTTTTCGTTGTTTTGTTTTTTTGTTTTTGTTTTTAGTTTTTTTGGAACTGTTAGAAATTTTTACAATAATTTACTCACCAATTTCCTCATACATGCTAACACCATGATGAGCTGCACGGGCCTCGACAAATGGCCTAATAAGAGAAGGACAACAAAAACAAATCAACCAGGACATAGTGTAGAGGCAGGTTAAAAAAAATCAAGACCACAGTTTGAGGAGTTCAAACAGGATTTTCAACAGAAGCCAACATCAGACAAAATTCACCCCCAAAGCCATTAAAGCTTGAGCTAATTTACCTGATTAAGTTGTCTATTTATTAATTCATTTATCAGATCTGCTAAATGATTAATTTATCACTTGACCCCACTCCCTTTGAAACTAATTCAACAGTCTTTGCCATCTTCTCTGAAATAATTAGTGAAAATCTGGATCACTTTAACAATAACAATCTTCCTCGTGTCATCTCGCATTCCATGAGTTTTATCTTTGAAAGGCCATCCGTACCAATCAAAGGAATCTCCATTGTAAGTTACGAAGATGTTTGGTTTAACCTCTAGAATGTGCTCAAAGAATCTGTTCAGGAGGCTTGCCTGCAAAATGAAAAAAAAAAAGCAAGGACAAATTAGCCGTGATTTAAAGTCCTTTTAAGAGATTAGAAAACCCTGCATTTTCATACCTCGTCTGGTTCATTTATAACTGTGAATTGTCCTTCATACTCAGGTTTTGGTGTGTATTCAAAGTCTTCAATGTCCTCTGATACTATCTCTCTGTTAATGATTAAGTAGCCCTTCAAAGGAAGGAAAACAAGAAAATTAAAATATGACCTTACAATAATATTTCCATTATCAGTTAACAGGGAGAGGGGGGGGGGGGGGGGCAAAGAAAGTTTTCCTATATGGTCCAGGGGAGGGGGGGACAAAAAGTTCTTTTACACTGGGTTTTCCCATTCACCAGCACCCTCCCCCCCCCCCTGCCCCCCACACTGCTGCTGATAATAATTAACACTCCCTTAATAGTCATCGGCCATCCTATGAACCTATCCTATGAAACATACCTGGCCATCAATCATGTAAGAAATCATCATGATGGAGTCTGTACTGGAGTCTGGGAACTTGAGTGGCAGCTTTGTAGTCTCAATATCAAATGCCAGTACAACAGGGTCCTGAAAGGATTATTAATATTAATCAATAAATAAATTGGGTGATTCCAGAAAATATCACCCTACCACAGGTGATATCAATATTCCCCCCCCCCTCCCAACCCTTACTTTTGGAAATTCCAAAATGCTTTACCCCCACCCCCATGCCCTTGATATTCCTAGGCTAAACACCTTCCAATGACTATGAAATAATCCAGTCTCAAAATGTGGAATTAATTGAGCCTCGCTATTTAGTAAGTAAACCCCTAACTAATACTTAATCTTATTAAACTGTGATAAGATAAGAACAGTTAAGACCTGAGTCAGTATAAACTGAATAAGTTTAGCATTCACTTACTGGCCTATCCAGGAGGTCGTCTCTTCTGGCTAACTCAGCGTGTATTCCACCACGTACCTTAACATTGTACCAGTGGCCCTGACATGACAGAAACACTTGTTAAATAAATAATTATTAATAAACTTTCTCTTGAAAAATGCAATGAAATGCAAGTGTTAAAAAAAGGTGGGTGTTTTTACTTACCACAAAAATTTTAAGATCTATAGCTACTCTGACGTGGTATGGGACATCATATTCCCTATAAACAACAGTATTAGATCATGGAAAGGTTAACACTGATACAGGATAACACTGGCCCCTATTCCTTGCTTGTTTGGGGTCACAAAACAAACATGACTTTTATTTTCTTCCTCAACAATCCCCTGCTCACTCTGTACTTATACTATTAATAATGAAACATTATTTTACTTAGACTTGTTCTAGGTCAAAAATAAATACAGTTAATTTATCCCTGTTTCATGCATTACAACCTTAACATTGATTTTATTGAAATGTCTGGATCTCTCAGTGGAGTTTGTGGGCAAGGAACATACAGGGGAATTTCTCTGTAAGTATCCACACAGCCCTTGATTGAACACTGCTCCTACAGGTGGCAAATCCAATTACAACCTAATATTCTGCAACCTAGCCACAAGACCCAATCCAAGAACCCATAGACACAGATAATTTTATACAAGACTAGAATGGTAAAACCAGAAGGAGAAAGTAGGAAGAAGGAAGGGAATCAAAATACCAGAACAAGATTAGTAAGAGGCAAGATCAGGCTTGCTTGTTGCTACGGCTGAGCATTATAGTGCTTGAAATCACTGAGCTCATATAGATGAATCACTGGCCCCAAAAGATATTTATCTCATACGCAATGACTTAGTTAAAACAGTCATAATTAACCTGCAGAACAGGCATTGTTATCTTGCTTTTTTCAGGCAAGTGGAGGCAAGCGCAAGTCACGCACCCCTCCCATTGTCATGTGGTTCGTGCTTTGCCCTCGCTGCACACTTGCCTCCACTCGCCTGAAAAACACAAAACACCTGTTCTGCAGACTAAGTCATAATAATCATTGTTATTATCTAACTGCATTAAAATGGTGGGTGTTACCTGATGTCAATAACATTTGACATTTGATCAGCATTCCTTCTGTTAGTGGCGATAACTTCTTCTTCATTCATGTCAGCACCCATCACAATGTTGTAAGCTGCACTTGACTTGGCCTGTTCTTTATTCTTTCGAACAGCTGGCATGATATCCCTTGAGACAAAACAAGAAAAGTGTAATCTTCACGAGGTATATCACCACATTAGGCAGCTACAGACATGTGCTTAAGGCAGCCATTTGATTTCAAACAGAAGTGACTCAGAACTATGCCAGTAATTATTTCAAAAACAAGGTTTTAACTTTCTATGAATAATGCAGGAGCAGGGATGGCACAGTGGTGAGAGCACTCGCCTCCCACCAATGTGGCCCGGGTTCAATTCCAGGGTCATACGACTCAGCGTCATAGGTGGGTTGAGTTTGTTGTTGGTTCTTGTCTTTGCCCTGAGAGGTATTTCTCTGGGTTCTCCAGTTTTCCCCTCTCCTCAAAACCCAACATTTCCAAATTCTAATTCAATCTAGAATCTGAGGGCCACGGGTTTGTCAGTTGTAACAGACTGTTAAGTGTTGCCCTCGTTAAACAACACCAAATACGTAAAATGAGAACATTTGCATGCAAGGAAGTCAAGAACACTTTTATTCTAATATTCATACCTCTTTACTTTCATCAAATCATTCACAGTGTGAAATGACAATTTGATGTAGTTCCTTTTTAGCCCAACAAGGTGATTGTTCTACAAGACAACAAAATTAGAATGTCCACTACATGTACATGTATTTCCTGGACTAGATAACTCCTCTCAAATGCCATATTCATGTTCTGTCAAATGAAATAACAAAATGGTAAAAAATGGCAGGGGTTTATTGCAGAGCATTGTCAAAAACCAAATGCAGAATGCAGTGTTAAGGGCCCGTGTTCAGGCGATTTCCTAAACGTACATCTGTAGAGTTCAGTAAAGTCTCAGCCCTAAAATTTCCCGAAAGTCCAAATAAAACCCTCCATAGATCCATGCAACCACCGAGCTTCAATCCAAAATCCAACTCTGTTTTTTTGCGCGCGCGATAGAAACACCGCGCCATCAATTTCAAAAGTTACAAATTAGTCAATGCGCGCACGCGCTTTTAAATAAGGCAACCAGAAGCGAAATCTATTAATCAAATGAAACTTGTCAGTGGGTGCTCTGAAAAGCATAAATTCAATATCAAGTTTTTACAAAGTTTTCTTTTAAGGCATCAAAAAGTCACAACAGCCCGGTTTAGCAATCATTCATAACATTAGGGTAAAAGATCTCCAGATAGTGCTCCTCAATATTTTTTAGGCTCACACACAATTTCTGCAGACAGTTAGGACATCAGTTCGTTGTAAGTTATTGTTATAGTAGACACTTGCCTGCCAATGTTGTATTCCACCTTTCCCAGTAAAAGGAAAATAGTATCCCCCCTTTGACCTCCACAAATTTGATTAAATTGAAAATAATCTCTTCCCTCAATATGAATATGTATAAAACAAGAAATAATCTTATCATCAATAATATGTAACACTTAAGTTTAAAAACCTACATTATAAAAATGTACACTTACAGGAATCAGTGAGAACATTCAGCTGCCAGTTTGAGGTTTGAACATACATGTAAAGGTATTGAATACAGTGACCAAAGAGTTTTCAGCTTACCAAATCTAGGTCTTCCTTGGCAACCGTTTCAATACTTGCTATCAATCCACCAAACTTTCTGTTCAGGAAAGTTGCCACTTCACGATCAGTATCCTGTTAGGAAAGAAATCAGTTGCTGCTGTCAATAATATGAATCAAGGCTCATTTTCCAAGTAAATCTCATCATAAACTTAAACCAAACAACTCCCTGGGCATAAGTATACAGACCAAGGACAAACTTACTTTCTTTGCAAGGATGAAGAAATAAGGCTTGTAAGGCAAAGGTACCTGAAAGACAGTTTAAAAGAATAACAGTACTAAAACATTCATTGTTTAACGAATAACTAATCTGTTACATGGACTCATCTATCTACTTGGAAGTGTTTTTTGGCTATGTTTCTATATTTCATTAACCAGACCAATTTGGATCTGGTACAAAAATGTACCCTATAGACCTTTCAGAGGCACCCAATGACAGTTTTCTCTCAGATCCTCTGAAACGCTGTTTTTGATTTTAAGCTATCAGGAGTTCCTTTAAAGCTCTGTAGGTTCATTTTAGGCCGTGCTATAATATTTTTATCTGTGGTTACTGTAGGGGAACTTGAGTCTTTTCGAAATTACTAGGGCATCTTTGTTCATTTCCCGAAAACCTTGGGTCTTATTTCCTTTCCGAAAATCTTTGCTGACCTCTTCTGGGTACCCGAAACATTTTTATCAATCCGAAAACACTAGGCCTTAAATTTCCCATATCACAAACGTTCAAGGTGAAAATTCCCTTGAGAAAACTGTAGGGGTTTAAGGGCCTTCCAAACAGATAACTTACCGAAACGATCCGTCAGGTGCCCCTGACCTTTAGCTTAAATGTGGAACCCCTCTGCATCAAATTCAGGCCAGAACGTCAGCTTCAGCATAGTTACAGATGGTAGTGCCTGAATTTGTTGCAACAGTACACGCTTATATTTTGTACACCATGGTACAGATCTGGTACAAGTTCTGTATTGTATCTCATTGAAGAGGGGGCTTATGCACCACTTTGTACAAATTTTGGACCTACCCATTTAAAGTAAGATAGCTAGTAACCAGCACTAAATTTGGACTTTGATTGTAATGATTATTTTTAGTGCTTACCCTGAAACGCCCTCCGTCATCCTGAGTAAAGTACAGGTCCACAGCACTGATCAACTTCTTGTCATCATCAATTATCTCCGTCTAATAGAAAATCGAGAAAATAGCTTTCAGTCCTGGGGCAAAGCACTGATTTGTGTAAGCTGGTTCTAACTTTTGAGTAGATTTCAAGGGGTTTAATTATTCTTTTTACTCTTTGGAAGATTATATGTTACTCTTAAGTAAAAATTTAGCCTTCAGAATTTTAAGCCCTGGGTAAACCAAATTACTTGCAAGCAGATGCAAACTGAATACTTACATTGAACTTGAATTGTGAGGTTCCAGAAAATATCTATAACCCACATAGGATATCACTGGAATTACCAAGGGGAATGGGGATTTCCAAAGCCAAACTTTTACTGGAAAGTGTGATGACAAAATTGAATATTTTCAAGAGAGTTGGGGTGTCAAAACCAAAAATCCTTTTGGGTAATTGCCAGATATTTGGGCATGATATTTAAGGGAGGAGGAGGTTATGAACAGTGGTTTACACTAACCAGTCAGAAGCCAGTGATAATGGAGATCACAACATTTGATCCCAATAAATTAAAAATTTCCAGTACATGCGTTCTTTTTCTTTGAAGAAATGGAATAGCTGGCAAGGTTTCCACACAGTCCCATACTTAGGGCCTCTTCACATGAGCCTGGTCGACCGGACTGGCTCAGTTTCTGAGATCTTGCCTCACCACTCTTTTGTTTACAAAAATTTGGATGTGTTCATAAGAGAAGGCGGGCTGGCCCAGTTACCGAGATCTTGGTAACCGAGCTGGAAATTTTCCCCATATGAACACTCCAGCCCAGATACTGGGACTGTCTCGGGAAAAATATTTTCAACTGTGCATGGCTAGTAAGGTCGCTGACAAGTTGGAGCGTGGTTCCACGGGTATTTTCGGAGCCTTTTGGACATTTTTCATCTTGGTAACCGGGATTAAATTACTCATATGAACAGAAGACAAATTTTGTCTCGCCTACCCGGCCAGCCTGGTTACTGGGCCTATATATGAAGAGGCCCTTAAATTGTATATTTACCACTGTCATACTACATGTACATGAAACTCTCTTCCAAAAACAGCAAGGGTGAAGAGAGTTTGAATCACAAAATGCATACATAATTAACGCATAGGGCTGCACAGCAATCTTGCCATAAAAGCTGAAAGAATGTAACATTGGAAGGTTCGGCTTACTGGATGCATGTTGATCAGCCAACCTAGCCTGTCAACTGAATCTTTGTAGCGATCAAAGCCATACTTCACGTCTAGTACATCATTCGATTGAATCCTGTTGACTCTTGCTTCAGTTGAGGCACCTTCATCAGGCCTGTGAAAAACGTTTGAAATTAAAGCACACAGTTTTCTTGAAACTCATATCCATGAAAACATGTACTTTTAATTAAGCTAAATTACAAACTCTTTCACTAAATGACAGATAATGTGAATCAGTAGGTGATATCTTAGTTAAAGTGTGATCAATCTTGTCTGTGGTACTGTTTGTTTTTAACTCCAAACTTATTTTACAAATAATACTCTGATCATATTGAACAGAATCCAAGATGGCTTCCTCACCGCGAACGCGAACGAGAATCGTTGTCATCGCTTTGTTCACCGTCTCCTTTCTTTCTCTTCCCGCTGTTCAGAAGGACCATGGTTGGCTTCGAAGTCTTTTATCAACGATCTAAGAATTTCCGATCAATCATCGAGGAAAAGAAAGCTAAAACAACGTTTACGAGTTGAAATCTGCAACACATCCGCGAAGTCGTCGCATTTTAATTTTTTGGCGGGAAACAAGACTGGATAGAGCACATACTCTTGTAGTTGTATCCGCTGTTCATTATTACAGCTGTCTGAAATTCGTCACATATATAGTCACGCCCAGTCACGCAATCTCAAAGAGATTTGATCGCGTTCACAGGATGGTTGAGCAAAGCTGATTTTATAATTTCTTGGCTCTCCTACCTTACTGAACCAGAAGAAGCCGTTTTGTGATCAGAACCTGTGTCAATTTTCAATCCAATGTTGCAATCGCCTCAACAACGACCAAGCAATTAGAAGATGAGTCGACCAAACGGTCCTCCAAAAGGCCATACCCCAGGAATGGACCCCAATGCCCACAGATTTTTCGATGGGTATTCGTGTTCTGGGGCAATGGACGCCTCGTATAAGTGTTTGGCTGACAACAATTACGACAATAGCAAGTGCAGAGACTATTTCAAGGCTTATCAAGAGTGTAAGAAACAGTGGTTACAGGAAAAGAAAAAGCAAAACAGAATCGACTTGCTGGGTTGAATTAAACTGATCATGATCATGCCAGGTAGCTGTTAGGTCAGACTTATGTACCGTATCAAACGATGGTAGGATTTTCTTTGGCTAGTCCCTTTGTTCTGCAGCGAACTTGCGACGATCCCAAAAGTAAATTCATCATTCATGGACTACACCTTCGCGCAGATGTAACAAAGGAGAGTTGTTTTGAAGTCCTTTTGGAATCACCAACAGCCATTTATAAACATTCAGGAAGCTTCTTCCACTTAATTTACCGTTGCACGAGGAATAACGCCTCATTGCAAATCATCTGCTTTCGTTTCTCATTATATAAATGTTCGGGCCCGACAGAGGATAGCGGTTGCAATACTTGTCTTGTTGTCACGAATTTATTACCTTGTCACGCGATGCTCTGATTTTGGTTTAGTGGGGGAGGGGTGGGGAAGCCTTTTGGAGCTTCTGTTTTCCCTATGCGCGCGCCCTTTCAACCAAAGGTCCCATCGTCCTGTCCCCTCCAAGGGATTCTCTTCTCGTTCGGAACTTCTGAGAGATAGTATCATACTGCTAGCGAGAGAGAGGACGGAGCTCGGGAATGGGAGGGGAGGGCGCGGAGGGTTGATGGCGGTACGAACTTTCCCTCAACCATACCCTTTACTACTGTGAAGAAGAAAAAGGCATTGAACGACTTGCGCTACTTTCTCAACCTTTTTACCTTAAAAAAAGTATCTCACGTTAGACTAAAATATAGTTCAGTTTTATTACTCAAATAAATAACTAAAGCTACACACTGAGTAGAATCTCGAAAACTCGCCCCCGGTTAACTTGCACTTCCTACAAAACTCAAAAGCAAGTTTCCTGATTCATTCTATCACAGATAGTGCCGACCGAGCAGCCCTTCTTTCCGTTGTCACGTTGCGTGACGACACAAAGAACTTCAATGGAAATCCAGCCACTGACCCGCGTACATCACGGAAATTTAGCTCATGATATTTTGTCAAAATTATTCTAACATAATTTATAGAAACCCTTCGTCGTGAGTAGAATGCTTATATACAACCAAGAAGATTTTAGTCAAGTCCTGAAGAAACGAACCTTTTAAATAGTTTATATCGATCTTTTGCATGACACAACGGCAGAAATTGAAAAAGCTGGCCAAACCTTTTCAAGTTGCAATCCATTTTCATTCTGACTAACTGTAGCCAACGGCACTCACGAATAGTTACAGTACAGTAGCATACTAACATTTAACAAAACTGGACTGTTATGTTTAGGTTTGCGTTGGTGCATTTGAGACGTCTGGCTTTCGAAAGCGTTACTAAAAAATGCTTTAACGGAGTGGTTGTATTAAACGACGTCCCACATATGAAAATTTTCTTCGGGCGAAAATGAAAGTTTCCGAAATGCTTGTTCCACTCTAGAGGGACGCACGGGGAGCATAAGTACGTAACGTCACCGGTGTTATATTGTGTTGTGAGTGAAGCAGGGAAAGTGTTTCGTTATTCGGTCAGTTTGGTGTTCCCCTTGTTCGAGTTATCGTATTCAACTGTCTTTGTTTTATTTTTTATTTTAATTTTTTTTTTAACCAAATGTTATAGAGCGGTTTTCAATTGAGTGTCGTGAAACCAAGCAGTACCCAATCAGAGTACACGAAAACAGCGCAATGAACCAATCAGAACACGAAGCAAATATATGCAACCGGCGCCAAGCGCGGGAAAATGCGTGCGAGCAAGGCACGATTGGTTTAGTTTGGTCTTGCTTCTCATTGGTTGAGAAAGTGGGGCGGGTTTTGCTAACCAATCACAGAGCGTTTTTAATCAAACAAAGAAAACGCGAAATTAATTTCGACGGCTCAATTCAAAACCGCTCTAACTTCAGCCGATAAATCACTGTACATTATTAAGTTATTTTATTTGAAGTAGTTAGTCTCTTTTTAGTCTCTTCTTAACCCAGGCCATACTTTTCCCATTTGTTCATTGAACGCAATTCTTGTTCCCAATATTTTCTGTTTTCTTCCGATTCTCTGCGTGCTTGACTTAGCTTTGCTAAGAATTCTTCCATCGAGTCTCCATCGTGTTCTGCATTTGACTCGGGGGATCTATCTGCAATAAAACACAGAAGAATAAAAAGAAGAAAGCGTTTATTAGAATTTTCACTGAACATGCAGTCAAAAATCATTCTCGGCGATCCAGGGGCTGTTAGTTGGCACGGGACGAAGAAAACAGCCGGCAAAAAAAAAAAAGGCGTCAAAAAGTTTTCATAAAAGACTAGGAGTTGAAAACTTCTTTTGCGTCGAGTTTTCATCGGGGTTTTTCTTCGTCGCACCCGACTAACTGCTCCTGCTTATGCAAGGACGTTCAGTAACGGTAACAATACTGTGAAAACAAAAACTAGAAGGAATTGCATTTATAAACCCTTTCACTTTAAAAAGCGGCCAACAATAACATTTGTAAAAAATTTCCCGCTACCGTAAGCGGCATTGGCACCGTTCAAGAGTTCATCGAGATTAAATAAACTGTACTGTAGATCAGTTCCAAATTTCTTTTTGACAAATATTGTAAAACGCACAGCAGTAACCTTTTCAGTATTCATTTGAATGGCTCACATTTTGATTTTACCCAAAGGCTCAAATTTAGAACCATATTACGCAACATAACACACAGTACCACACGAAAGCTACCTTCAAAATCACACCGAGAGAAAAGTTGCCTAAACAGAATCATAATCATATATTACAGTCATTCATCATAATCTGCATCCTTCATTTAAATGGTTACATTAGTCCTTGGGAACAGTACTTTCTTATGGTGCTGTTTATTATGCTGTACAAGGTGGTTCTAACTTTGAGTCTGAGGACAAAATACTCAACTGTGACCATTCAAATGAAAGCTACTGAGCAGTACTTTCCTGTGGTGCTGTTTATTATGCTGTACAAGGTGGTTCTGTTTTTGGGTCTGTGTATAAAATCCTAAAGTGTGACCATTCAAATGAAAGCTACTAAGCAGTACTTTCCTGTGGTGCTGTTTATTATGCCGTACAAGTTTGTTTTTACTTGTGAGTGTGTAGATTAAATCCTCAAGTTTGAGTATCAAATGAAAGCTATCGAGCCTTTTTTCGACCAGAGCAGTAATATCATCTAGTTGAGTTACAAGGTTACCCGCCATATTAATCATATTACAGCACAGCAAAATATAATGCAGCAGTCATTTCCAGTAGCGTCCATCCCAACGAGGCAAATCCCCGGATATTAGTATTTCTGGCAAATGCCACCACGGCGGGCCTAATTCAAACTGAGTCTCGAATAAGACCTTTCTCTCTTTATTGCTCCTGGGGCTGTTCGTTTTGTATATCTACCATGCATTTATGTCCCACACTTAGATGTAGTCTAGAGCGGTTTTCAATTGAGTGTCGAAGGTAATTTCGCGTTTGCTTTGGTTTTGCTTTACTAGACTCTATGATTGGTTGATAAAGTTCGCGCCATTTTCTCAACCAATGGGAAGCCAAACCAAAAGTAATCGTACTTTGGACGCACGCGTTTTCCCGCGCTTGACGCAGGTTACATGTATTTGCTTCGAATTCTGATTGGCTGATTGTGCTGTTTACATCTGTTGTGATTGGCCAGAGAAATTACTTTGGTTTTGGTTTTGGTTTTACGACATTCGATTGAAAACCGCTCTATCACAAATTTATAGTCTTTTCTGATCATTTAAACGAAGCGACAGTTTGGAAAAATGTCCCACTAATGCCCGGGAGGGATGCTCATTAATGGAATTGACTGATGTATAACCCGGCAAATCGGGTGTGTGTATTTTTGTGCTCAGCAAAGAATCAATAAAGGAGTTGACACTTACGACGTCACAATTCTCTATTGAATCTCCTGCCAATCAAAATATTAGAATTAATAAAAAGAAGTTTCTCGTCGTATATAGTTAGTTTTCGTAGTTATTGTTCTTTAATAAAAAAGTTAAAATAAGTGATTAGCCGTTAGTGTTAAATAGAGGTTATTGCATCCCATTTAAGACAGCCTTCCGGTGCTTTCTATTTTTTAAAAAAATTTCCATATGGTTTCCAATGTACTTCTTAGTTTTTATCTTAGGTTATCGATTTAGTCTTTAAGAGGACCCTATTTTAAACACTTCTAGTGAAGACAGTTGGTGTCCTCAATAAAGATTATAATCACCTAATCAACGACAAATTGCGTTTCTTTTCCAAGCAAGCACGCGAATTTCCGGGGAGAAGGAAGCATTTACGCTCAATATCTTCATACGCCCCCCATGGCCTCGGAAAGGAAACGACATCACTTGTTTGCAATATTAATCCGTAAACATTTGAACAATTTCCTCCCGCAAACAAAACTCCAAAATTTGCGAAGTTGATGACATAATTAGCGAACTCGATGTCAGGTACGTCATCGCACGCATGCGCTCTTCGTGTCCTTGCAGGTTGACCATGAAATATTAATTAGCACACAGTTCACTTAAGACGTGAGTGTTATGCGTAGTTGGCTTAACAGAAAGTAGCAGCAAGGCAGTGAATAAGCCAAGCCATGGGGAACACACTCACCAGGCTGTTCAGACGCCTCTTCGGCAAAGAAGAAGTGCGTATTTTAATGGTGGGCTTAGACGCCGCGGGAAAAACAACAATTTTATACCAACTCAAATTGGATGAACCGGTGACCACGATTCCAACAATAGGATTTAACGTGGAGACTGTCGAATACAAAAACATCAGCTTTACTGTGTGGGACATCGGCGGACAGGACAAAATTCGTGTTTTGTGGCGACTTTATTACCAAGAAACCCAGGGACTTATTTTCGTTGTGGATAGCAGTGACAGAAGCCGTGTCGCGGAGGCCAAAAATGAGTTGTTCAAACTACTTGCCGAGGACGAATTACAAGAGGCTGTTCTTTTGATCTTTGCAAATAAACAGGACTTGCCCGACGCGATGACAACCTCGGAATTGAGTGAAAAATTAGGGTTGCACGGTTTGAAGGGGAGAAGTTGGTTTATACAAGCCACGTGCGCGCTGAAAGGAAAAGGACTTTACGAGGGACTGGAGTGGCTTTCTCAACAGATTCGAGAACAACAGATCAGGTTCACATGAGGCAATGGATGACAACAAATTATCTGATCGGTTCTTCCATTGTTTAAATGGTCAATTACTGGGAAAATAGCGCCGGATGTTAATGTTAATTAAAATGCGACATCGGTAGGATCAAGTGTTTTTCAAGGAGCGGGAAAACAAAATGGAGGGAAAACAGAAACTAGGGTACACGTTTACTATTCAAGTCACTGTGCCAACACACAATGTGAAGGTGGTTCTTTACCCAGCTGAGTAAAGAACTGTGCTTAACACTCAAACATATGTCCTAAATATTATTAAGTCACAATCTCTCCGTCTGTCATCCTGAACATGATCTTCTTTCATTCTCGACAAAAGAACCAAGCGGATCAAAACTTATCATCGAAAAACTTGAATATTTTACAATGTACACATTGTCTTTGTAAAGAAAAATTCTTATGTAAACCAAAAAGCCCCCTTAAAATTAAACAAAACTAAAGTAAGTCATACAAATTATATTGTAAAAATAATTGCGGTGGACAAGACGGGTAAAGTATTTATGTAGAAAACCGCATCCTCACAAAAAGCAGGTAGTTGTTTTAAAGACCATTAAAATTCAATTATACGAAATTGTTACAAAGGTTTTCAGCGAGTCTCTCCGTTGCTAGGATTCGCGTTTTCGAAAAATACCTGATATACAATTGTCTTATCATAAATCTTTTATCAATATTAAAGAAGGAACTTAATTGTTATTTCGCCTTGAGTTTTACCCCTAAAAGTTTTTTTGAAAACTCACTTTTTCAACTTAATTTGACACTTGCAAAGCCAGTGAAAAAAGCCTTAAAGTGCATATGAAGCGAATTTTCACTACTATTTTTTGTTAGGTTTTTACGTAGCTTATAAACCCCTTGTTTGATTTTCAATTGTGTTTGGCTTGTGCGCGAGATGAATCTGCCTTTTTTCGCGGCTTTAAAATGCACTTCGGACACAAAAATTTCAGACTTTTCCCGCGCGGCCAAAATTCCTTTGTGACGTCATTGGTGTGTCACATTTCGATGGACAACATGGCGGAAAAGCGGAGAAAACGTCTCCCGGGAAAGTATTGTGCGGCTGGCAGGCCAGGAGGAGTGAGTTGTAACAACACAAATGCAACACCAGGTGTTTCGATGCATCTGTTCCCGACGGACGAGGGTTTGAGAAACCAGTGGCTTAAGTTTGTGCGTCGACACCGCGCTGACTTTCGGCCTACAAAGACTTCGGTGCTTTGCTCCGTTCACTTCACTCCAGATTGCTTTACGAGAAGAATTGATTTGATAGACGCAAGTGAGAATGTATCCAAAAACCGTCATATCAAAAAAGGCTCAGTTCCAACAATAGATGCGGCAATAGAGCAACAAGAGCGACCGGTTTTGACCGATCGAGAACGAAGGATGGTGAGTGTAGAATGTAATGTTGATTTGTAGGAATATCGCTCAATTCAATGCGGTTTCCAGTGAGACAATGACACGATCCCCTAATTCAGACTTACTGTTGTGACTAATCTTTTAATTTAGACAATGAGAGAGCTTTTAAATGCAGCGCCATCCACCTCAGCTTCAATAACGTCACCAGAGGCAGCTATCGATCAAGAGGGTCTTGATTGCAGTGATCCGACACAAAGCCAGGAAGGTGTACTTTTGACAGAAAATCAGGAGCCGACGCCGCAATGTGTCATCGAAACTCCTGTCGGTGCGGAAAGGCCTCCTAGTCCACCTTCGTGTGATAAGTGTTCTCGCTTGTCCAAAAGCCTTAGACGATTTCAAAAGGAAAATTGTTACCTTAGGAAACGGAACCGGGAGCTCAAGGATCAACTCAAACATGTGAGTGTAGTAGCGAGCAGGTGTTACCAAGTCTAACAACAATTCTTTATCCCTTAAATTTTCTCTTCCTGGTGTTGATTATTTTTTAATAAGGCTTATGATGTAACTGTTCCTATATCTAATAAAAATTCTTCGTCTTTTGTGAGCCTAAGGGTGAATCTTTGTTTACATACGGTATTTTGCACATTGCATAAGGTAAACAACAAAACTACCATTGTAATGAAATAGAGTGGTCTTCAGAAGTTGAAAGAGCCAGGCACACGTAGCATGTCCTGAAAATCTGAGCGTAGAAGCTTCAATTTTCTTTAAACATTTTAGTGTCAAGATTTTACAAGGAATGTATATGGCTTGGGGGGCAATTCTTGCCTCACAGCCATGTGAATTTTTCAGTTTTCGAAAACTAATTTCTCTCAGAATATACCATGTCACACTAACATTTTACACCAATTACCAAGAGTATTGTGTTTGTTCAGTTTATGATGTTCATTTGGTTGAAGCTTGTAGTTTGATATTTGGAGGATCTTTGTTGAGTTTTATAATGGATATCTTACTGTACTGTATGTTCCCATTCATTATATTTAATGTAGGCCAACACTGTGAATGACAGTACTGAGAGTTCTGATCAAGAAGGCGATGAGGAAGATGAAGTCTCAGAAAAGAGCAATGGACTCAAAAATCAGCAATCCAGTGAAGAAGTTTTGTTCTCAACTGAGACAGAAGAGGATGCAGATGAAGCTGATCCCAACTGGGCATCGCTAGAGGAGGATGCTAATTCCAACAGTGAGAAAGAAGATGACAAAGAAAGCAAAGTGAGGTAGGAAACCAATGAAAGTGGTTATCAGTCTCTTGTCTCAGGATATGCATTACTGTAAGTTCATGTATGGGTCATAATTCTCACATAACTTGTTTTTCCCTTTGTAGTGTGGACCTACCTACATTTGTCAATATATACATTAATTAAATGCTTGTTCAATGCATTTATAATTTTTATTATTATTATAAATTAAAATATATGAAGTTACTAATCCTCCAATTTATCTTTATATCTTGTTATCAAAGGGTCGAGAAGAACACGCCTTTGGAAAATGAGCCAAAGTTCCTTGTTTTCTATAGTATGCTGCTCAGCCTGTTCTCCATGTTCTGTTTCCGATGCAAGTCAACTAACCCGAAGGTGGAGATGAAGCAAAATGGAACCATGGTCACTGTTATCCAGCACTGCAAGCATTGCTTGGGAAATCCTTTTACCTGGAAGAGCCAGCCATATCACCCAGTCCTGGGGAGGTACCCGGCCGGAAACATCCTTCTAAGTTTTGCTGTGCTCCTTGCTGGTGCATCCATCAGCAAAGTCCTCTTAGTGTTTCGACATATGGGGCTCTGTGCATATACCACCCGCACTTACTTTGTGCACCAGAAGAAGTTTCTGTTCCCAGTCATTTTGCATCACTGGGAGATCTACAGAGCAGCCCTTATAAACCAGCTAAAGACAACAAGAGATGTGGTTTGGAGTGGCGATGGGCGATTTGATTCCATGGGGCACAGTGCGAAATATGGTGCCTACACCATGTTCTGTGCCACAATTATGAAGATTGTCCATTTTGAGCTTCTACAGGTAAATTTTATCCTGTTTTATGTACATTTGATTTTTGTATGTTTTTAGCAAGGAATGAACATGGTTTAAAGCTTTTTCACATTCTGTGTAAAGGCTTTAAAACATCCTACTCTCCGGAGGTGTAATTGTTTTAAGTGAGTTGGTATTTATTTTACTTCTTTTCAGAGCCTCAGTCAGTACTGATGAATAGCCACTTTCTTCTTTTGTCATTAATCCGCACATGATTGCTAATGAAATGGACCCGGCATTAATACAAGTTAGATTAGTTTGGAGCCAAAAAAAAACCACCTTAATAAATTATCATTAATTCAATTACCACAGTAATTCAACATACCATCTCAGCAGCAATTACATGTATTAACAACAACAACTATTATATTTGACAAATATGAGGAAACCGAGGATTAGTAAATGGGGCATAAGTTAATAATTCATGATCACTCTGTTTGGAAAGGTCTATAACAAAAAAGACAATTTCTGACAATAATTATGAGTTGAGAATATATAACACTAACAATAAATTCAGACAATTAAAAACTGCTGTGTCTTTCTTTTCACATTTTCTTTTATATTACAGGCAAATGAAACAGGTAGCAGTGGGGCCATGGAACTAGAGGGGGCAAAGCGGTCTTTCACCTTCCTGCAGCGCATGGGATTGTCAATTTCCACTTGCAAACGGTTCCCCTTCGTACGGTGTTATTTGGTCTGTTACGATTTCTCTGTCTTCCTCCACACCTTCCGAAGACTCGATATCGTACTCAGATGAAGTAGACGAATACTCCAGGTCACTTTCAGCCATACTCATTACCGCAATTGTTGAGTCAAATTACTCGTATTTTCTTGCAAATGGTTGAGGCGCTTCGCACTGATACACATCAATGACGTCACGACCTTCGACTAGAACCCAGGCTATTGCCTAGAAAATTCTCCAAAAATGCTCTACTTTACGCGCTTTTTAAGATGTGATCCCGTGCAAAAAACCGATTTATTTCACAGTTAGAATGTTTCTTATATAATCAATTTTCAAATTTCAGCAAGGAAAATAGAGGTCAATTTTCGCTTCATATGCACTTTAATATGGCCGAACAACAATTTAGGACGAAACAAATGTTTTCCAAACACCACTTAGCTTGTTCAAATTGCATCCAGCCAATTCTGTTAGATTAAGCAAGATGATGTCATAAAACAATAATTCTCAGTGGGTGAAAAGAGTAGAAAATTGTACCCAGATTTTCTCTGAACACGTCTGTTGTAGTACGCAAGTGTTAAAAGTGAAGCCCGCGTCCAGTCCAACGCGTTGAACCAGCCTTGCCTAGTTCCTAGGCCTCTCTCTGTCTTTCATTTCGCCTCAGTTGCCTCAGTTACGTCACCGAAACGAATTGGTCGTGAGGGTCTGGGAGAGAGCCGTACAGAGACAGGCAAGAACCAGCCCTGGGGGGGGGGGGGGGGTAGTCGTAACGGAGAAGTCCTGCCCACTAGGGCATGGTTTTCACTATGTTTTCTTGACCCGGGTATTGATTTCACTACGATTTGTCTTAAAAGTGGCCCGCAAGGCCAGAGCTTAGGCCCATTTCTGTAACATGAGGTACCTATAGGAGTATTACTTCTCCTCCTACATTGAAAGCTATTCCATCGCAGAGTTACCACATTTAAACAACTGGGTGAAGACTGGACATGTAGAGCAGCGTTCTTGTGTAAGAAAACACCACACGGTAATGCAGAGACCACTCACGGCAAAAGGAAAAATAACGTAAAAATGTTGCAGTTGAAACGCACGGCAATTCTGTGACTGTCTTAAGCAGGGCCACAAAATAGAACTGTTTGTAGAAGACAGGGTAAGAAAGTCAAAGATTGTTGTTAAACTGGACCAGATTTTACGGGTCCAAGTTGCAGCTCGCTGCCTAAGCAGCCGTCGAAGAGCTTCCTTGGTGCAAAAACATCTACAGTATGAGGCAATTTAGAGCATTACGTTTTTCACATGAATGGAATACTAGTAGTTGGATAGATCACTTTATTTAACTGTCAATGTATTTAGCACAGAGCACTAATTGGGAACACTTTCGAGATCGAATTGGAATTAAGAAATGTTGGTTTTTGAGGAGAGGGGGGAACCGGAGAACCCGGAGAAAAACCTCTTAGAGTAAGGACGAGAACCAACACCAAACTCAACCCACATATGACGCCGAGTCTGGGAATCGAACCCGGGCCACATTGGTTGGAGGCGAGTGCTCTCACCACTGCGCCATCCCTGGGTAATGTAGTGTATCACAGGATACACTAGTGTATCACTGAGTGTGGTGTAATCTAGTGTATCACTAGATGACCCTTAGGTATTTTAATATGTTTCTTTGACGGTTCTCTGGTTTCCATTGATATACTTGGGCGGAGAGAGACAGCGCAGAGCTGACGATTTGGCCTCCACGCCTCTCTAACGTGGTACAGGCCAAGATCAAAGACTAGCTGACATACGACTGCGTAAGCTACTGAAACGCATAAGCACGAGCACAAGGTTGATGAAGTACGTGCGCAGTAAGGATGCGCACAAACATTTACAGGGGACGAATGTTGCAACACTGACTGTGTGCAATCAAATTGCGAGGTATGTCCGCTGAGAGTGCGGTGTTGTGTGCCGGCTCAATTGCGTTCTACTTCTCATGAATCAACGCGAAAAATGTTGTACGAAACAGTTTCATTCATGAAGGGCGAAACCAAGTTTGGTCTCCTACTGTTGATCATGTAACATAGGCAGACTGGTTCCAAACCTTTAAGGGTGGATTGGGGTTAATTGCAATGATTTTGTAAGTTTTCAGCATTTTATCTTTGTTACGACGAGATGATCTCGTCGAGGTACTAAACAATCCAAAAACGCCTCATTTAGGTCATAATTAGGGGCATCTATAATCTCCCTAAACGTTATCCAGTTTACTTATCACTTACATATAGAAAACGAAGCAGTTATTTCCCACATACCTTGTTGTTGTTCTTCATTCTGTAGACTTCTTTTAACTTCCTCTACTTCTTTAATGCACTCAGCTTTGTCTGATTCATCTTCGCATAAGTTTCTGTTTTCCTCTTTGGGAGAAAGAAAAGTAAAGTTATTACTTAGTGTGGCAACACAACTGCACCTTTGTACACTCCTCCACCCCTATTGGGTATGTGGGGTGGAGGGAGGGGGCGGGCTTTCTACACAAATGGCATTATCATGCAGTATACCGTATATTCTGAAACACAACCAATCACTGCAGTGTCAATGTATTTAGCGAAGGGCAGTTACTTGGGACACTCTCCGGATCGAATTGCAATTTGAAAATGTTGATTTTTGAGAAGAGGGGAAAACCGGAGCACCCGGAGAAATCTAACAACAAATTCAACCCACATATGACGGGAATACGGGAATCGAACCAATCTAACTACTGAACTCGGCTTGTAATGAACGTAAAGTACTCGTATGGACTCCTTTTCGCATCCAACTTGCGTCTTATTTGGGATGCCATTTGACTAATAACAGCTTGGGGTCCTGTTTTTTGTGAAGTCCCGTTTTCGCTTAGGCCTAGTGTTAAAATGAATCCTAATTCATATTTAAAGACGAAAAACTACAGACCACGGTCTAAGTATGAGTTCAAGTACGTTTTATTTTTTATTTATTTTTATTTAAAAAATTTATGACATACAAAAACAGAAGTCAAGGGATGAAATGCAAAAGAGTCTAAGACCCATATTAAAGCAGATCAGCAATGGTGCTAAGATGAAAATAATGATGCAAATTACTCTTTTAGATTACTGAAACGAGGAATAATGTAAATTGAAAGTGCAAAAAGTGTGAAATGTCCTTAAAATCTAAACTGACTCCGTCCTGATTTGATTGGCTCTGTGAATTGAAGACGTTGTTCCGCCTGGCTTTCCATAGCCTCCTACGCAGTCGTTTTTAGGGGACTCGTGGGGGAGGAGGTGACACGATTCCCCTAAAAACGACTGCGTGGAAGGCTAGGCTTTCCAGGAAAGATTTTAGATTATTTTTTTGGAAATTCACCCTTCACCTAGTACAGTATAGACATTTTTCGATAGCACGTAACTTATTCGTGTCTCTCGAGGACGTAGGTGTTAATCTATCGCCTAGTCCTTTGAAATCACAATTACGACAACTGACATTTTAAGTTTATCGTCTACTGCACTCGTTGCTTGGTCACCCTTTACAAAATCTGGTTGCACAACCAAAATAAAAATGGCGACCTTCATTTGAACGGCATCATGAATGCTATTTTCCCTCCAATATCACTGAAGCTTTCTATGTTACCTGCTGCATAGTTTCCCTAAATGTTCTGTAAAGGATTCACGAAAACCTAAACGCGTTGATTTTGTGCACAACTAAAACATTTTACGGCGCTTTCGGCAGCTAAATTGTGGTGTCAGCATCCACATAAACACCTCGCGAAAGCCAAACATGTCAAAAACTTCATCTTAAAACGTTTGCAGGTTTTTTCCCTTTTAACTTAGTATCAAAGGGACCCGGCTGTACTCCTGGACAAACCTCTAGAAAATGTTGTAATTGCTTAAGAAAGAGCAAGCAACTGTATATGTACAGCAGTTATGAAGAAAAAATTTAAATTTCATCCTTTCGTGCCGGAATTAATTCCCGCAAAAAATGTAGCAAATTTCTGAGGCTTACCGTTCAGAGCTGGCTTCCCGGACACTTTGACACAAACCAAGAGTAAAATTAAAGTCCCCAACGATAGAATTATGATGATTTTCTTCATAGTTCTTCATGAATGACTGAGAATTGAAAAGGAATATTCGTGGTCAATTTGGCTTTATATGGAACATGTCGCGTCCGTCGGCCGCATAGCAACAAGCGATCGCCCAAAAGAATGTTTGAGGCAATTTACATTTACCGATGTATTTTGCGTGCAAAACTGAAAGCACTAAAATCATTTCACTGACGTTTAAGTCATCGTGTCAGTGAGGTGTACGAATCGGTGGATACCGAAAAAACGTTGGTGAACTTGAACCTTGCAAAACGTCGAGGGGAATCTGTGGTGAACAATGAAGGATCCGATTCAAAGGAAAATAATTATGTTCCCAGTTGCTTCATGCGGCCTTATCTCACAGCTAGGACGAAGAGGAGTATTAGTAGTAAGTAGTCTGAGTCGTTGTTTCTCCTGTAGAAACCAGAGTTAACTGTTCCTACTTTTGTTACTGCTCATACGTTCTGCGCATCTCCAGATACTCGTGTTTCCTATAGGTGGTGCCTACTAATACAGGGATATTTTTGCGCAGTTTAAAACTATGCAGAGAAAGCAGAACTTAGCAAGTGCTCTCTTGGTATCCAAAAAGGAAATTAGGGGTAACCGTTCATTTTTCGGAGATAATAAAGCTTCAATTTTGAAAAGAAAAAAAAAACGCCATACATTGCTTCGTATTTTACTGCTTTTTAGAATAATTGTTGCTTATTCATCTCTAAAAATGCACTGCTCCCCCCAATTTTCTTTTTGGATTTCAAAAGCCCTTGCTGAGATCTGTTTTCCCCGCATAGTCATAAACAACACAAAAATACTTCTTTATAATAAGTAGGCAACGTCCTTAAGGGACTTTGCCATAGGCTCCTGTTGTCTTTATTTTTAATAAAAATTCATGAAAAGCCAAAAGTTATGCTTACACCAATGTAAATCTAAAAATAATATTTCAACAGTTTTGTTTAAGGTTAATATACTTGTGTACTGAAACTATTAACAAGGATACGGATAGGCAAGATGGAAATGGGTTGGATCTTGAAAAAAATTGGCTATTAAATGTTCCTGTCGTGGTCTCATGTAAAAGTCGCTGAAAGCTTTTTAAAGGCTTTTTCTTCTTTAATAGTTCATTAGAATGATCATTCTCTTGGAGCTAAATAAGTATCTCGCTCACGAGATACGGTATGTATTCACAATTTTAGATTGATTTTGTCAGAAAACTACAAACAAAATTGCTTCAGAACGACAATCTCTTATCCCTCACTGAGATAATGGTATATTTAAGTGTCAGCCAACTTTTTGATTATTAATATTATTTTGATTCTTGGAATCTGTAAATGCTAACTTATCTCTCCTGTGACTGACTCACTGACTGACTGACTGACTGACTGACTCCGTGACTCACCGACTGATTGACTGACTCACTGACTGACTGACACACTTACTCACTGACTGGCTGACTGACTGACTGACTGACTGACTGACTGACTGACTGGCTGACTGGCTGACTGATTGACTGACTGACTGACTGACTGACTGACTCCGTGATTCACCGACTGATTGACTGACTCACTAACTGACTGACACACTTAGCCACTGACTGGCTGACTGACTGACTGACTGACTGACTGATTGACTGACTGACGGACTGACTGGTTCACCAGCTGACTGGCTAACTCACTGACTTACTGGCTGAATGACTGACTGACTGACTGATTGACTGACTGACGGACTGACTGGCTCACCAGCTGACTGGCTGACTAACTGACTTACTGGCTGAATGACTGACTGACTGACTGACTGACTGACTGACTGACTCACTGACTCACTCACTCACTCACTGACTCACTGACTGACTGACTCACTGACTGACTGACTCACTGACTGACTGACTGACTGACTGACTCAGACTCACTGACTGACTGACTGACTGACTGACTGACTGACTGACTGACTCACTCACTCACTCACTCACTTACTCACTCGCTGACCCACTGACTCACTGACTGACACTCAAGGCTTTTTATGGTGGACAAACTACCTTATTAACTGACTCTCCCTTATTGATTGACTGACTCTCGAGTCTCTTTACGGTGAACAATTAACCTTATCAACTCTGTTGAGAAAATCAACATTCCTTATGATTCGTGACTGTATGACTGACTGACTGACTGGCTGACTGACTGGCTGGCTGACTGACTGACTGACTGACTGACTGACTGACTGACTGACTGACTGACTGACTGACTGACTGACTGACTGGCTGGCTGGCTGAAAGGCGGCTGAAACATCACTTACAGAATAAATATACGATCACTGACGATAACATAGAAAGTAGCCTTTTAATGCTAATAACAGTTAAAACTGTTATTTCATCGCTAAACCAGTGCTGCTACTGAGTCCCTAGGCCTTTCTAGATCATGCCAGCGAGCGAGGAAATGAGAGAACAAGGCGAGAAGTTCGTTGCTAAACAAACGCCAAATTTAGTACTGTTTTTTTTTTTTGCCAAGGATTTATCTCTATACCTCCAATTCAGCTCTATTTACTCATGAAACATCGCCAAAATTCTCCACAATTTCGTACGATTTTGTATCGTACAAAATTGGGTAGAATTTTGGCGATGTTTCATCAATCACCTGTTCATGTACACAGCTGCATGTATTCTCATTTGATGTATGGAAGCAAGCAGAGTCATATCCGCATAAAATTTTCTTTGTATGTAGATGGACTAACATTGATTCCATGGCGAAAAATTTAGGAAACCCCAATGGACGGAGTGACAAAGACAAAACCCGAGATTCCCTTTAAAAATAACTAATTTGACCTGTCATAACTTATAACTTAAGATTCTATGCCCTATAATTTTGAAAGGTGTATTGAATTGACACGAGAGAGGGTTGATTGATATCAACGTGGTAAAAAGGCGGTGTTTGTGAATTTAATAGCTTCTTCCAGAGGAGGGAGACATTTATTCCGCTGTTTCGAAAAATAATACCTAATTAGAAAAACCGCGGGATAACAGCCCCGACGAGACAAAATTGGCTTCTTCAGTCTCCAAAACAAAACAAGTAGATTGAATATTTCTCATGTTATTGGGAACATCGAGTGTCATTAGAGCGGTTTTCAATTGAGTGTCGAAAGTAATTGGCGTTTGTTTTGGTTCAGTTTCAGACTACGGCTCTGTGATTGGTCAAAGTAATTACTTTGGTTTTATTTTTAAGACACTCAAATGCATGAAAACCGCTCTATAATAAATGTCAAGGGGAAATCATTTGCACTTACAAAAGGATAATTGCAGTAGGATGAGTGAGACGAAGGGGAGTCGAATTCAATTAGCGTTCAAACATCACAGCGAATATAATTTCCTATACTTTTAATAAATACTTGCAGACATTTTACCTTTAAGCAAGCCTGTATTCTGATTTATTTGTCTATTAAAAGTGAATTCACGACGGGTTTTCATGGTAAGATGTGCATTTGACAGGCGCACAGACGACAGTAATATTGAATATATTAATATAGGAAAATCGATTTACAAAGGCTTGTTGTTAGACAATGCTAGCCCAGGAGGACTCTTGCCTAAGACGATTACTGTGTTGTTCCTTAGACAAAAACTATGCTCCACTTTGTCTCTCTTCACCCAGGTCTAAATAAAATGGGTACCGGCAACATATTTCTGGGGAGAAACCCGTGATGGACTAGATCCCATGGGACTACAAATACACCTAGTTCATGCTAGTTCCTGTCATGTGGACCACTTACGAGCCTCTCTATGGGTATTTCCGAAGAAATCGAAGACGCGAAGATCACCGCTGAAAAAACGAAGATCTCAAGATTGAAGCGAAGATCTGAAAATTTACCAAAATTTGCGTGATCAAATTGAGCACTCAGGTATAAATTAAAACTGTCAAAACTCTTAAATGCTACAGAAAGTATCTGTTATTTCTGAATTTTGGCATTTTTAACCACATTTCTGTGTGTTTAATAAAATTGGGTTGACAGATCTGCCCTACTCCCACTGTATGTCCGTTGTGTTGATAAAACTGAGCCTTTTCAGTTTTGGTTTTACAAGCATGCATGCTCTGCATATGTCTTTAAGCCATTTTCCTTTTGCATAAGAGAATCTTCCCTTTAGATCAAAATGTGATGCGACCGCTCTCAATGGTGTTTGTCTTGATCGTGAGGGGGAATTCTCAAATATACTGAATCCACGACTGAATGGAGGGTTTCTTACTGATCACTAAGAGCCGTAAGGATTAGGCGTTGATATGCCATTGTGTTTGCTAGCTCTGTGACATTTGTTAAGCTTATCGGCTTCTATTGACTTCAAGATTTTAGGTAGTGCTAAATAAATGTTGTCTGTAAAGATACAGGATCCGTGGATTTCTTAACTCGTGAATTAATGCTTCTGCTAGTGTATCTCGCTGCGTGAGGATTGCACGGATAAGAGTGTCTAACAGATCATCATCTTTACAAAGCTTATCATTGTTGTCTCTCGCTTTCGATGGCTATAGCTTCGTTGTAGCGCTGTCTTTTAGCTTTCTGAGTTGTTTCTTATCTGAAAAACAGCTATTGTGTTCTCACTGAGTGCTGACATGTACCTCCATTATTTGTGGCTTAGCTTGCATCCGAGCTAAGACAGACAACGTTCTTGTGAGTCTCTAGGATGTTGGTGTATTTCTTCTGGCGAGTGTCTAATGTCGTTTCTAATAACATTTTACTGCAGTTTCGGTTTCTTGGAATCTAATCAGAACCTAGCATGTTAAAATAGGGTTAAAACGTCGCCAAAGAATCTAACAATCCTTTATTGTTTCAAGAACTGTTTATATTGCTTTTCGTGAATTTAAACAGTGAGTTATGCAATTTGCTATTGAAGTGAAATATTTATCAAGTGTGAATAACACTAAATAAACGTTTAAACCATTTCAATATGAAAAAACGAAGATCTTCCTAAAAAAACGAAGATTTGCGAAAAAATCGCGAAGAAATCGAAGACCGCGGGTACCCATAGAGAGGCTCACTTACATGCACTTAAGCTTGTAGTGTGACATTACCATTACCTGGATATTACAGGAGATATTACAGGGATGCTAAAATTAAACCTGGTCTGGGGATCGCATGGTTGGTTGCGGAATGGTTAGGTGTAGGGTTTACCCAGCAGGGGGCCTAGTGTTCTATTGTATGCCCACCTACCTCACGGCCCTTGTGACACTTCCGCATATTGCGTGACAACAGAACTACCACACTTCAATTACGCATGTGCTTGTATAAAACTGCGAAAGTTTATACGACCTAAAGGATGAAATTATTAGTGATGCACCATTTTCGCTGGCGAAATGGTTTTGAGAAAGGCACGCCGAGGAATCTTGCTACTAATTCCTATCTACGTATTTCTACTTTTTATAGGATTTTTCGTGTTTATTTTTTCTCGAGGTCGCCGGCCGGAACCGTACGTCAAGAAACAGCGGTTGAACAAACAGCGCGAAAGCGAACCCGTCACCCTAATCGATGTTCCTTTCAATTCAAGTAACAGTAATATTCCCGGTGTTTTGAATTTACACATTTGGAACGATTTGTGTGGACTGGAAGTGGAACGTCTTCGAGAGACGCCGCTTTTCCCTCACCATCCACATCAAAGGTTATTTCTCAGAAGATTTCAAACTTCAAGAGAAATGGACAATTACGGCCAGAGGGTTTTCGGTTTTATCGAACCCAGGGTTACGGGACTTTATAACTTCGCGATTTCGTCGGACGATTCGTCCGAGTTATGGCTCAGTTACGACGATAAACCAGGTAATCTTCGTCTTATAGCGAGTGTGTTTTCTCCGGCGGGAGGAGCATGGACGGAGGACGGCGTATTCTCGAAGTACGCAACGCAGCGTTCACGGAACATTCGATTACTCGCGCGGAACAAATACTACATTGAAGCTCTACATAAACAGGCCCAGGGCAACGGACATATCAAAGTTTATTGGCGCAAACCAGGATCAGTGAAGCTTGAAGCCATCACGGAACAGTATTTGCACTCTTACTTTGATGACAGAAAACAGAGAAAAGTGAATGCCAGCGCTTTTGGGCAGCAAGAACTTGAGAGGCTGTATACATGGACGCCTAGTCATGTTAAACAGGGTCACTACAAAGGTTGGAATCTTCGGATTCAGTTTAATTACACATCTCTTCCGTTTGTCGATAGCAATCTCCTTCGAGGAATTTTACCGACATGTGCTTACAAACCAAGTTATATTGTCAAGAGAAACTTAAGTCGTTACCAAGGAGTGAATCTAGTTCACTATTCCGCCGTGTATCCAAACGACAAAACCTATCTCAAACATGTAAAAGCTCCTTGGTCGCAGGGAAACAAGCTCGTTGATAATAAAACTGTGAGCAACGTTGTTAATAAATTTATGGAGAGTTCCCAGATTTTGAGGTAAGTCCGACTCTTCCAATTCAGCGGCGTTTAATTTCATGCACTGTTTAGGAAAGAAATACTAACTTCATCAAGCGCTTGGTTTCGAGAAATTATTCTCTCATTTCATTGCAAAGCACTGCTTAGCAAATGACAGTTTTTATTTGTGTCTTGACACCTTCGGCACTTTCCAGATTAAATTTTCTCTGATTTTATTAAGATCATATAATCTTTTATCGTAAAACGTTTTTTCAAGGCAAGCCGGCTGTTGTTTTGATTTGGCATCGACTGAAAATCGTAAAAAAAAAAAAAAATTATTTCGCCGCAGTTTCCGGATTCGCCGTTGTTCGCGGCAGGTCTAGATTCATTTTGGCGATTTTCAATTAAGAATTTTTTTTCTGAAATGGCTTCCGTCCATACAATGTACTGTAAGAAATGTAGACGAAAACATAGCCTGGGTGAGCGGACACTACAGACAGGTGCACAGCTCACTAGGCATACAAATATAATACTTGTCACGGATTATCATACTGTCATATTACTTCAGCTGCTGTTTACACAGAGTAAAGCCTTCACATGCTCAAAGGCCCACAAATGTAGGTCATGTCGCCTGAAGTGACAAGGAGAATACTACTTAGGGACTATATATTGCTATTCCAATCTGAATGATCACAGGACACCCAAGTTGAAGTGGCTGCTTGTCCATCACAGGGTTTGCAGCATGAAGTGACTAAGGCCAAGTTGTTCAAAAGCTGATAATTACCCCCAATCCTCTATTAAAAGTTAACCAAAGTTTTCATCCAACTGGTGAATAAAGGCTAATTTTAGGCAAATGGTATAGGAGAGTCTGAGTCAAAACAGAGAGACAAAAATCTTTTTTGAAGAATCATTATTGATTAGCAATTAAATTCAAATCAAAGTTCATGTTTACCCAGGATTAACTTAGCCAGGCTTTGAACAATAATTATTGGGTTTAGGAGAATTACTACCCATGATGGGTGGTTCATGCTAGTAAATCACAACATCACAGGATACCCAGCATAAGAAGACTAGAATTATTATGTCCCCTGTTGTGAGGGATGTTAGTCTATCACAGGATTCCCAGCAAACTGATATGCTAGTCCATCACAGGATACCCAACCTGTAATACCTTGGTAGTGCCGTGGTGGAGTCAAGTTTCTCACCGGATTGGTTTTGCTTAATTAATGTTTCTTAAAATAATCAGTACCTACAGGCATTAACTGACTTGAACATGTTTTTTTTTTTTTTGACAGAAGATACCACTTACAGAGCATCCTTAATGTTGAACAGAACTCAGACCGTGAGAAGGGGAACCGTTTTCTTCTTGAACTTCAATTAGGACAACGTGGTTCAAACCTCAGCTATCGTCTCTCAGAATATGTCTACATTCCAATTGGGAAGAATGATGTCTGTTTTCCAGAAGGAATGGAATGGCAGAGGAATGCGACAGTTTATTTTATCCTCCCTTTTAAAAATCAGGGCAAATGGATTCATCACTTTGCATCACAACTCGCAAACATGTCCATTGAAACTGGTGACTTAAACTTTCATGTAATCATGATTGATTTTGAGAGTGAAGACATTGACATTGATAGAGTTTTCAATGTTTGGCCGCTAAATGAACGCTACACATTGTTGAGGATAACAGGGCCTTTTTACAAGACTTTGGCTCTACAGGAAGGTGTTAAATCAGTTCCACATGATCTTGATATAGTTTTTCTCTTTGATCTTCATATTGATGTTCCTATAGGAATTTTGGATAGTGTACGAAAGGTGAGTTACTAAGTCTTAGCGAAATTATTGTAGTTTTGCGAGTGCATTGTTATGTAACATCAGACATCAGCCCTGTTCAGTTCATCTGATTTCTTTAACATATTTGAAAACTTGTTAACCCATATTAAATCCAACTAATAAAAGGCCTGAAAACAAATGTTTGGAAATGATTGGATTCCAAAACGTGTGTTTAGTTTTATCAACATAGTTGATAAGGTGATTTGACTACTGTAAAAAGATTTGAGTCCTCAAATATCTTTACGGTGATCAGATTATCTTTCATTATCAACTCTAGTGATAAAACCTAACCTTCATCTCAAAGTCATTTACTTGATAGTTAAATATTGAAATCAGTCTGTTTGACGGATTGTCCCATAGAACATTGAAAAACTCTTCAATATGTTATTTATATCAATGTATTGTGTATTGAGTAAAATATCCAATCTGTATTTACAGCACACCATTAAAGGCAAGATGGCGTATGCACCTGTAGTGGGGCGGCTTGAATGTGGTGCTTTCCCAAATGATCCTCAAGGATTTTGGCAAGAAGATGGTTATGGAATTTTAAGTGTTTTCAAAGCAGACTGGGACAGTTTTGGGGGTATGTGTGAAATCCTATAAATGAATTATTTGTTAAAAGTAGGTTGCAGGCAAGAGTTTTTAATGCATTCATTTTACGTAAACTTAAATAACTGGCCACCGATTTTGTGAGAGACATGTTGAGAGGGCCGAGAGAGCACAAAAGCCTCTCCCCCTTTTAATAAGCCCCCTAATTTCTTGAGGCCTGAAAACAAATAAATCCACCAGGAGCTTAATAGAGCTTTTATGGTAATTAATTTGCATCATCTTCGTGAAATCACTTATCCAATCACAAGTCACTTTTTAGATTTCAGTAGGTTTCTTTCCTGTTGTCATCAAATTTTGACTGAATGGCAGATGAACATCAACTGGTCACACTTTAGTGTATCAATCTGTAATTGATTGAATGTATGTTTCAACCTGAACTGCGATCATGCTAATCTTAACCTTGAATCATAACCAATTTGTATGACACTGCTTTAAGGGGACTTCTCCCTAACCCCTTCAGAGACTATTCTGTAATCATGCAGTTCAAGAAAATTAATCCATACTCCCCCCACAGAGGTTTTTTTTTGCACCCCTTCCCCCCCCCCCCAATTCCATTTTAGCTTCATACTTTGCTTGTAAAATTTTAGCTTTTAAGACCCCCCCTCTCCCCCCAAGAAGTTCCGATGACCTTTCATAGAGTGGATATGGATTTTTTCTGGAAGTGCACATAACCTCTCAAGGTTCTCATTATATACCAACTGAACCAGTTCAAAATATGTTGCTACTGTGATTGATCTGAGCTGCTACTTTTTCAGTATGATTTTTGTTTCTGTCGTTCCAGATTATCGTAGTAAATCTGAAACAAAGTGAAAAAAATTCTAGTACACTAAGGTGTTTACAAACTTTTGACCCCAAAACAAAATAATTTTAAATACAACAAACATATACTAAAGCTGTTATTGGGATTTCTGTTCTTTGTACAGCAAAACTTAAATTCTGTGGGGTTGATTTTTTTATTTATTTTTGCTTCCTAGGGATGAATGTTAAAGATTTCACAACAAAATGGGGAGGCGAGGACTGGGATTTGGTTGATCGCGTGTTGTCAGCTAGACTTGAAATTGAACGACTCAAACAACCTGGTCTACTGCATTATTATCATTCCCACACAGGGATGTGGCAGCACTAGTTAAAGTTTCTCAGGACAGTGCCTGCTAATACAGAAGTATTTTTGTGCAGTTTATGACTATGTGGGAAAAGCAGATTTTAGCAAGGGCAATATTCATGCAAATGACTGCATGTCTAAAGCTATACACACTCAATAGCAGAAGTGAGCTTCAGTTGGTGTTCTGGGAGAGTTTAACAAGTTCTGAATGGAGTGTAGAGCTCACATGGGGATAATGATGATGATGATGATGATTTGGCCTTGAATCCTCACATATTTCTTTCAATGAGTTCTGATCATTAATTCTAAAACTCTGAAAACTGGTCTGATACATTTTAGGTTCTCAAGTAAGATTAATGTCGATTAGTAATCTCAAGCTCCCCCACAGAAGATTATTGTATTTAGTAGTGCATTTAATTTATTTACGTTATTTGTGGAGATGAACGTTAATATTTCGCAAGCCAACTAGGCAAAATACAAGACATGCGAACAACTTCCTACACGCTAAAAAACTCTGCTAGCAGGGCAACAAAAAACTGCAACTGCCTTTCAATTATGTATCAGCTCACTGCTGTTCCATTCATTTCTAATAACTTTCATTTGCCAGTGAATGTACATATTTAATAATTTATTGGAAAACTGGTGCAGATTTAATCAAACTACTTTGTTAAAGATTTATTTTCTGATGAGTTATTTTTATCAACATATGAAGAATTATATTTAAATATCATTTGCCAAGAAATCCCGTCAAGAATAAATATTAAGGTACATGTCATCAGTTTAAAAAAAAATTGAAATATAGTTGTATAGGTATACAGGAAAATACATTCTTGGCAAGCAAAATGTAAAACGAGTGAAAAACAAATTGTGGTCTGTGAAAATTGTACAAACAAAGACAGAATCAATGTATTGAAATAAATCAGATTTTTAAGTTGAGAAATTACACAATAATCATCATGATAATTAATTTTCCTTTGTATAAAACAATCACATGATGCAGCGTTAAAGGAATTCTCAACAAAACCTACGAAGTGGTTTTGGAAACATAATTTATTAATTGCACGAAAGTAATAGGAATCATAGACAAAAGTTTTGTTTGTGTGATGCTTAAAACAAATTAAATTATGGCTTAAAACAAATTAAATTATGGCTCACCAGCTGGTCTTACAAATATTGTAAGGGGAAAATAAGCTTCGGAAAACCACAGCAATTGCAATTTGTGGTATTTTTATTTTCCAATTTAAATTAAAATGGCTCTTCTAATATTAAATATTAATTCCAATCTGGTCTTAGCTTATCTATTTTAAATTGAATCCTAACAAATTTTTTTACTACTGATGACCCAACCTTTGAGCAAAAAATATTCACTATCACTTAGCTTCAATGCTTTTTTGTTAAATTTGTATAGTAGTTACAATTGCCTTTTGCCTTTAATATTATTATCCAGAAAATTTGTCATTTGATCACAGATTGGTATTGTACAGTGTACAGTTTTATTGTACAGTGTCTTACAAAAACTTGTCAAAATCTTTTTTCTCGTGTAAATATTCTATATAAAAGATTGTTATATTTAATTTATACCTCCACAGGAATGGAGAAACACAAAGCTGAACATATGGCTGACTTGTATGTTAATTAAAGCAGTGTACATGTTATAAACAGAGTGAAAAGCTTGGTATTTATGTTGTGAATCCTTAACACCCTAGGTACATACCTTGACGTAAATTAATGTTTAAAATTTTTCTACGCCTAGAATCAAACATTGAGTTGTATCAAAAAGATGTTAGATGTTTTTGTTTCTGTGGACAAAACCCTAACAAGTGTCCATTCAAATGAAAGCTGCTGATGTTAATTTTCTTCAAGTTGGTTTTCATATGGTCACCAATTATCTCTTGATCACTGGAAAAAAAATTTTCAAGATCGTAGCAATCACATGAAAACTAAAAGTTGATAAAGCAGTTTAGCTTCATAATTTGCTTCTGAAATTTTGGCTTTTGACTCCTCCTCCCCTTAGGAATTTCTGATGACCTTCCATGCGGTGGGTAGGGATTTTTTTCTGGAAGTGCATGTTGTAAACCTGCATTACTAAATAAAGTGTATTATATGTATATGTGTGTATGTAATTTTTGCATATTTATATTTTTCACTTTTACCCCTAACCATTATATTAGGAGTATAGGGGTTAAAGTGGCAAGACAATATTACTACATTTGTATTATATTATGTATAAACTTTAAGTGAGCTCATGCTCTGGTTAAAAGTCTTGTTTCTATGACTCTGTGGAAACACAGTGAATTTTTCATTGGTTATTTTATAAAGGAAACAAAAAAAGGTTATCCATGTTTCTATGAAATTATTAGGACCACACATAAAACTTTGGGGGAATCTTGAAATAGCACCGGAAACACCCATTAGACAGTTCATGTTTCCATGACATTTCTCTTTCTCCCAAACTTGTACTCATCTTCCAAACACGGAAACTGTTTTCTTATTCTTAACCTATGCAAATGAATATCTGTACTTGATTTAATGGGCTGGCCAATTAAACAACAAGCTACATTTCCAGAATGATAATGATAGTGATAAAGCATTGCTAGTGCCTACTCCACTATTTGCCTAGTAAGGTACTTCACAGGATAAAGAGATTAACATAAGAAAATAAAAAGACATGATAATGGTAATAGTAACAGTAATAGTAATAATAATAATAATAATAATAATAATAATAATAATAATAATAGTAATTAATAATAATAATAACAATAATAATAGTAATAAGATGATATTAATGATGATGATGATAATAATATTAATAGTAATAATAATAATAATAATTATTATGGGTAAAGGGTTGATCTAGCATAACCATCTTATTTTGAATTTTGCTGACTCTATATTTTGGCTTCATTTTTCTTGAAAACTAAGGGTAAACCAACAAGGAAAAAAACTGAACAATGCTCTCTGAACAAATTGAAGACCACATGCGAAAGAAATTCACAAACTTTTGAGCAAAATGAAAAATCAGCATAAAATTTGATGTAAGATGGTTGTGCTCTCAGCCTTTATTATAATAAGACAGAAGTTATTTGTGAATAGATATGATGGCTACATGTATCAAATATTTAAAGGTATAGTAAAGCTAATATAAATATACAAATTATCTTCTGTGATAATTAAATTATTGCAGTACAAAGTTGATGTTCATTAAAAACAGAAAATTAAAAGTTAGTCTGGAGAGTATTTTTCAGTTATTATTCTGCTGACTTGGACAGGGAGGATACATTTAACAATGAATTATATCATGAGTTTAGATTGGCAAAACTCGTCCCACATCTAACAAGCATGGGAGGAACAATAGTTTAATTTAAAAAAAATCAAGAAACATTGCTAGATCTTGGTGATTTCATTTTGTAAGAAGACTATTTCATGGCTTCTATTTGTTGGGTATGGTACAATGGCTGATATTCCCTGGCTGCTAAGCCAATCAGGACTCTTGAAATGCATTATCCAATGACCCAGTTTTATAAAAGGAGTTCAGTAACTACGGTACTTTTCAGACCTAGCACGTCTTAAAATATGGAGATATGACTTCCCAGCCAGCAAGAATAACGCGCCTTAATACAGGGACGTCACATCAAGGCTACATTTACAGCTTCAGTGGGGAGGGGGGGGGGGGGGGGCAGAATATTCTAAGTCTGTAAAGTAAACTTTTCATATTTCAATATCGGAATGTGGAGTCTACGGCAAATACCAAACTTCGGCAATTATCCGGGAGATTACATACATAAATCTGGAGAACGGGAGCTACACTTCAAAATCTGGAGATTGCATACATAAATCTGGAGACCGGGAGATACGGTTCAAAATCTGGAGTCTCCCGGATTATCCGGGAGAGTTGACAGCCCTGACTTTAACATATAATTTCCCAAGCTCCCTAAAGTGTTTACTGTGTGCATCAATAATTTATGCAATAACAAGCTGGCATTTTCTACTTCTTTTATCTAATGAGTCAAGGTGAAGTGGTACTGTATAGGGGTTAACACATCAAGTTGTCAATCAGCTATTCAGTTAGACGATCGGAGGTGGAGTAATTAGAGAGTTTTAGATCTGAGTTTACCGCCAACCTCTAACCACGATTTGCAGTTACCTGTTTGCGGTTCGACATTCAAACATAATTCGATTCAGTTCTTCTTGCAAATTTACGACCGCCATTTTGAATCAGCAGCCATGAATGGCACTTGTTTTCAAGATCCAATGGGATTTATCAAATTCCGTATTGGGTATTCCGTGATGGACTAGCAACCGATCCATGGGGGAGTAGCAATACTCTTAGTTACTTCATGCTAGGTATCCTGTGATGGACTGACATCCCATCCATGA
The DNA here is from genome assembly GCF_977016875.1 of Pavona decussata. NCBI lineage: Eukaryota > Metazoa > Cnidaria > Anthozoa > Scleractinia > Agariciidae > Pavona > Pavona decussata. The sequence continues at coordinate 1,522,291 of NW_028145860.1, read as the reverse complement.
GGAGTATCTATACTCCTAGCTCAGCTGCCTCATGCTTCAGTGTCCTGTGATGGACTAGCAACCTGTCCAGAAAGGGACGCTACAGGAACTACTGGTCCAACTTAGGTAGACCCTAAGTGCAACTTCACCCTTTTCAGTCGATCAAATAAAGCTAATGTGCTTTATTTGAATTAAGTTCAAATATCATCAGGGCCGTACCTAGGATTTTTTGTCTGTGGGGGCAAACTCCGCACACCTCTCACAGGGGTCTACCGTATGTAGACAGGGTTTCTAGTTGAACATTAATTTTGTTTTCACTCCTACACAGAAAGTTGCCTCTACGACGTTTAGAGAAAAAAAACACACCGAAGCTTTTTTTTTTTAAATTGCCATGACTTCTTATGGAGTTAACATCTTGTTTAGCTTGAAGTAAATATTGTTTCTCATTTTAAAACACAGTCGATACACTGCTGTAAACAAAGGGAGAAAATCACTGAGCTTCCACAATACAAACGCACTATATCAGTGGAGCGAAGCATTTGCAAAAACACAGTCGTTATTTAAATACAATTCAAGCCTTTTCAGTATTACTGTGACACGTTGCATAGCTCTATAACACGCTACAACGATTACTAGAGAACCAAAAAACCAAATAGCCGTGCCAAGAAACACAACTCCTTGTGACAAACACTAATAGTCGGGCCCGGCATTCCAACAATTACAGAATGAAGCTCATTGCATGATACAGGCAATGATTAATTTCTGTCCTAACATTACACAAATCTCAACAAGAAAGGCAGTTAAAACTATCAAGCACTTAAAAGATCCAAGCCAAACCCAGCTGAAATGCCCTATGTGGCATAAAAACACCGTCGTCGAACACGCGGAATAAGATATCATATTCAAAAGGAAGAGAATTTGTTACAGCGAGTTATAGCTTTTTCTGCGCGCCTAATTTACACCTACTTTTGTTGTTTTTGTTCGTGCTACATCTTTCATACCTTTCGCCCCCACACCTTTAAAGATTATTATGTATGTAAAGAGCCTTTCTGACACTCCTTTTACCCTTTTTAAGCCAGTTTTCTTTGCATAAGTTTTTAGTGTGCGCGTCATTTTCAGTGTTGTAAAGTTGTGTTTCGCCGTTTTTATGTTAGTCGTTCGTTTTCTATTGTTTCTCAGTTGCTTATTCCATGTCGTTACTTGTAGTATTTTTTAACATCTTTTATTTAATCTTTGTATTTCAAGAACCGTTCTGGTACGGATTTGTTTATCGTCGGGATGTGTTTGGAATGGTGAAGTTTTCGAATAAAGTGATAAAGTAGAGAGCTGAGAGTAATTAGCAGCGGCTACAGAATTCAAAAGAGGAAACTCAAAAATCATTAGGCGCAAATGAGCTGTCGGATGATGAACATGTGATGGTTAAATCCAAACCCGCTACAAATACTTGCGAGCAGGGCAGGCTTTTAAAACCAATTTATCTCTGAAAAAAAATATACTTATATAACCTAGATTTAAAAAGACTAAAACACGCGCCAGAAAGTGGCGTAGGCTTGTCAGTCTTTATTTACACACCAAATTCTAAACCATAGGCAGCACAAACTGACAAAATCATTATTTTCATAAGAAAACCGGTACTGGCTTTTTCCTCAAAAGATTTTCCAAAATAATTATTTGGAATTCACATTGAAGGAATATTTTTTCAGTCAATTAGTCGATTTTCTTGTGATCAGTGTGATGTTAGAAACAAATTGAGTTTTCCTGGCGGGGGCAGCTGCCCCCTCTGCCCCCGCGCTAGGTACGGCCCTGATCATGTTACATCAAGACCCATATTAACCTAACAGTGTGTAAATAAGGATTCATGGGAACTGAAGTTGCAAGTCTCCTGTGGCAATCTTATGCTTGCTGTTGTGATCTTCTAACAAATGGGAAATGTAAAGCTTGAACTCTTCTGCTCAATCCATGAACCCTTAAAGGGGAAGTATCACGAAAATTTGCTGTCATTTCAAAACCCAAAAATGTTTGACTGTCAGCAGAAACAACAAAATAATTGTCAAGTTTGTTAAAAATTATCACCCCAGTACAATAAAACTGTCGATTAGTGCCTCTGGCCAGAGACAGGGTAGGCCGGTTTGATTGAAACTTGAAAGTATTAGGCTAATGTTTTTCAAGTTCTCGCATTTTTGTTTCCAAAATGCGCTAGAACAGATCACACGTTGTTTTTTTCAAGAATTGAGTTGATTTCGTTCCTCTCGTCATTCTAGAATTATTTGTCAGGTGATTGAAGGTCTTATTTCATCATTTTTAACAAAATATATCAAAAACCCCATGATACTTCCCCTTTAACACAGCAGAGTACCAAATCTTAATACCCACAAGTCTTTACACTGTATTTTGTTTTTGAGCCACCTCCCTCCTTTGCATTCCAAGGCAGAAATATTTACAGGAAAAATGGTTTTCAAAAACACTAAAAACTTCGGGCGAAGATGACAAAAAGAAGAATTGAGCGTTGTAATACTCCCAAGAAAGGCTTAATTTACCCTGGCCCCGGCCATGATGGTCTGAACACAGATTGAAAGTAAATATCATTTGCATTTGTACTCACCATTCCAAGATCGAACTGGAGATCGTTGCTTTGTAATCGTGATATCGATGAAACTCAAAGCGGACGAAAATGCACACGATCTGGGCAATCGGCCTTGGAAAAACTTGCAGTACCTACGAAGGTGCAATCGCTTTATACACCATCATGACTTTAGCTCATTGAGTGAGCGTTCCTTTTGGCCAGCAACAATGGCACCAGGAGAGACTCTGGGCAATTCGAAAAATTAAATTTTTTGATTGGCTGCTCCGTAAACGGCTTGCATTGTTTTAGCGCAGAACCTACAACCCTGCGGTTCCCTGAAAAGCTGTTTCTTTAGAGTCTCTCCCGGCGCCCACTTGTGGGTACGAGATTGGACTCTAGGGTACTGGAACTTTATTACCGCAGGATCCAGGCTTTGCGGTAAAACAATGCAAGCCGTTTACGGAGCAGCCAATCAAAAAATTTAGTTTTTTTATTATTTCTCTAGCATCTCTCCTGGCAATCAACCGCTGGGCAAAGAACCTGAGGAACGAGATTGAGGACACGACAAAAGAGAGCCAAACGGAGGACACAAAAAATGGTGAAGGAAATTCCGAATTTTTCTTTGTTGACGTATCCATGTTTTTCAGGAAGATAATTATTTTTCTTACTCCTTCAGATAATTTTATGGGCGGACTCGTTTACCATCTTTTGATCAAGGCAGAGGCGCGCGAATCATGACAGGTGGTGAAGGTATCACCCTGGAACCTCAATCAAATATTCAACCTTGTTCCCAGGGTCGTCTCGAGAGAGAGACAATTTTACAAAAAAGGGAGCCAACAAGTAAACCAACCACTCTAAAAAGTTTTTTACTAAATCGGGTGCGCATTTTAATATATTAATTTAACTTGCAAAGCGAAGCGATTACATAGCCTTGTGAAGTCCTTCTTTTTGACAAAATGCAATTAAATAATTGTAGATATCCTTCAATGCGCGTTATCCGTTAGTGGTCGTATTATTCGTATTACAAGTGTTACATTCTTCACTGTCTGAAGACTTACTTTAAAAACCAAGGTAACGGTAACTATGGTAACTGGGTGTGACGTCAAATATCCCAGTTCACCTCAATGTGATTGTGCACTGAACTCCGTTTTTCGGGCTGAGGGACATGTGCTCCACTTCCTTTAGATTTTGTCCCGGAACGAGCTTTAGTTTGAACATTTGAAGCAGCCGTGCTATCAGGATTTTCGTCTCCAGCTCAGCAAAACGCATTCCAATACAAGTATGGCGACCGAGAGAGAATGGGATATAAGCGTAGTGCGACACCTTGTGCTGATTGGACGGCGCAAAGCGATCCGGGTCGAATTTTTCCGGATCTTCCCAATACTTTGGATTGTGATGCAGGACGTACGCGTTTACCATAATACTGGTTGTGGCGGGAATATGAAGTCCACCCAGTGTGATAGCCTCGTTTGTCATCCGCGTGATCGCTGGCTGGGGTGGATGCAGGCGCAAGGCTTCCTTGCTAACTTGCGCGAGGTATTTCAACTCAGTAAGGTCTCCGCTTCTTACAAAGACTCTACTGCCAAGTACTTCATCAATTTCTGCCACCAGCCTAAAGAAGAGAGAAAATGATAGAATTATTGAGATTGTTCTGGATATTCTTACCCTGCAAGCAGAGATTCCCTATGTGCTGGCGGATGCCCGGCAGCATAAAGGGCGACCAGGGAACCTCTTCCCGCAGGGTAGGGTCTTCTTAGAGTTTCCCTTAATGGGATAACTTCAAGGTATTGCGAAATGAATACCTTACACAAACGCACAGCCTAACTACCAGAGAGCTCATGAGCATTACCCATCCGTCGGTCCTCTATAACACTCGAAAGTCCTTTTCAGTTGCACTTTACTACAATCGCGGCCACAAACGGCGCTCCACACAATTCTTTCCATTCCATTTTGTCAGTTGAGTTGGTGGGGTATGCATCTTGGTGTCCATTATTTTCCCAGAGCTCTTTCCATTTCATGATTCCTACTTTATTTTTGGGTAATCCATGCTGAATTGAGCTATTTTCGCGAATTGGTATAAAAGAAGCCAACAGCAACCTACCCCTGAAAATCAGGTTACAGATGTGGTTTATTACCTCGACCAATCAACGTCGACTAAAACAAAACTACCTATTTGTCACGTGACTTTTCCCGCGTTTGACACTGGCTTCATTTATATGCCCGCTAAAACGCTCGTCGGTTTGTATGATTAACTTTCAATGCCCCGTTTATCTTTAATTAAACGTCATTCCCTTCTTGTTGAAACGTTGAGGAAAAACCTAAGTGTGTCCATTGAAATGGGAGCCATGAAGCGGTACGTCCTTGTGGTGTTGAAGGTTTCCAAATTTGTCCTAAGTGGCGCACAAGGAGTGTGAGGTTAAAAAATACAGACCTTTCCTCCACATCTGGATTTGAGAGTATTCCAGCGAGAAGATACGTCAAGTGGTTAGATTCGGTTTCTTCACCTGGTAGACAAAACATATGCACCGTGAATACCAAACTGAACAGTTCTAACATTGTCCACGAACAATATCTCGATAGTTAGGAAAAACTAGTGAGTAAGAAATGCTTTCGTGTGGAAACTCTACGCGAGTAGAGTTTCCGCGCAACAGGACTCTTCACCGTGCGTCGCGTGTTCTCGCAGGGAGCCGATTCGCTTCTTGCCTCTCCGCCCTCTCGTTCTTGCAACGCATCCTGGGAAGGAGTTCTTTCAATTCAAACACCAATTTTCCCTCTCCCTCCTTTTTCTGTTCTTGTCCTTAGGAATAGGGTACAAGGTTACAAGGTTTTTTATCATCACTCACTTACCACCAACTACAAACGTGATGAAATGATCGACCAAATCGTGGATGGTGGTGCGGTTGTCACGCTCCGGCAAGAGGAGAATGTGTGACAGGATGTCGTTACGTTCGTCCTCCCAGTTCTTCTTTTCCTCCTGTCGCTTCTCAATCACTCCTCTGGCCACCCCCCTGACGAAGCGCACAGCTTCTCTGCACTTAGCTTGGTAACCAAACGTAGAGGGCTGGAATCGTATAAAAGGCTTTCGGAAACTTTGCACGACACCTTCCAGGGCAATTCTAAAATTGGTAGGGACGGGGCTCTGAGGATCGTTTGTTGCATTCAAATCGAGGTCGTAGGCGGCCTGCAGTAAAAAAAAATTGTTCGAGCGGTTTTCAATTGAGCCTACGCGGCCGTACTAGTGTCGTCACGCAATGCTAAGAGACTAACTGACTCGTAACCCAAAACCAAAATAATGGTATAACGCGTCGCACTTTTTCCCGCCTTTGGTGCACAGAGATTTTTATCTTGTTGGTTGCCATACCAACCACGAGATTTTGTCAACACTCAGCGCCAAGTGAGCACATTGCTTTCGGGTTCTTTTCGCGAGCTTTCCTGTGGTTTCCTTGATCACCGTCATTCAGTAGCGATTGAAAAATGTCGCAGTAACATGGGGTCATTTGGGCAGTTTGGTTTTAGGTTGATGTAACACTAAACTAAACAAAACTAAACTAAACTAAACTAAACTAAACTTAACTATAACGTGTACTGACTGAAGAAGAATTACCTTTGCAAGCATATCCAGGTTTATTCTGACAAGTTCTTCAGCCATGGACACAGGTGTCTTTCCATCAGCAAGCGTCTCCAACCTTTGCAAGAACGAGTCGCAGGTGGAACTGAAACCATCTATCATACCCATGAGGGTCGGGCGGTGAAACGCGGGGTCCAAGGTTGTCCTCTTCCATTGCCATTCTTCCTCGGAGACTTCAGAGAGAAGAGCGCGACCCAACATCCTCTCACCGAATAAAAATGATAAATGGCCGTATCCAAATGTATCTTTGGGTAGTTTCTTGGTGATCAGCACTTCTTTCACGGCTTGTTCGTCTGTGATCATCACGACCGGGCGATGATAAAACCAGAAGACAAACAATGGAGAGTATTTGTGCGCCAGTTCAGCCCAGATCTGATGAATGGTTATCCCGCGCTTGTTACGATTCTCGTGCACTAATGTCATGTTGCCTTTGAAGAATCCATCTCGTTTAGGTCCCGGCAAATGGTCGTATTTCGCGTGCACATAGTAAAGGTAGATTGCAAACCCAACGAAAACTAAAAACACCGTACAAACGAAACCTGTTAACACCCAGAGTAAAATTGTACCTACGGAGATCATCTTGAGCGACGATTCTTGGCGTAGCACTCCAAAGCTTCGGTGTTAAAATTACTGAATTCACTACCCGGAAGAACACACGATTTTGTTATTATTCCATTCTTCGGCGACGTAAACAACCACAGGTTCTATTTGATGGTATAAGAAACTGTTCTCTGCGAATATCTTACCTTGTTAACCAAAAGTTGCGAACGTCATTTGAAGTTTTCCTTTAGCACGTAGTACAGTTGATTTTACTTCCTGTAGCAGTGAGCTATGTATAGTACAAAATGCGTCGGTTACGTCAAATGCAAAATGTACCATTAAATGTCTACATACACGATTTACCTACTGATGCCTTGCACAGACCGCGGACAAAGTTACTGTGGGCTCAATAGGTTTTAAACATGGCGGCGATCAATGAGATGGAAACTGTGGGAGCCATATAACATATAAGAAGCCGTACATAATTAAGTTAAGGAAGGCGTGACCCTAAATAATAGTTCACAAAAACAAAACAAGCGGCCGACACTATCAGCAAATTTAGCAGCGAACCATTCCATTATGTTTTAGGGAGGGGTAGTGGGTTCTCCCCAATATAAGGCTGGGTATAAGGGCTTGTCATATAGTTACGTGTTAGGTGTATATAGGTATGTGCAGCGCCAAAGGGTATGGCTTTTGAGTCGAATTGGTCTGTTTTAACCACGTTGGTCTGAAAGTTTGAAAATGAATATGGATTCAAGAAACCTGAAAATTTTAGAATATATAAAAATGAAGACGAATACGTTCGTGATACTCGGCTGCGCTATAAAAAAAATTACGACTGAAAATCGAAACTAAAACTTGCATTCTAGTCTTAAATGAACAAAAGAGAACTATTATTCAGCTATCAAAGAAAAGGAAACTTTGATTGCTAAACTATTTTAAAAAGTGCACGAATCAGTTTCTAATCACACATTGTTCGAAAGTCACGCATTCTTCATGAATCATGAGATTGTTCATAAAATCACGCGATGGTATAGGATAGGAAAACTGTAAATGATCACATCATGATACACCTAAGTAGTCACCCAGGCCTGATAGTCACCCTTTAATTCTATGATCGGTTTTTGAAACTCGGCTGAATAACTTTTAATACCTTGTGTTAACGTGTGTTTCTGCACGGTGAGTTTTGATGGTCGTTGACGTTACGGATGAATGGAATCCTGAAATCCTGAGCCACTCACGAAAGTTCCGGGTTGAGGTAAGCTTGTAAATTCAGTAATTTTAACGCCAAAGCCTTGGCGTGTTACGTCAAGACATTCGTATTTAAGATGATCTCCGTTGATCCCATTTCACTCCGATTGTTAAAGTCGTTGTCCGATGTGAGAATGTTGGGTCGTGCTCTTCTCTCTGTCTCCGAGGAAGAATGTTCCCAACGAAACATGATCGTTATTAATATCCCACGCTAATGTCAAAGAGTCCTCCCTGTTTGATGCATAGTCCTGATATACCAAGTGCCGATACTGCACTTAGACTTCGACGGGGCTCAGAGGCCGGTTACATAAAGCCCTGAATAGTCAAGCCATCACACCCCAATGCCTTTCAAGCCTTTTTTAATTTGTTTTGCATACAAAACCGGTTTGCCGGTTTTCTGGGAAACAGTCCTTTGTTTGGTTACGAAGTCAAGTCAAAACCGAAATTAAACCGCTTCGCGAGCTATCATGAAAGTCAGTTCATCTTTTGAACTGTGACAGGACGTTTAATTTGGATGAGGTAGGAAATTTTGCGTTTGTTAGCCTCCAGATTGATCACCTCTTGTTTTGCTTTGCCAATGGCGAAACCCTTACTTAGTCTCTGAGCATCGAGAACTGTTAAATGGTCTTTGTTATATAATCGGTTTGTTTTGCAATTTCATTTGTTATTTTATTTGCATAACGGCAATAGTAAGAAAGAATAATTAACAATGTATAGCTTCTCAAGAATATTGATTCTAAAATCGATGCAGCCTTTACTTTCAGCCCCCCGAAAGTCTTCCCATTCATGCTCAGTCGTTTGAACGCTGTGAAGCAGGATGCTAAAACATGAACCGGAAGTAGTAGTTCGGAGCCTTTCAGTCCAAGTTCTGTACTGCGCATGTCCAGGGCCCAGTTAACGTAAACTTTGAATGCAGTTTAATTACTAATCAAGAAAGGTTCTTTCACAATATTTTTGCCCCTAAGTTTTTTCTTAAACGTTTCTTTAAAGCTTAAAATTAGCTTTTAAAAAACATTTTTGACGAACGAGATGAAAGCCTTGGGTCACTGTTAATCGAGGATTAGCTTTAATTAACCACGGCCTCGTTGTTCGAAAGCCGATTAACGCTAATCCACGATTAAAAGTTAACCGAGGTTTTCAGCTCACTCGCTAAAAAATGTTTATAAAAGCTATTTTCAAGCTAATAGTAAAGAAAAGTCTAAGTCAAAACTGAGGGACAAAAATCTTTTTGAAGAATATTTATTGGTTTGTACTTAAACTGGAATCAAAGTTCTCGTTAACCCAGGATTAGCTTAATTGGGCTTTGAACAACTGGGCCCTGAGCATCAAGCCTCCTAATGGGAGGGGGGAGTGGAGGGGGAGGGGAGGGGGAGGAGGAGAAGAGGATCTGAACTCCACTTGACAGTTGCGAGTCCGCCCAATAAGGAATATATTTTTTCCAACTAGCCATGGGTCAGTTCATATACAATCTTGCAAATTTGTACCACCTAGGAACGTTTTCCGTTTAAGGAATTCTTGCATTTCCTAAAAGAACTAGTTGTCTGCACTGAGAAGTCCCACTTTTTTGGCCTGGAGCAGTCTAAATCCCAATATACGTTTTTAATACTGACAAAAACTCTTTGTTATGGAACTGTTATATCGTGTAATGCGAGAACAAATTCTCCACATGCAACCACTGAGAGTGACATGAAATAGAGTTTAGTAGCCTGCGTAGCAAGCATTTATGTTGGGGTTTTGTGGTTTTTCGCTGTTTGAACGCGCGGAAATTGGGACAAAACAAGAGGGGATGATCCTTGGACAAGAGCAAAAGAAACGCTCTCGTCCCAATTTCCGCGCGGTCAAAAAGCGAAAAAAAAGTACAAAACCCCAATGGAAGCCCTTGCTACGCAGGCTAAGTGCCAGTTATTTAAATAAAGTCTAACTTAGGCCGCGGCCTAAGACAATCAGTGGGCCTCCAAATCTGTTTCATTTTAAGTAGATAAATAGTTTTCTATTCTGGGATGCAAGCCTTCTTGCTACCGTCAGCAGCAGCCAATGTTTAGATATGACTGTTGCAAAATTGAAAATGGCTTAGAACGTGTTTTTTAAACACCGTCTACTGAAACTATCTTTTATTAGTATAAATCTGCTAGTGTTCTATCACGAATGCCGTTCTCTGATTGGCTGCGCTACTCGCTATCTATTCTGTGATAGATAGTGAGTAGCAGTTTTCAATAAAATGGCGGCCGCTTCGTCGCGTTTTCGAAGTGCAATGAGGATATAGATAATTTACATGTTTAGTTTTGAACGACTAGTAGATTTATACTAAAACAATTAGATTATTCGCTCTCGATTTCTATGCGTGATAGCTGATTCGGGCTGCGCCCTCATCAGCGATAGAAATCTCGAGCTCATAATCTAATTGTTAAATAACGGACCCTAGGAGTTTAGCTCTTGTTTTAAGTAAACGGCAGCGCGCTCTAATTCGTTGGTTTCCAGTGGAGTGAAATTATTACAAGCCCAGTTTATTCGAGGCTCTGTAGTAGAATAAACAATAATAATTTTACCAGTTCGGAAGAAATCAAAACAGCACTGAAAACCAATTTTCTCTTGTAATTTTTTTAAAAACTCGGTTGAAACAAGGGAGGTGTTGAAGTAGGTCAAGTAGTACAAAATGGCGCCGACGTGGTTGGGAATTTTCATACTGTATTACCGTTACTTGAAGAACATGAGATTTTAGTCTTGGTTTGTAATACCTATGATAATATTTGTTATTTGTTTTGCAACTGAAAATGTCTCTTCGTTTCTATGTAAAGCCAGCTATAAACTTGGAGGGAAAAAAAATACCAAAATGGATGACCAGAAATGGCAGCCAACTCCATGTGCAGCACAAGGTATTATACAATGGTAAATGGACCTTTTTCCCGAAAAGAACGATGATTTATCCCATGCCACAGAGAATACACCCAATCAGAAAGCTAGAAACCCGTTGCATATTCTGTGGTATGCAACGGGTAGTATTCCACGAAAAAATGCCGGCGTTCTTCGCGGCCTACTAGTTTGTCAATGAATTTTTCTTGACTTGAATACTTCTTACCTTTTGTTGAAAGGCTTTTATACATTTAATGAGCAGTAACTATTTACATTTTTTAATTTTTTTTATCAAAATTATTTACTTTCAAGAAACGTTGCCAATCTGTTGAATAGTATTTGATGTTGAAGCATTAAAGAGTGACGTTTTGTGTTAATTCAATGAGTGGCATGGGATATGGAAAAGAAAATCAAAACTTTTATTACATATATACAATGTTTTCGAGTGGTATACCGTGAAATATCCCTCGAGTGACTTGATTTTTTTTAGTATACACACGAGCCTTTAGGCGAGGGACATCGAGGGATATTTCACGGTATACCACTCGAAAACATTGCTTAACTAGTGCATATATAATAAAAGTTTTGATTTTCTTTACCATAGCATGTAACCCGCCAGTTAATACTGACCAGAAACAATTGCAGCCATCGACAGCGCAAGGTATGAAACCTATGACCACTCTTGTACGTCTTGTACGAGCGAAATGATCACCATTCTTATTTAAAACTAACTACAGTCAACTCCCTTTATTGCGGACACCCTCAGGACCACGAGTTAGTGCCCTTAATAGCGGGAGTCCGTAATAGCGCGAATTTGTTTCAGTCAAACGTCTGTAATTTATTTATGTCGGGGATTTAGCTGCTGTCCGTATTATCGGGGTGTCCGCAGGGCGAGAGTTGACTGTACATCTTGATTAAAACAATTGGCAAAGGTGTTTATTGATTGGATCAGTTTGTGTCGCCTTCTACTGAGCACGTCCGTTTTTAAAACCACCCGTTTTTTACGGCGTTTTCATTAATAATCGCCCCTGATCCAATAAGGGCCTCCAAAATCGCCCCCATGGCAACAAACGCTGATGTTACAACAGTGCCTTTACCCGTCCCTGGAAGACAAGAAAGGAATGCGGGCGTAAAACTCCGAGAGTAGTGGTGGATTTTTATTAAAATCGAAACCGAGGCCCGCGCGAGATATTTGTTTCCACAAAGGGAGGCGGGCTGTGTATTGAGTACTTCGGTATTTCAAGTTATTTATTTCCTCCACTCAGCACAAAATTACATGATGTTAATATTAAGTTTGTCAATGAATATATTACTAAAGAGGGGGGGGGGGGGGGGGGCACATCTAGGTAAACTTATCAGTTGTGCCCCTTACTACAATTGCCATTACGGTAAATGAGAAGAATAGTTAATTTTTATAAATGCCCTTAATAAAGAAGATACACTAGTATGAATTACACGTTCGTTTGAATTACAAGTTCGTTTGAGAGCAGAACAGATATTTATACAATTTATAACATTATATGAGCATTAGCGCTGAGCAGCATAATGGGAGAAGTTTCAGTGCTCTTTTAAAGACTTGTCTCGAACGCAAGTTGACCGTTCAAGAGTTGGTCCCAACTTACCTGAAGGTCAGCTGGAGAGCGTCACGTTCAATGGTAAATGAACCTTTTCCCGCGAAGATTGGTGATATATGTAATAAAAAATTGATTTCCTTTTCCACAGCATGTAACCCTCCAGTTGATGAGACGAGAGAATCTGCTGAACAAGGTATACTACTTATTAATTTTTATAGTTGACGCTTTACACAATTATGCATATGGGGATAAACGACTCGTAAGGGGTGGATGTGTTGTCTGTCAATTTTTTCATCCCACGAATTTTCCTGGTGTTTTTCTTTTCGTTTGAGAAATTATTTTAACTGAATGCACATGGTTCTGAAAAGCACTTTACATCGCCATCATTAACATTGTATTCAGCCCTCATTCACAGTGGTTGGAAACAAACGATGTCTCTTTCCCATGGTCTTTTGGAAGCTCGATAGTTTAGCCCTAGTTCAGTCTCAGTAGAAAGACCTCTGATTCAGTTTTCCTGTCCAAATAGACGTGGGGTGACTCTGCTTAATTACTTTTACCTCATCTGGGGAAATCAAAGAGCCTCTTCTGTATCATAATTTTAAGTAAAATGCTCGTTTATTTCTACATTTTTTAAATTACTTGTCTGTCATAAAACACAATAGTGCCATACAAAAGCAGTAATTAAGATACGGCAAGGGGACCTCAAGAAACCATAGGGCTTATATAAAGTGGTCACCTCGAAATAACAATCGTGAAACGTCGGATGCAATAACTAGTTTAGCGACGTGGAAAGGGTTTACTTGAAAAACATCTAATACACCCTGTCCAGAAAATCAAAAAAATACTTGTAAATTCTTTTTTCTTTCCGTCATGTTTAGCCCTAACAGAAGGTGCACAAACTAAGTATTCAAGTGGGACTGTGCTGCTATCAACACGCATGCGTTATGGAGATATTTCGTATAAGCCTCAGGACCTAACGGTGGAATGTTACGAGGGCAAAAAAAGATGGCAGGTATCTCTGGAAGAGGAGCGAAGCCTGAATCGAATATGGAATTCTACGCCCTCTGCTCGATTGGAACTTGTCACCGATAAAAACGGTGTGGTTAAAGTGGTAGTCAAACCAGAGACCAGAACCAACAGATCAACATTCTCTAGAGTATGTTGTATTTCGTGAATACGTTTGCAGAAGAGATAGATATTTGTTCATAATTACTGATCCTCATGATTTCAGCCTGAGGAGGCGTGTTGTTTAGGTTTGTGCAAGTGTCTGAGGAAAACGGAGGCGGAGTATGCAGAGTACGGATAGTCAGTATGTCAGCAAATCAATGGTTGAAAATTTTGTCTTTTGGATAAGGATAATCAGTGAATCAGTGTAACAACTGAACACAGTATTCCTCATAGAAACTTCTTCATTCGTGTTTCACTATTTTCAATGTAATACATCTGGGGAAGCGAGCTTGTGACGCGTGAGAGTTAAGGTGATGTCATTGAATTGCATCATGTGTGCATTGTTAGGAAGTTGAAAAGGAATCATTTTCATTAAAACGTTTTAGTAGTCTAAATTAAGGGTTTACGCTTAAAGGTATTTTTCGTTTAGGGTTTGTTCTTGGTTTAAGGTCATTCAAATTTTACCACCTTGAGTTAGCCTGTAGAGGCATTTCCTTGGTTTTCCAAATGTACTGTCTACTGAAAGGGTTTGTCGAGTTTAGGTGTGGTATTTTTAAGTAGGCATGCTTGAGGATCAAAGCTGACCTTGGATTTTATTGGCCATGTGATTCATGTTTGGGTTTATTGTCTAACTTTGTACTTCTGTTATGGAGTTTTCATTGGTGGACCTCCACTTGTTATTGTCGAGCATGTAGGTATGTTTCCGCACACTAAGTTAAGCAGTTGAGTGTGAAGCTAGAGCTCCCTTGGTCAGCAAACCCAAACATGTCTACAATTATAGTATATAGTGAGGTTCGCAAATAACGTTAGATGTTAGTTGAGAGTTAGAGCTGTGCTAAGCTGCCGCCAGAAGAATAAAGATTTGAGACAAAGAAGACTCCTGGTACCTCTTATGCAATTGCAAGCGAGTTGCTACAATTCTTACTGTGCATAATTTCTTGCATCATTAGCGTGCGCTAAGCGTGCACAAGTTGAAAACATACCGGGAGTTGTGTTTCCTTGACGCTATAAGCCCAATCAATTAATAAATTGTTATTTTTTCCTAAATGAGCATAGTGACCTTACGCTTTTATCTCGTTATTTTGACTTAGCTGTTATCGTTTTTATGTTTAAAGATTTGTAGAAAATATTGATTGTGATACTGAGAACACGCACGCAAGAAATACTGCTTCCTATTGCGCTTCCCTGCCGCGATTAATCTTTAATTGCTGCTTACACTTCATAAATTTTTACATACAATGTATAACGTATTTCGATGTTCTATTTTATCTATGTATTTAATTTCTGTTACCACCAGACATGGCAAGACCTGATAAAATTTGAACTAATATGAAAGCGAATATTGCAAACAATTATGGGATTTTGGGTAGATCGTAGCTCTTTCGCGAGTACGGTGGCCTATATTTTTTTATTGCATTTTCAGTTTTGAAATAATACATAGTAGAAAACAATGTTTCAGAAAAATTTCAGGACAATGCTATTTCGAAGGGATAACCTTAAGCTTGTTTCAGTTACAGTGATTTTTTAAAGTGTTTAGGTCTATAGAATGCACAACAGAATGCGCAACATTCTACAAGTGCTGAATCATGTTCTATCACCCTTAAGGCTAGTTTATAAATAAAATCTTATGTCATCGCACCGAATGGTCCAAATCATCGAGCTATACTGAGATATCTATGTCTAAGAGCGTGTAAAAAGCAAGTGTTGAATATTTTTAATTTAATGGATTGAATGCTAATAAAGCTCCATATTGTAGAATGCAAGCGTCCGCTACAACTGGCAACTTTTTTGAAGATATCAGTTCATCCATGTCAGTCCTAAATTTTGCTTGTGGTTTGAATAGTTTTCTCTATGTTTGTCAGCCGTTTCCTTGATTTTACTTCGTCTTATTTTCGGCCGTGGTAACTCCCGTTTCAACCGTTTTCCCTACTTTTCTTAGTATTTTCAACCGTTTTCCTGATTTCGGTGACTGTAAACCCGGCATTTCCTTTCTAACTTTCGTAATGAATTTTTTAAAAGTTACTCTCTCCATTTGCCACGGCTTTCGTTGTACGTGTCGAATGAAATGTTCTCAAACATGTAGTACTCTTACCAATATTAGTTTTTCTAAGGTTAATTGTTATACGTCATCAAACAGCGTTTAACTTTTTTCCGGTCGTCGACGTCACGGATGAATTGCATCACAATTAATCATGCAATAATGCACGAAAGTTTCACGGTTGTAAAGGTATATCGGCAAGGGTGACCCGTTGAATTTGGCAGTTTTCACATCGAAGCCTTCGAGTATTGCAGCAAGACATTCCCGCTCAAGATGATCTCCGTTGGTGCAATTTTACTCTGGGTGTTAACAGGTTTTGTATGCCCGGCGTTATTGGTTTTCATCGGGTTTGCAATCTACCTTTACTATATACACGCGAAATACGACCATTTGCCGGGACCTAAACGAGATGGATTCTTCAAAGGCAACATGACATTAGTGCACGAGAATCGTAACAAGCGCGGGATAACCATTCATCAGATCTGGGCTGAACTTGCGCACAAATACTCTCCATTGTTTGTGTTCTGGTTTTATCATCGTCCGGTTGTGATGATCACAGACGAGAAAGCAGTGAAAGAAGTGCTGATCACCAAGAAACTACCCAAAGATACCTTTGGATACGGCCATTTTTCTTCGTTGTTTGGTGAGAGAATGTTGGGTCGCGCTCTTCTCTCTGAAGTCTCCGAGGAAGAATGGCAATGGAAGAGGACAACCTTGGACCCCGCGTTTCACCGCCCGACCCTCATGGGTATGATAGACGGCTTCAGTTCCACCTGCGACTTGTTCTTGCAAAGGTTGGAGACGCTTGCTGATGGAAAGACGCCTGTATCCATGGCTGAAGAACTTGTCAGAATAAACCTGGATATGGTTGCAAAGGTAATTTTATGATAAGTTAGTATAAAAAGAAGCCTATAAAGAGAACGGATGTTTAGCAGACGAGACCTATAACATAGATCTAAAGATTGAACGCGAAAACATGACCCCTGAACAAAAGTATTTGTGTATTTGTTTAACCAGTCCATTCATTTTAGACAAAGCAATGCTGAAAACACCGAAACACCAAGGTTTAATAACAAGTTTGACCTGTCTCAGTTTCATCCGATAATCTAAACCCCAAAATAAACAAATTTGGACAAATGATAAAAAAGCTGTCCTGAGGTAAATCGCTGGCCCCTTGTTTTCCTATTAGCTGCACTCTATTGTTCACGGCTGAGGGTGAAATTTAGTCACAGAAACGCGTTAACATTTTTCAGTGAAGCACTTTAATAATTATTTCTCTCCTTAATTTTTCATAAAAATATTGCTGACCTTGAAATCGTCAAAGAAACTGAAAACATTTATGACTCAAATCCGACGACAAAACAAATTACAGAAAAAAAAACGTGTTACACCCCCCGTGTGGGTTATGTAAACACGTGAACAAACGATCGACTCGTGACTTCCCAGTGCGATCACTCTCGGGTTGAAGCCTGGGGAGAGAGGGAAATTAAACGAGTAGAGCCTGGGGGAGAGAAATATTAAAGCGCGCGAGGGGCGCTGCGTCCCCGAGTTTTTATTTCTGCCATTTTCCTTCCTTTCCCCTCCTTTTTTCCACGTTTTTCCACTGATGGAGCCTCTGCGGAGGAGTGAGATGCGATCACGTTGTCGTTCTTTGAAACAAACTGAAGCATGCTTGAACATTTCACCTGATTTCAGAGCTAGAGCGCTTTGAATACACTGACACTTGAAACAGCAACTTTTTCATTTGTAAATACATCATAACATACAGGCTGTACAAATATGCAATTCTGATCTATTCACAATTAAATTCTGTTTTCTTTATTTCCTTTGTTTACATTACTGTCTCATAACTGTCTTCATATTTTCAATTATCTGGACTCTCGATTATATCCGGACTATTTACGCAAGTCCCAACGAGTCCGGATAATCGAGGTTCGACTGTACCACCTAGAAAGCCTAAAAATACCAGTTTCAAACGGTCTACTAGTTAGAGATGGACTGGCGAAGCGTGCTTATTCTAATAGCTTTGTAAATGGGGGAAAAAATGTCAAATTTACTGTTAAAAGTAATAAGCCAAATAAGCCTCAACATAAACAGGATCGACTGACATACAAACATTTTAATCAAGTTCATTGTTGACCCCGATCTAAACGAAAATTGGCTTTAGCCTGTGAACAGGCTCCAAGTGGGGTATAGGGTGAGCCCCCATACCACGCTCCGCTCGCCCGGCTCGCCAATGTTTTCTTTTCGCCCAATACCCCACTTGGGAGCCTGTTTACAGGCTAATCCGGCTTCAAATTGCTCCTGTTTGTTCAAGTGGCCCTTGCATGATTTACGGAAGTAATATGAAAAAAATATTCTAGTTTGTTCCTGACTATGTTCTGTGATTTAAAAAATCAACCAGTTAAAGGTATAATCAATCGTGATTTGCCTGCGCGCGTTTTCCCGCCAGCCACATGTATTAGTACGTTTGTTTCGAGTTCTCTTTGGTTCATTGTGTTTCTTGTATCCGGCTCTGTGATAAGTCAGCGTGATTACTCTAGTATTAATCTTACGATTCTCAAACAATCAAACTTGGCTTTCTTGACAGGTTGCCTACGACCTCAATTTGAACGCGACAAACGATCCTCTGTCCCCCATCCCTAAAAATACGTGGATTGCCCTAGAGGGTCTCGTACAAAGCTTCCGAAAGCCTTTTATGCGATTTCAGCCTTCTATGTTTGGTTACCAAGCAAAGTGCAGAGATGCTCTGCGCTTCCTGAGGGGGGTGGCCAGAGGAGTGATTGAGAAGCGACAGGAGGAAAAGAAGAAGGGGGAGGACGAACGTAACGACATCTTGTCACACATTCTCCTGTTGGCCGAGCGTGACAGCCGCACTACCATCGAGGATATGGTCGATCATTTCATCACCTTTGTAGTTGGTGGTAAGTGAGTACTCATGCTTATAAAACTGCAGAGTGGGGCTTTTTGCAAGTACAAGAGCTGCAAAGAGAGGGAGAGGCCTAGAAATTGAATTTGAATTGAAAAAACTTCCTCGGCCGGCTTCTTCATCCTGCGTATTCTCTCTGTCCAGTCAGTTCCAAAATATTCAGTGCGTTGCAAGAGACCATTAGACAAGACCACAAGTGTTCATGCACTAAAGTGTTCTCAAGATTCAAATATCGAAAGGCATTGGCATTTCACTTTGGTGTAAACTCTCCCCACGGAATCACGTCAATCAGGAAGGCCTAGCGTCGGTTCGATTTCAAGAATTGTTTGCCAAAGTTGCTAACCGGAAAGAGTGGCTGCCTTCTTGTTGATTCGTTAACTAGTGACTTGTAGAGCGCGCGTGGTTGCGTTTGCAATAGAAGGAAATATTGTTCTGCTAAGTCAGCTCTTTCTTAGGTCGCGATGCCCGTGGAGTTGTAGGACTGCATGCTTATTTGCAAGGCAAGAGAGAAAGCTGATTGGTAGAAAGAGAGAGCTAAACTAAGACTTGTCTCCTATCAACCTCGTCCCTAGGGTCTCTCCTCTTCACACTCCCTGGGACGTGAAGAGGAGAGACCCTGGGGACGAGGTTGGTCTCCTATTTCTCTAAGCAGGAAAGTAGAGACGGCGTAATACAAAAATGTGTTACCCCCCTCGAGGACATGCGTGCACGGGGGCAAATCCCATTGCGCGGAAACTAAACGCCCAGGCGATTCTGCATTAGCTTTTTATATTCAACTATCCCTGAAGAAAAGAGAGAGAAGAGATGCTTTTCGTGGTCAATGTATTTATTCAATTTGTTATTCATAGTGAACATGTTTTGTCTACCAGGCCAAGAAACCGAATCTAACCACTTGACGTATCTTCTTGCTGGAGTACTCTCCGACCCAGAAGTGGAGGAAAGGTTTGTTTGTCGTTTTTTTACCTCATGTACCTTGTGCTCCACTTAGGACAATAATTTGGTACCACTTGTGGCCTCCATTGGAGTAATGGGCAGCTAAAACAGGCTGTGAAAGGCCTTTCAAATTATACAGAGGCCCATGTAGCAGTTGTCTCTGCTGTTGAGGCCTAAACAAGGACAAGAGTTGTCTGTAATTTGGATGTGCACGTGCATACGGTACTCTCCATATCGCTGACTCGCTAATTTGGTATATTGTCTCTTACTGTCTTGAGTTTTCTTTTAAAATGGAAGGATCCGGAGAAACCTGAGTAATTCTATCATTTTCTCTCTTCTTTAGGCTGGTGGCAGAAATTGATGAAGTACTTGGCAGTAGAGTCTTTGTAAGAAGCGAAGACATAAGTAAGCTGAAATATCTTGAGCAAGTCAGCAAGGAAGCCTTGCGCCTGCATCCACCCCAGCCGGCGATCACACGGATGACAAACAAGGCTGTCACACTGGGTGGACTTCACATTCCCGCCAAAACCAGTATTATGGTAAACGCCTACGTCCTGCATCACAATCCAAAGTATTGGGAAGATCCGGAAGTATTCAACCCAGATCGCTTTGCGCCGTCCAATCAGCACAAGGTTGCGCACTATGCTTATATCCCATTCTCCGTCGGTCGCCATAATTGTATCGGAATGCGCTTTGCTGAGATGGAAACGAAAATCCTGATTGCACGGCTGTTTCAAGTTTTTAAACTGAAGCTCGTTCCGGGACAAGATTTAAAGCGGGAAGTGGAACATATGACCATGAGGCCGAAAAACGGAGTGCAGTGTACAATCACACTGAGGTGAAATGGCCGGTATTTCATGTCGCAACTAGTTACCGTTACCTTGGTTATTTCTGTTAAAACAGTGGAGCTCCTTTAATGCAATCGCTAATTGGGGCATACCGGACTTTAAGCAGCGAATACGACGGCAACGCTAACGAAAACTTCACCTGAAAATATAAGTTCGTCTTTCTTGTACTACTTCGCGATTATTTCAACTAGTTCATCTTGTACAATGTGGCCAAACTATCCAGGAACAGAATTAGTAGGAACGGCGTTCAAGTTAAGACAGAGAATGAAAAATTCACCGCGTGCTCACGTTCTCCGTAAAACTCTGAATTTGGTCATTTCACGTTATTTCTTTTGTCTAAAGACGGTGAAAAAAATGCACCAAAATTTGTAACGTACGTGCAGGACCTTTGTTTTCTCATTAAACCCTTTCGTTTTGTGACGATCTCGTTGCCGTCGTCTTAGTAGTTACTTAAACTCCCTAGAATAAGCTAGAGGGCAGGGGTTTTTATTTGGTCCATGCCATTGTGTTCATGCAATCACAAGACGGTCTTATTAAACGAGGCCAGTTCCAGTATAGAAAATGTAACCATTGAATAAGTTCGCTGCAAGCTGAGCTCATTGCTATCCGTTAACGACAATTTATGACTTGATTTAAGTAAATCGCGCGCTTTTATTGGTCAATTAAGCATTTACTATTTGCCCATGAGTGCACGCTAGCGTTAGCAAACACGCGCGCTCTGGGCCCAGCTGCTCGAAGCATGGTGAGCGTTAACCCGGGTTAAATACCATGACAACCTATAGGTTTTAATACATCTTAACCAATGGTTAGCGCTAACCATGCTTCGAGAAACTCAGCCCTGACTGCTACGCGTTAATTTTTGCGAGAATATATTTCTGGTTCACTGGCGGAGTTTTCTAACCTTTCGAACAAAAAGATGCATTCAGATTAGCAGCAAAACTTGTCCTAAACTCAATTAGCAGATGGAAAATAAGAGTATTGAGCCAGAAAATGTTTTTCATCGATAACATTATGTTAAACAGGATTATAACATAGCTATTAAGTTCGTGTAATCAACTTCAGTTGCGCCTGCGTGCTTCATATACCCATTGTGCACGCTGATAACCTCGGCAAACATATGCCTCGAGAAAAAACATTTAAACTACCGCGTTGACAATGTTCCAAAACAAAGAAGCTAGAGTTGCTCTCGTCTACGCCTCGAGCAACTCTTACGCATCTTTCGTGCTCTCCAAACTTCCCGCGTGCTTCATATCTCGAAGAACGCACGCTGACGCATGAACCGATTGTAATTTGTTTCTAACACACGCCAGTTTCTCGACTAAAAACAAATTGTATTCCTCTGTTTAAAATAGATTATGTTATAAAACAAATGGAAAACGGCTAAGGGTGCACTACTGAATTATAGATGTACTTGTGAGGTTGCTAAGCACTCAACAAGCTAGAGTCGCTCTCTGCTTTGCCTCGAGCAACTTTTGCCCTTGTCAGGTCATGCTTAGCAACCTCCCGCGTGCACCGTGACTCGCGAAAGTGTACGCTGAGCCGTTGACCGTTCGTCAAATTTATAGACTTACAGCCTGCTCACAGGCGAATTTGTAAACTGCTATGCCAAGGGATGTAGCCGAAGAATTTTTTTACTCCTAATTTGACGCAACATAATGCCGTTTTTATATGTTATTGGAGTTATTTGATTTGAATCAGCACCATACTGAAATTATTTATGGCAATTATTTTGCTATAGTGAATCTCATTCATACTCATTATATTATTTACTGGGCCATATGGAACTAAGTATTGTAATGTGGAAAGACATTATATTACATTTATTTACAGCTTAAAGGATATTGAAGGATATCTGGTATTATTTCACTGCATTTTGATTAAAAAAAAAAAAAAATGGCATCACATCTCGCTTTCTTTTAATGACCTGTGACAAAAAATATTTTCCAGCAGAGGTCGCTGCGTTTATATCGACACGCTTCAACTGTAGAAAAATGCCGCCATAAAATATTAAGAGCCATTTGAATATATCTTATTGTAGGATACACACACTCGATATTTTCAAAACAGTTCGCTGACTATGATTCGTCTGGTCTTTATTCAGTTCTTCACGTTCAGCACTGAAATTGGCTGGATAAATCGTCCCTTGCTTTGAGACAAACAATCATTTTGCTACTTTTCGGATTTTTAATAGAAGTGAAAACATTATGGAACGATTCACCTTCACCGTTAAACCATGCCGGAAAATCGCCTTGCTTTGCAAGCTCATGTTCAGCAAAAAACACATTTTAAAAACTGCACATTCAATTTAGCAAAAAAACGTTTGAGTGGTTGCTTGACTTGTTCATTTTCATTTTTATAAAACTGCTAAGCCAGATAAAAACCATATTTCTCGATAAGCCGAATGCATCCGAATTTCTCTCTAGACCGAGATATTAGTTTTTACATAACTTTTCAGACATGAGTATTTACCTCTTATCAACGGATGAATTTAAATGTATAATTATTCCTTTGACACACTGACTATAGGGTTGTTCCCCAGGAGCCATTACTCAAATTTGGGAGAAGCACCTGGCCGGGCATAGTACTAGTGAAGTTGCCGAAACGAAATGGAATCGGGTGGAGGGGGGATTTGGTTGTGAAGTGGGCAACCTCCTCTCTTTCACACGAAAACTCTCGTTGCCCCTCATAAGGGAGTCTGACACAAGATTACAAGAGAAACTTCACAGAGCAGAGCTAAGGTATCATTTTAACATTATTTAATGGAGACTAGTTTCCATTCACTTCTTTAATTAGCATGGAGAGAAGAATTTGGTCGTGGCGCGAACTAGCCTCCGATACTGAACACATCACATCACTTTACCTCACCCCCACCCACCGCCCCACCCTCTTCGTGTCTGACAAGACATAAGTTAGTACAATATACAGCCTCACTGCCTTTGATGACCCTGCAAGCTTCTGATCCTTGCTGGGGCAGGTTTTAATGGCCAAACCAACTCCCGAATTGAAACCGGAAGTTCGACAGTCATCAAGCGTTAGCGAGGTTACCTAGTGTGGGGGAGCGAGATCTGGGAAGAAGTTCTTGGAGAAAAACAAAAACAACTTTTTTAATGCGTCTTCTTCGCGAATATGAGTGATTTTAGGCCCATAATACTTGGCATAGCGCTTGGATTGAAAGATTCTTTAATTGGCATGACAGCATTGTTTAGACTGAAGAGTATTCTTGATGAAACCCAACAGGAAAAGCAGAGTAAAACGGAGATACATTCCTCTCGACGAACCCGGAATCGAACAAGACAAACGGAAAACAAAACCGATAGGTAAGCTTGGGTTTTTACTTCTTCATATACTGCAAACTGATGCCCCAGCTCTAGCATTTAACAAATTAAATTCATGAAACATCTTCAGTAAAACCAATTGGCAATATCAGTTTAAGTTGTTCATCCAGCTATAAAATTAGTTTGATCATATCAGGAATTTCAAATTAAGCTTAAGCTTATATATGTCGTTTTTTTAAGGTCTATAGAAATGTCGTTACCCATATGGCTCTGCTCTAGCTTAGCTAGAGCTTTAGAGGAAGGGCAGAACGAGACAAAATTATGTCGCACATCCATATAAACTCAATTTCTAGCAAAACGTGGCTTCCTGATACAGTTGCTTCCTCTTTGCTTTATATGTAATGGCGGTCGAGTTTTACTTAATATTCAAGTAACAGTAAAGCTAATCTGTAACTTTGTTGGCATGCAAGGCGTAATTATACAAATTAGAAGTTAGATTCTTCTTTATTATGCCTATCAACTGTACATTTGGGTGCAAGTTATAATTATATGGTCTAACCCCAGAGAAGTTTTCTCCGACAGCGGCAATCCCCATCAACTCACAGCTGGCTTGGTATGGGATTTGTAGCAAAAACACGCCGTAGAGTTGGGATATGATGGGGTTTTCACTTTTTCCGATGTACCCTACCCTGCGTTTGCCCCCACATTATCCTGTTGGTCCCCAGTTGTCACCCCCCCCCCCCCCCTTGAGATGGTTTAGAATACCTACATCTGCCTCAATATGCCCGTAATTCTTTCATCCTGGGGAATGGCACTTCCTGGAACTAGGCTAATAGGATGTGGTTTCATTTTCTCAAGTGGGGTGTATGCTACTGACCGGTTAGCTCAGCTGGTAGAGGACCAGACTACCATGCGGGAGGTCATTGGTTCAAACCCTGGCCGGACCAGCACTCAGGGTCTTTACATAACTTAGGAGAAAGTGCTGCCTTTGTAATGACATTTGCAAATGGTTAGACTTTCTAGTCTTCTCGGATAAGGACGATAAACCGTACGCCCCGTCTCACAACCCTAATGTTCGTAATAAGTTTTTGGGATGTTAACAAACCCACTCACTGTTCTCAAAGAGTAGGGGATGTAGTTCCCGGTGTTGTGGTCTGGTCTTTGTGTGTATACTCTCATGGTTGGGCGGGTAAATGCTCGGAGATATTAGCTGCATAAGCTACTCTAAAATCTGAGGGTAAATTAAGATATGATGATGTAATGGGTAAGAAGGTTAGTTTGTAAAGAAAATGTGTTGCTTTGTCAGTGGGGGGAGTAGAAATGAATGTTTGGTTTATCAACAGAGTTGCTTGAAACATCAGCACTTGAAAAGTTCAGAGTGGCTAAGGCCTGTCATTTTGCTACTGCTGTGCCAAACTTAAATCAATTTGACCCAGCGTGGCATGGCAGTAGCATGGCAGTGGTTTCAAACGTCAAATTTTATTCACTCGTGCCAAATTCTAAATATAGAAATGCGTAGAACGAGCAAATTAACCCAAAATTCATTAAAATAATTTTTGACATTAGTTTGGCACGGCAATAGCATGCAGTTTGAAACCTGAAGTCGCACTACTGCCGTGCTGCACGACAGGGCCTGTTGTGCTACTGCTGTGCTAAATAGTCGTGCCGAACTTAATTCAGCCTGCCAAACTAAATAATTTTAAATGTTGTGCTACTGCCAAGAATTTAATTCTTGAATTTAGTTCAGCACGGCAGTAGCGTGACGTTTGGAACAGGCCCGTTGACAAGCCCCAACATTCAAGACTGTAATGGGATCACACTTTTAACAGAGTGACTAGAATAAGGTGACCCTCCCTATCAATTTATAAAGATATTTTTGTGGTCTAATCCTTTATTTATGTTACTTTCTTATTAGTTCTGTAGGCATGAAAGAAATCCTTAGCAAAATGCTGCAATGCTGTCTTTTAAATGGAGGAATTTTTTGGGTATGTATGTGAGTGGGTTTATGATTAATGAAACTTCCATCTAGGCCCAAATACCTGATGGTTGTATATTACAGTATTGCAACAAATTCTTTCTGAATTATCTCTCATGAATGAATAGAACACTACTAACAAAATTTTGCTTACAATAAGAATTAGCTCACAGTATTGAGGGTTGCTTAGAAATCTTGCCTTGAGGCGAAAATTCAAGTCAAGTCAAGACATACACTAAAGTGCTGTTATTTATAGTTACACAAAGCATTTTTTCCGGCGACTTGCAAAACAATGCCATAGCAACACCAAGTTGCAGCTCAAATAATAAATTATTAGTGTTTCAAAACCTCCCTCTTTGTAACTTGTTGCACAATAAAAAATTGCTTTGGGAGCTGCTTGTCTCCTACTTTTCACAATTTTGTGAGATATGTTATTAATAGCATGCAACATGTTTTCTGCAAATTTCCAATGATATTTTATCGCAAGGCTGCTGGTTGCATTGCATTACAAGTTGCAGAGGAGAAATGCCTTGCAAAACAGTGCCTCAATAGGTTTTAACCTTTCACTCCTATGATCTGAATGTTAATTCTCCTGACTGACTGTCATACGTTTCTTTTAAAGTTAGTTAACAGAATTTAGTGTTCCATCGAACAATATCACCAAGTTGATTATTTTCTTTATTCTCACTACCTGTCTGGTTGACAACGTATTGGTTACGTAACGAGAAATTACATATTGATCATTCCTGGGAGTGAAAGGGTTAAAATTCTTGGTCTATTGCATAATTTACTCCTAGTCCCTAATAATCACTATTGCTGTCTTTTCAGTTAAACCCCTTTCAACTACATGAACACACAGCTTTGTGTCTGTGTTATGGAAAATTGTGCAGTTCCAGAAAAAATCCATACCCACCTCATGGAAGGTCATTGGAAATTATTAGGGGGAGGGGGGGTCTAAGGAGTAAGAATTTTAGAAGCAAAGTATGAGGCTAAACTGGAATTTCCTGAGGGGAGGGAGGATGCAAAACAACAACCTTGTGTGGGGGGAGTATGGATATTTTCTGGAAATGCACAATGTCCCTTTTATAAAGATACTCATGATAACAAGAACTCAGCCATCACACTGGTTTTGTTTAGAGTACTGTAAAATTTAAACTACAAACACCTCCAAAGATTAACCCTCCAAATCTCGGACTCGTCTCATTCTCCTTCGTCCAATAATAATCCCTTCCAAACTAATATGAGCCCATTGCCACTTAGGGTTAATTAGCTGTTTATTATCTTCTTTGGGCTGTTAGCTCAATAATATTATTAGTACTATATTCTAAGGTATTTCTGTTGCAAAAAATTAATTAAATCTAACCCATTTTGAAACACAAAAAGCTTATAAGGTGCAAATATCTATATCAATACATTCAAATGTACCATCCTAATAATAATAACAATAAAAAAAAGAAACTTAATAAGCTCCCTCAAAGTAATAAAAAAAGGAATAAGCTCCCTCAAAATAATAAATTTCTTTGAATGAATTGATAAGCCCAGGGCTTATGTTCACAATTTTACATTTTACCACAATTCAGCTAAATATCCATGTGGTGTTGTCTTTCCCCAGATGAGTATTTTCCTTTTCGAGAGCTACATTATTCCTGGTCTTCAGAACTTTACTCACTTTATATTCAGTAAGTACTCATTATTTTGTTAAGAACTTGTCTGCCTTGTAAAATCATCAGACTGGTATTAAATACTGAACAAGGTGTTAACAAATTTTGTTAACACCTTGTTCAGTTCTGCACTTTTAAGTGCTGCTGTTCATTATGCATGCTGCAGTACAAGGTGGTTCTAACTCTTGAGTCTGTGAATGAAATCTTACAGTGTGACCATTCAAATGAAAGCTACTGAGCAATACGTTCCTGTGGTACTGTTTATTATGCTGTACAAGGTGGCTCTAACTCTTGAGTCTGTGGATGAAATCCTACATTGTGACCGTTCAAATGAAAGCCACTGAGCAGCACTTTCTTGAGATGTTGTTCATTTTGCTGTAGTCTGTAAGTAGTCTGTCTATATGAAATCCTAAAGTGTGACTTTTCACATGAAAACTTCGCACAACACATTTCAATTTCTCCTAAATGTAAACATGAACATATTTTAAAGAAAATTTGAATTGTACTTTAGGTGAAACTTAAGTGCTATTGTTTGCATCTTGTGAAATGTTTGACATTTTTCTAGAAATTCTTCATCAGTGATAGATAATGATTTTCAAATTGTACCACACTGCATTGTTCTTGTTTTGTTCTAGCTGTTCTTAGTGGCAGCAAACCTCCTCATGGTTTATGGTTGTGGTGGTGGATGGGACCTTTCTTGTCTTACCTGTTCAGTGCTCTGTGGGTCTTGCCTCTCTACTGGCTGAGCAAGCCTCTCAACTCACTATGGTATCAGGTAATAATAATTATTATGGCCAATTTAGACAGTACAACTTTTGCTCACGACTGTCGCATGTGTTTTTTAGAGCGCGCGCTGCTCGCGTCATGCAAAAACTCGCACACAACTCTCGTCACTCGACATTGCCTATACCTACAATTGCCGTAAATCCTATGACTTTTTTGTGACATACACGACAGTCGTAAACGAGTTGTAGGTTTGATTTACACGAAACAATTTGTGTTGTAGGCCTGTTGTTAGCTTGTCGCATACGACAAAGTCATATGATGTAAATCGCCCTTTAGAGAAATTAAGAATATAAATATATTCATGAACTGAATATTTTAACTGCAGGTGAAAGATTAAATAGAAAACCCTCGCAATAATTTTTATTTACAGAACTTAATTGTGAAAAGAAAGCCCACTGTTCCAGATAACTTTCAAAATCAGAGAGTCAATGAAGAATTTTGAGGGGTCAATAGCTCTGGTTCTCTCTAAATCTTCTTAACTTCACCGTCCATTTTCTCGGGTCAGGAAGCCAGGCTTCTCGGGTTTTTGACCTGAGACCCCTCTCTTATCTGGAACACTGAAATCCAGAAAAAAAATTGGGCCTGAATGTATGTGATCATGAATCATGTTGCCAAATTTCTAAGACTCCCCTGGATCTAATGCAAGGAATGTTTTTCAGGAAATTGCAGACTCTGCTTACCGCAATAGAAGAGGAAGGCCTCTTGGATTCTTAGCCACTTTTGGAAAAGAAAGGTAACACTTTAATCGATACCAATGCTCTCCTCTTGTTGACTGGATGTTAGCTAGATGACCGCTTGCTTGGAGATTTTAAGAAACTTCTATTTTGCCTTAAATTTCTCTTTCAGTTTGTCTTCTCACATCAGCAAAACAGTAGCAGATTTCTTCTTTAGTTTCTTATTACAGCTCTTCTTCCTGGTCCAGGTAAATGATGCCATTAAAATTATCATTTAATCCCTTAGAATCTTCAACTTCCATTTCTACAATTATAATAAATTCTGTATCTGAGTACTTTTTTTATCATGAATAGTTTTGTCCCTATTATTTTCGCCACCGTGTAAATGGTTGTGGATTTGTAATCTTGGCTTTTTCTAAAATTATTCAAAAAAGTAGTATGACATTCTTTGATAATAATAATTATTTGCAGGAAATGAGTGTTCAACTTTCAAAATACTCTTGTTGAAACTGGCACTTATGCTTAGCCTAGTTGCAGCAATTTTAAAGTGTGGGGAAAACGCATTTTGCGTCAGAGTGGCTGTCGTTTACTTAAAATGAAGAACAATTTAAACCTGATTTCTGAATTCTTAGGTGTATGAGTTATACATATAAAACGTGTAATCTAGCTGTGTTTGCTTATTACTCTGTGAAGTTTCTAACTATATTAGCGGTAATTTGTAAGTAAACTTACAGCATTTTTAATCAAATTTGTAGTTTTAGATAAACATTGTTTATTTATTCACACGGAACTATTTGACACTTTTTGGTATATATTATTATGTAACATATTTATTTCTTCACTAGAAAAATAATGATATCATTGTGATATCAAAACGTTGTGTAATTTCACTAAGTTTGTCAGCATTTTTTCCTGTTTTATTGCAGGCCATGGTAGTTGGTTTTCTTCCTGTTGTTGGGCCTGTTATCAGCCTCGGTCACATGTGTCTACTGTACTCTCTTTACACTTTTGAATACAAATGGGTGAATATGGGTGAGTGGACAGTGTTGGTAAACCCCAGGGAGGGGTGGGGGTACACACTATAATGGACTATACAGGGAGGCTCTGCCCAAAAGGGCGCATTTTTCAGGCTGGAGGTTTTAAAAGGGAAGGGGTTTCACTAGCTGAAGTATAGAAAAAAGTAGGGGAAACTGTCATTTAGGTATTTAAGAGTGCCTTGCAAAATGTCTTGAACAGACCCAACGAACAAAGATAGTGTTTCTACTGTAGGTATGTGGAAGGGGTACCATTTTCATTTCCTACCATTTCCTCTATAAAACTTTCTTGAGTACTTCTCCCCCCCCCCCCCCCCCCCGCATTATATTTTAAAATCAGACAGGGAGAGGGGGAGGCAGGAAGAGAGTGGATAGTATTGAAATCGCAGCACAGCAAACCTGCTGGGTTCCAAACAATTTGTTTGCACAAACAAATCACAGGCAGTTAGTGTTGAGCATCAAGATCAAGAACAATTGAGTGAATGCAGAAGTTGCCTCAGAGTATAGAATAAAGATTTTCCCCATTTTCTGTGTTTTCCATTCAAACAAGAGGATTTTAGAAGAGCCAATTGTACCCAAAGCCAGTTCAATGAGTTGGCCTGTCTGGCCATATAAACAGCCCCTAAACTTTAAGCAGATCCCATTCAGACTTGGTGCAAGAGCTAGCATGCAGTGCGCTAGGAAGAAAAAAAACTGTCTCTGGGCACAGTAGCGTCGGAGAGGGGATGCGGCAAACTGGGAACTGGGCATAAATTGGAAATAATATGAAGACAATTATCCTAGAAATTAATCAAGCTGCTTTCTTGGTAGCCCGCAAGCAAGTAGGAGGCACAGCTTGCTTGAAAACTACATTCCCGGCTAATTGTAGCCTGCGTAGCAGGCGTAATCGGGAAGGGGGAGCGAGAAAAATTGAAAGAAAAAAGTGCGGACTGGGGAGTCCAGTTCCCCCCGCTTTTTTTCTCTCACTTTTTCTCGCTCCCTCCCCCTCCCCGATTACGCTTGCTGTACAGGCTACAATTAGCCAGGAATGTAGTCTGCAAGCAAGCAACCCGCTCCTCCCCAACCCGCGATAGAGCTTGCTTGCGGGCTACCAAGAAAGCAGCTTGATTAATGTCTTTGGCGGTTAGTACCCATGTCAGGCATGACGGTCAACAATTCGCATTAGTTCGCGAGCTGTAGCACCGTTCTAGAGCACCAAGTCTGAACGGGCCCGAAGCCGAAGAAAACTAAAATAGGTCAATTGTTTGTTCCTTCAGGATGGACAGCTCCTAAGCGTCTCTCCTACATGGAATCTAACTGGCCTTATTTTGTGGGCTTTGGACTTCCTATGGCTGTTTTGACGTCATTAGCGCCTTCATTTATTATAAGGTCAGTCCTGGTAATGCTGTTGTTCGATGTTGTGTCTGACTACGAGTATTTCGCACCCTATGCCCGACCAGGGCTTATAATTAATCCCTAGAGAAAAAAATAGTCGTTGAGCAACACGCCCTAAGTCCCGTTCGCAAATTAAAGATGTTAGCAGTCTATAAATTCTGAAGGTCTCTGAAGAGTCTCTGGGCCGAGACGAAACGCCGCGTCAGACTAGCCACGAACATTTCACAAGTATTTGACAATTTTTCAATTTCTTTATTGAGAAAAGGTAGACATTTAAAAGGTAAAACCCACGCGGTTTACAAAACCAAGTGAAAGAAAAAAGTCAAGAAGTTCATGAACTCAGTCAATGGAAAGGATAAACAGAATTGTAAGTAAGATTACAATTGAAGACCAGCAACATCAGTGACGGAACTTCACCACCATTGTAGTTTGACTTTACAGAACTGTCAAAGAAAAGTTTAGTGCAAGAATTAAAATCCTCAGATTTCCATCGAGTTGAGTGCACTATGGTGAACCATTTACTAGTACAAAACAACGAGTAATCAGTCGAAATCAGTATATCATTAAGGAAAAATTGGTTTCTTTGTTCCAATATCATTTTTCTTAATTCCCTTTTATTACAGTGGTTGTGTGTTTGCTATTCTGTTCCCCCTTTTTATCATCAGTGGAAATGAAGCGAAAGTAGAAGAAACAAAGTAAGTGGCCTAGCTTTAATCTTTGTAGTCTCTTGGGTGTATGAATGGAACCCCTGTTAACAGACGACCACTCTCCTGCTTATGTCCAGGATTGAGCACAATTACAAATTTTACGATTTTCCGAGGTTTTGCAATTTTCATAAAGTATTGTAATCTTTGCAGTTCTCGTCGACCCCTATCTGACATCTTGGTAAATTTTTGTTTGCTTCGTAATTTTCACAGTTTCTGTAAAATTCGCAGTTCTCGCTGACCCCTTCCTCGCATCTAGCGCCAAGCTTTGCAAATTTTCAACAATAGGTGAACAAGAACTACGAAATTTACAAAAACATGCGCAAATCCGAATTTACGAAATTTCGCAGCGTTCGTAATTTTCGCATCGCAGTTCTCGTAAATTTTGCAGTCTACGCAGTCGTTCAAATTTATGTTAAACCTCTCTAATTTATGATGAACCTATCTAATTTATGTTAAACCTCTCTAATTTATGATAAACTTCTCTAATTTATGTTAAACCTCTGCTCAAATGTACGAGAAGTTGTCACGTGTCCTGCTTCAAAACAGTCTATTCACCAAGGTGAACAATATACCTTCCAAAGATACAGACACAACGACCTTTTTCGCGTACAGTCATGTGTTTCACTATTGCTCCCAACAAATATGCAGTGTTTGTCCGTTCCTGATATTACTCCGTTCCGTAGATTTGCCCACAAGTCCAATACGATACCTTGGATCGCCACTGAGGTTGGAATGCAGTGAAATATAAGTCGCCTTCACACCGCAAACTTGATTGGCAAACTTTCTGTGGCCGTTCTCCAAAAGCTTGGTAAACTGGCACTTTCACATGAAAAATTTCAAAAACTTTCTCAACAGTAATTCTTTCTATAACCTTCTTCCTCGCGTTTCGAGTAAACAGCAAGTGTTTGACAAACCTTTACCCGTCAAATGCCAGTTTGCATTTATCTGTTAATCTTTCTTTCTTTTTATTTTACAGTCAGATACCAGCGCGGGTATTTTCCATTGTAATCTGGTTGACCAACAAAGTATTCACAAGAAGACAGGTGACAAGTAGGACCCAGGCCACTGGCCACGAATCTACAGAAGGCACGTGATCAACACGTGATCAGCAAATAATCTTTACCCATCACAACTCGTCACCAGGTCACTGCCGCTCAAACAGCTTAGGAAAAGATAAGGGAACTACGATTGAATCAAGGGTAGCCATATATGGATTGAACGCCTGAGTGAAATCATATAAAACTGGTGAACTGAGAACATGGTGCGTTTTTGCTGCCGAGCCAGGACAATTGAAACTTGGCGCTACGTCGATGTTGAAAAGTATTCTATCTTGCAGTTTTCCCGTTGTTGAGACGAGAAAGTCGGACAAAAAACTGTTGTCATTCTGATAACGGACCTGGAGTTCACATCAGACGAGAAAACCAGGGGGTGGGGGGCTTTATAATGTAACATTGTTTTCCCGTCCTTAAATTGATGTTACACGGCTTTCTGTCACATGGATTTGCGTCTTAGATCAGTAATTCCCCTCTTCTGGTTTGAATTCAGCTTAAAGTTACTAGGTTTTTTCCTTCATAAATTTTTATACTGTTGAAAATGGTGGAAGTTAAAATTGTAAAAATAGTTCTTATTTGTTTCAATATATTCGCTTTTCTTTTCTTTTAGTCTTGTGGTTTTCCTCTCTGGTCTTTCTTACGACACTATGTCAGATTCTTCGTCACCAGTCTTAGCGCAGCCTTGGCTGAACTACCGGAAGTGACGTCAGTAGCTGCAACCTTAATCTCAGTTCCGCCAAAATAAACGTTCAGCTCTATGTTCCGGTGCAGGCCTTTGGAAACATCGGGGCTAATGATCTGAAAGGCTACATTCTCGGCCACCACACCGGGGTCGGTAACAAATTGCGCTTTCTTGTTGTGCGTGCTGAAGAAACGCAAGGATGCAGACGTTTGCTCAGGATGAACAGGAGAAAAGGAAAACGAACGCTTTTCTCCTACTTTCACCTGTTCGTCTTCTTCTACCAGAACGTCGAAAATGTCTTCGCAGTAGTTCACGCCGCAAATTTCGCTTTTCTTGTTCTCTGGGTGTTTGCTTGCGTCGAAGACTTCATTAATGTCAATGCCGTATGTTTTGGCCATTACGCGTGTTGTAAGTAGATCAGGCGTTTGTGCGAACATCACAGCTCCTTTGATGATTGCTAGTTCGGCATCACGTGGGGTTAGCACTCTCTTGTCCGGGAAGGCCTGGGTAATAGCTTTCCTCAGAGGCAGCGCTTGAGAGAAACCGCCGACCAGAAACATCGTGTTCACATGAGCGTCACTGACTTGCTTAAGAAGTGATTTGATGACGTCCACAGTTTTTTGCACAACAGGTTCGAAAAAGCGACTGATTACTTCAAGACTTAAACTTAAGTAATCATTACTGACATTCACTTCGTTGTTTTTGTAATGCACCTTGAGTCGTTCGTTGATATTCTCGTCGCTTCCAACCTCGTGAGAATACGCATTTACAAAGTTAAAAGGCAAAACAATGCTGACTTCATCGCTGTCCACCCCTTCCTCAGCTCGTTTCTGAATTTCAAAGTCGTTCATGATTTTCTGCCAGTCGTTCGGAAACTCTCTTCGGAACTTGTTGATGAAGTCCTCTCCGAACACCGTAATGAGCATGCGCTGGAATTCCCTATCCACGTGCATGCCTCCCAGGTGGCCACCCGCTGGACAGTGGATCTCGCGGATCGTGCTATCCTCCTGGATTTTATGTACTGTTATGTCCAACGTGCCCCCTGAAACGAAACACAATGCTTGCATTTGAAACTCAAAGTTTGCTAGATTTGTTTTCTCGTAACTTCCGAAGGTGAAGGTTTTTAAAGGCCAAGTCTTGCCCTCAACAAAGTTACAACTCTATTCCTAGTAATACTGTTTCTTCCTAGTTGGGAATTCTGCAATAGGGACCTTAAGAACCGGACAAATCTGTGACGCGCAATGTTTGCGTGCGACAACTTTTATGGTTAGACACAAGGTAAAAGTTATAAATTATGTACAATGTTGAAATGGGTATCAGCGCCGTTTGACTCAAAATTGCGAAAGGAGGCGACATTTCTCATTATTTTCGTATTCTGGGCTTCCGCAGAAATCAGTGTAACGAACAGTGCAGCATAATTGAAAGAGTGATTTTCGACTATCCAAAGAACTTGGGAGTTGTTGTTTATGTTGGCTTTTGATGAGCTCTGCCGGTAATTGGCCCAAACAGGCATAAACTAGTCTTGGTTGCGCACGCTCTTCCCCACACTGACTCCGCTTGCAACGTTTTTCTTTTCGATATATGATTGTTTGTTGGTAAGAGACCGTTTTGGCAAAACTCGAGCCATTGTTAATATACCTAGCCAATCACAACTAACGAAATAAAAAAAAAAAGCGCGTAGCACATCTAACAAAAAAGTTACAAACCAATCCTTTGTTTTATGCGAGATACATGTAAAAATAAGGCGACAAACAATTCAAACCTCCGTTGTCAATGACTATGTATGAAGCAAGGCCCTCATTGACCAACTCGTCTCCAGTTTCCCCAAGGAAATCCTTCATTTGTAGCGTTCTGCAGTAAAACGAGGCTGCCTCAGGTTCAAGGGCGATCAGAAGCTTATCCGGGTCATCAGGTGACGCTAATCCCGCCTGCAGAAAGAAAAAAAAACGGTGTAAGATACAGGGTTCTTTTTGGTTTGTTTGTTTGTTTGTTTGTTTTGGGTTGTGGGGGGAGGGGGGGGGGGGGGATCCAAGACGTCCCTCTTAAGACGAACAAAAGTTACCTTTATCTCTTATCTGGTTTGTTGCTATCTTACCGGTAACGTCACCATTACAAGCCAGTGATTTACACGGGATCAGCCAGTGGGTTTGAAAGCGTGCGCAAGTGGAAATTCCTCCAGTCTCCTACGTCGTCACACACGCTAGTCCCCAAATTAACGGTTGTATAGGAAATGTGCACATGAGTAAGACTCTGTTCGAACCGCGGGGATATGCCATTTGTCTATTATTGAATAGGTTAATAGGGTTTGATAAAGAGAAAGAGCGTCCCAATTCTCACCAAAAATTACGGATTTCAAATCTGCACGGTTTTGCTTACATACCTTGTAAGCCGCCTCCCTCATAAACTCCTTGGCAGTCGGCTCCCAAATGGCGGGAACTGTCACCACCCATTGCACATCACGTGATTCGTACGTTTGGCCCCGCTGACCACTGGCGTTGATGCATTCCATAGCCTTATCGCCGAGAAAAGCTAAGCAGACTGAGAACAAGTCAAGGGCTTTTACCACTGCACCGTTTGACGCCATTAAGCTTGTGTCTTTAGAAAGATCCTGAAGGGTGCATACAATGGAGCAATATTAGTTTGTAGACAAAACAAACACTCCTTTATAAACTGCGCCTGGGAAAATGAGCCTGCGATCTCCGCCTTTTCCTGATGTTTTCTATATTTTGGCGAATTACACAAACTAACGGAATTTTTAAACCATTTAACTTGCGTTAAACACTGAGATTATGGTTTACTCCAGGTGTAAAGAAAGTGGTTATCGTCTTTTCCTTTTCTAGTTAAAAAAAAGAGAGGCAGAATCGGTTCAAATTATAAAACGGATGTAACTTGTGATTCTGGCATAAAATTGATCGAGTGCAGCTAGGAAAACTTAGCACACCTCAGTTGCTCTGGTAATATAATGTTTATTTCGCTGTATACCAAGTTGTTGAAACTTTCGAATCCTGAAGTGTGACCACTTATTTATATATACAAATGAAAGTGAGCAGGGGTCTGCATATTAACAGGCGCTTCTACTTGACAATAACAGCTACTGGGAGCGATTATTAAAGCAGATTAAACAGTTTTTTCTGTGAATCTAGAATCGCTTTCCATTTTTCTGTTGGAAGAAATAAAGAAAACACTTCTTTACTTTGCGTTCAGCGCTCTGATCAGATTAATTAGCAGAGTAAGGGTGTTAACAACTCCATTTTGATCACTTGACCTCGGGTCATGTTTTAACGCCTCGAATCATCATCAATAAACTATGAAACAAGTCTTTTCGAAGGAAAAATGTTCCTAATTAGTCATTATTTTTCACAGACAGGCTAAATTATTATTAGGTTAAAAGAATTTTGGGCAATTCAAGGAATAGATTTCAGATTTGATTAAAAGCAATTAAGAATCAATTTTCCTATATACAAATTTAATTAATATTTGATGCCATTTAACAATGTACGCGTCGGCAAAATTAGCAGGGATTTTGGACTTGTTTCGTGCAGGCCGCAGAAACATTGAAAAAATGATTGTTGGCTCAATAAACAGCAGAGAAACAACGGGCGGAAAATTCATTACATTTTCTATTTGATAAATGTTTTCTTTCGCTAATAGCATATTTACATTATCTGAGATAATGCATAAGACAAAACAAAAAAAGGGTCTCTTTTTTCTACGGTTCACACAATCTGCAGGAAGTGTTCACTTTGCACAAAAGCAAACTTACGGGCGTCATTGTGAGAGTTTCAAGCTCAAAACTTCACAAATATTTAACAATTGTGGAACAAAACAACGTATTGAATAGAACCACAGGCAAGTTATGCTCAGTAGCTTTCATTTGAATGGTCACACTTTAGGATTTCAGCCACAGACGCAAAAGTTAGAATCGCCTTCCTTGTGCAGCATAATAAACAGCACCACAGGAAAGTACTGCTCAGTAGCTTTCATTTGAATGGTCACACTCTAGGATTTCAACCACAGACTCAAAACTGTTGACTGCTTGATTGTTTGATTCCGTGCTCGAGAAAGGGGTAATACGGATTTTGTATCAGCTAGGAACGAGAATAAAATGGGACAAATACGCCGCGATACAGCAGACGCATACACCCGTGCGCGAGAAATAAACAGCATGAGTTCCTGCTTTACCTTTGTGTTGTAAAGAACCAACTTGAATCTTTCAAAATAAATGAAATCCTTGTTACTTCCCTTAGCCAGATGCTTGGTGTACGTTTCCACAGCAGCGTGACCAAACTTACTAAAGCTTCCATCAGGATTCAGCAGAACACAAGTTGGAGTCTTGTAGAAGCTAAACCCCTGCCCACGACCCCAGCCACGAAAAACCTGGATACCCGCTTCCCCTAGAACATTCGCCTCGGCGAACCCAAATCCGGAGAATGTTGTACCAAAGTCGATTGCGACTGTAACCGAGCGATTTCGCTTTTCCATGTTGGTTGAGTTCGACCATAGACGGGATTGTTTCGCACTAGAATCCTCTTCAAGACTTTTCGGACCGCGTGATATGCCGTTATCAAAAAGACGATCAAGAAACCAATTGGATAATGTGTTAGTTGTCTGTCATTTGTATGTCAAGAGATGAAAGAAATTGTCTGAATCTTGACAGTCACTCCCTGGTGAGCTGAGAAAGTAAACGAAGATCAAAAGCAAGCTGTCGAGTCCAATTCACTCGTTGCTTTCAAGGTTCAGTAGACTTGGCCGGTATAGTCTCAGGGCAAGGAGGGATAGCACGAGAACGCGCGAAAATCGCTTCGCGCGCGCGAGTCGAGATCAGGAGAGTAGGAGAATAGAAGGCTCCGTGGGTTTCTGGAACAAGGCGCGAATCACACGTGGTATGCAGGGACTGTTCACAGTCCCCTTTTTTTCCGTGGGATTTTCTAGACTCTCGTACTGCCTAAACTACCGAGGGGACCGGAAGTGGGGAGATGGCGGGAAACCTCCTCCACACTCAACGTACCCTGACTAGGGTCCCCGTCGGCAGTTTTCACACTCTCCCCAGGTTGCGCTCCCCTTTACAAACTGATGGTGGGAGTTCGACCGAAGCGTACGAGTCTCGAAAATCCCACGAAAAAATAGGGGACTGGGAACAGTCTATATTCAGTGCGTCGTATGTGTAATCAGAGATTCACTTACTCATCACCGAGTTCGCCTCCCCCCCCCCCCCCCCCACCCCCGAGGAGGCCGGAGACGCGACGTGCAGGACAATATTTCTCTTTCTCCAGCGCGTCAGAACTCGGAGGCCAACCAGAACCGGTAGGTTCACACTGAAAAATGTAACATTGAAAGACGTTTTCCACTCGCGCTTGCTAGATTCGGGATCACTATAGCCAACGACGCGCGCGAGTGGCTGTAATCTTCCTACAGCCAACGCGCGCAAATCTCCGAGTAAAATATGACCTGATGCGTATTACAATCGTCTATGGGTTTTCACAAAATTGTAGTTTCGGTGACCCTTTTCATCGGATGCGTGTTAACTGGATATTTTTTACAATGCCTCTGTCCCATAATGTTTCCCCTTAAAATTTTTTTGCATTGTGCATGCGCACTTTGCCAGCACGTGCAGAATGTTTCTTTCTTCGGGTGCGGCAAATGCCGTTGTCAGTGATTGGTTTTAGTTTCTAATCCATATTCATAACTAGCTTCACACGATGTTCTCGGACTTGTAAGAAATCCGTTGGAAAGGAGCGGTTTGACGGTTCTCTTTAACGAAGAAAAATGACGAAATTCGAAGGCTTGAAGCATAGAAAGAAGTACACGCTAAAGGTAAGTCCTTTTCTTCAAAAATTACTTAAAGTTTGTGTGGACACTATAAACAAACCAGGGATAATTTGCTGACTTAACACGTGCGTTGGCTTGCTGCTCGCTAAAAACATCGATTGAAACTCCTCGACTTTACTCAAAATGAATTAAAACTTGGCCTCGTTGTTAGTGAACACTGTTAATAATATTACTCCAAAAGTTTAATGAACATACAGGCTGTTCCATGATACTTTAAATTTTGTTGTCCTTCGCCGAATAAATGCGTTAGTGAAAGCTGGTAATTTGACTGGTATGGCGCATAAATTAAGCTTGTGTTGCACAATTACCGACATGATAATTTGTATTTTCAGAAATGCTAATTCAGCAAATTGCAAGTAAGCATGAGGAGACAGAAACCGTGAAAACAAGCTGGAATTACTTCAAAGGTAAGAACTTTGTCATCATACAAGAAATCCGCGGTGATTCCCTTTAAGGACCGACATCAACAGGCACATTCTCCTCTCTGTTGACCATATCTTTCTTCTAGCATTACTTGGGAGAATTTGTTTGAACATCAAGACAGTTTTTCTTTAGTGATCAGTCCATTCATTGTCATAACCAGTATGCTGAATTCAAGTAGTCATATTATTCGATTTTCTTGTTATTTCTTGCTTGTTTATGTTCTAAAAGCAATACAGTAGCTTTTTAACTGGCTCAAGGTCTTTGTAGTAATAACATCCGTTACAGACCCTTATTGTAGCTGATTTTAATTCCAACTTCACCGTTTAACGCTTAGTTAAGAAAGATATTTTGGCCGGTTTAAAATCCCAATAGCATAGCATTTGCTGCAAAAATCGTTAA
Organism: Pavona decussata; assembly: GCF_977016875.1. Taxonomy (NCBI): domain Eukaryota; kingdom Metazoa; phylum Cnidaria; class Anthozoa; order Scleractinia; family Agariciidae; genus Pavona; species Pavona decussata. Next base: position 1,482,120 of record NW_028145860.1, on the reverse strand, counting down.
GTTGATTTTTTGTTGAATTCCAGGAAAATCATTCAGCAAATACTGAGAACGGGAAATGAAAGAATGGAATCCAAGACAAGCTGGAATTTGGAGAAAGAACGGACATGCTTTAAAGGTAAAAACTTTTAAATGATATATCAGATGATAAATTTCTTTTAACAAAAATGGCTGACTGAATTTCTTTATTATTTCAACAAAGTACATTTCAGTAGAATAAACGATAGATTGATTATATCCGCCACTGAAGCAACGAAATAAACGGATATCGGAGATAGGTAGCCGACTGTAGTTTTTTACGCTAATGATCCGAATCATTCCAGCCACTATTTTTACTACAGTTTTATCCAAGACCTGATAATTCAAGTTATTTCATAGTTTTAAGGTATTTACTTAACAATTTCGCGCCAGTTATTGTCTACTTCTGCTTCTTTTTCTTAAATTTTAAGCAAAATAGTGACCAAAGTGAAAGTGTCGAAACGAAAATCTTCCCTCTGTGTCAAATTGATCATATCGTTAACCTAGCCTTGGCCGCAAATGGAGCAAAGTTTTTTTCGATCTTGTATTTGGAGTTGATAGCCTAATTTTCTATTTGGACCAAACATTATAACAAACCATCATCGTTATTTAAAATTTCAGTCTTAACATACAGAGATCATACTGATGCACTCTTTACAAATCCCAAATTATTGTCTCTTAGCAATGGCTGATAAGGTCACGTGGAGTTTTGCACCTATCAAGTTTGGCGCAGTTTTTTTCTGACATGATAGTGGATCTTAAGAAATCAAAATTTCTCATAGAAGGCAAGCTTTAATTTTGTTTATACTACGCCACAACAGCGGAAATTTCAATTTGTTTGAGCCTTCTTATCTTATACCAGAAATTCATTTCAAGCCTAAAGCTTCTTGAAAGTCAAAATAATTATTACGGATTTAATGGCACGCTATTTTTAGGTCTGTAAGAAATATTCCAATTTATTCAAATTACGTTCTGTTTGATTGACTTGTGTTTTATTTTAGCAGTTTTCAAACATAAATACATTAAAATTGCATTCAGCTAAGAAGCTCAATGAACGTTTCGAATGTTGTCCTATGACAAAATAATTTTTTTAGAATAGAAAAATGATTTTCTTAAAATATTGAGGAAAAAAGAGGAAAAAATTCAGCCAGTAAAAACTGATTGTTGATTTACTTGAAAGCGCTCTAACAGATTTTTTTAAAGTTCGCCTACAAGTTGTATAAGTTGACCAGTTTGTTGTATAATTCTGACTTGATTTAGAGATCATCGACATTTAAAACGAAAGGCCATGCTTCATCGTTGCTATGGCAACGCTGTTTCTTGGAAACCAATGAAAAAATAAACTTTGATCGTGGATTGAAAGGTGGCGGAGTATGAAGGGAATCTTAGCTTGCCTGCTATACGAAATTTTCATTTCAAAAAATCCTCTGTCAGGTTAATAAATGTGTAACGAGCCTCCTTTTTGTCATGAAACCAATCTCAGTGACGTGTGGCATAGATTGATATCTCCACATCTTAAAAGGCTCACAGAAAATTCGGCCCATTTACTATTGAGAAAAGGATTTTCCAAGGCTAGAACACCAGGCTGGCTTTTGATTCACCGTAAACAATTTGCGCTATTCTGTGGTATCTAATAAGGTGTCGAATTTATGCAGTTGAGTGCCAAGACTTGTTTGGATGGAAGAATTAGTTTTTTTTGGGAAAGAGAATATTGTAATAGTGACGAAAGAAACACATTCAAAATGCAACCATTGATTGACAGGAACCTTCAGTAGGCTTGTAGCAGTTGTGTAGTCTTGGAGCTCAATTTTTTAAAAATGATAATTTGGACCAAATAAAGGCTTTCATTTTTGTTACACTGCAATCTTGATCCAGGCATATGACTTTTATTTGATTTCAAACGAAACGATTTACCATAGAAACGAAATCATGTGACACTCAATTTCAAGGAAGCCGCCTGTTTTGTCGTTACAATTCGGATAGAATTAAACTGAAAATGCTTCAAATTACATTAATTGGCAATACTATAAATTTTAGGACAGTTTGAGATCGTCTCTAATTAAATCTTGATTCATTTGTCACAAGTTGATTTTGACTGACTGTTATTTTCGTCAGTGATGATAAAAAAATCTTCGTTTCTAAGAATCGAGATTTTGATGTTCTCGTATTGGAAGAGCAGAAATGACGAGAAACTAAAACTTGATGAAGTGCAAAAGGAAGCGATTGCTTATTCGAACTGATAGCAAAGATATTTTCAAAATACGGGAAAGGATATGCTGCCAAAGCGTTTAATATTGGATTTGTGGAGGTAATCGGCTTTGGAACAACTTCACCTTGATTCTTCTTAAGTGAAAGCAATTATAAAAGAGATGTGATCACAATAGACCCTTCTCCAAAATGGCGGCAACAGATTTGAATGAGTTAAAATTGCACTGAATGAAAAACTGATGCCAGCACTGGAAAGAGCACGTTTACTTTAGTAACCTTGCACAGTTTCAGCATATTAGGTGTTATATCAGCTTAGGAAATGTAAGATGAAATTTGACTAATTTACAGACGTTTGTATGACTGGGGGTATACGTCATACCCCCAGTCATACAAACGTCTGTAAATTTTTCATTTTTCAACTTACATTTTCTCAGCTGATATTACACCTGATATGCTGAAACTTTGCAGGGTTACTAAAGTAAAAGTGCTCTTTCCAGTGCTGGTACACGTTTTAAATTTTAACTTATTTGAATTTTCGGCCGCCATTTTGGAGAAGGGTTTATTTCCTATACTTCTTTGTATTTAGGTTTGTGACATTTTAATTTACTCTTAGACTTCGCGCAATGTTGTTTTTCCTTTTAACAAAAAAAAAAAGAAAGAAAGAAATGCCTTTGATAAATAAATTGTACAGAAAGACGTGAATGTCGCCTCAAAAATTTGCTGCTGAAGGAAGGGGGAAAAAAGGAAAAAAGTAAGATTTTCGAGGATCGGGGCTTGAACCAAGCCCCTCTAAAGCTACTTAAATTAACGACGGCAGAGATAAGGCCGTCGTTCTTCTATTCAAGGCGTGAGCTTTTACCACAAGACCACCTCGGAATTGCTTGGAAAAGAATGGTCAAAATTCACTAGAAATAGGTTCGGAACCTCATGTTTTATTAATGAGATCGTGCCACTTTGCTTCGTAACCAATGACAACATAGGTCGTGCGCGCGTGCAAATTACGCAAAAAAGACAAACAAGTTTACAAGTTGAAAAACAACACTCGCAGCCAAGAATATTTTTTACGACAAACCCGGCCGGCGTTCAGCAAATATCTCGGTTTTATTTCCTTTCACATTCAAGAATACTAAGCGTTTCAAACTAAATGTAGTTGTCCAGTTGTCCTTGTCAGTAAATTTATAACATTTTAAAAAAACCCTTCTTTACCCGTTTTTTTTTTTATCAAAGGCGACTATAATTTATTTGACGCTACAAAATGGCTTAACTGTATTAACGACATTGCAAGTAATTCCGCATTAATTTTACGATTGCAGAAATAGTTACCAAGGTACACTTTTAGTCACGTGCTTTTCCAAACCAAATTATTTAGTTCATTACAGATGCTGTTGTGGCGTTACATGAAATTAATGTCAAGTTCCTTTTGTTTTAGCTGTCAATCTCAAGTTGGACTGAAACACAAGAGTGAAGAACAAATCGCTTCATCCGCAAGCCGGAAAGGATATACAAGCAAGCAGGACAAGAGAAAGACTGGGCATCGATTAACTTTTTGGACACATTTAAAGGTAGAAAATGTACTGTTTTAGCGAGCCCTTGTACGAAAAAGAAAGTTCCATTATAACAGTTGCTTGAATTACCTCAAATTAAAAAAAAAAAATAGGGTCGGTATCAAATTCCAACAAACATTCAAACAAAATATAACATTTTGACAAATGTCCACCAAAAACAATCTTAAACATAATTTTTCTGATTAGAAACGTTAGATTTCATGACAATTGGAACTGAGGAAGTCTTTGAATTGTTAATTTTAGAAAAAAATCACAAAGGGTCGATGGCAAATTCCAACAAGCATTGAATTCTAAAATTAATAAAAAGCGCATAAGGTCTATAACAATTTCCAACAATTATTCAAACAAAATATAAGATTTCAGCAAGTGTCCACCAAAACAATCTCAAGCGTAATTTTGCTGAGTTAGAAACATTAGATTTCGTGACAATTGGAACTGAACAAGTCTTTGAATTGTATAAATTTTAGAAAAAAGATCACAAAGGGCCGATGACAAATTCCAACAAATCAGTGAAACAAAATTGATAAGATTTCAGCAAGTGTTTACCAAAAACAATCTTGAACATAATTTCAGCTGACTAAGAAACATTATATCTCATGACAATTGGAACTGAACAAGTCTTTGAATTCTAGAATGTGAGATGCCTTTTATAATGGAACTTTTTGTTTTAAGTGATCGTTCTTGAACAAAACATTCCCGATTCTCTTATGAGTGCACGATGCAAAATTTCACGGCACAGGCCCCGGTTGTTCAAAGAGCAGGTATCTTTATTTACTGGATAAATCCTATTCAGCTGATAAAATGTATTCCAACGAATACGTTTTATCCCTTGGATAGCGACGGATCCACTGGATAAAGTTATCTGCTCTTTGAACAACCGGGGCCAGCCTGATTTATCTTTCGGTGGATTTTAAGTTAAACAATTGTCTCTCATTAAAAATCCAAAATTTCAAATCTTGAAATTCCAGCAAATGCTTGAATGAATGAAATTACACACTCATGCGTTTGAATACAATTTATTATTATTTTTTGGCAGCTAATCCAGACATGTTATGTACATTCAAAATAAAATCGAGTCTTGCATCGTGCACTCATATTTTTCAATTTCGCTTCGGTTTTGGTTGTTCAGACCTTTTCTAGTCAGACATGTTAGTAATCTTTCCGTCGTTTTGAAACTGGCTGAAACATTTCGTGAAATACAGTGTTTGTATTTGGAGGTCGGCAGCAGGCAATTGGAAAACTCAGAAAATTATTATGTACTGTTTGATTTCTACACAAATGCTGTATTTCACGACATGCTTTCAATCACTTTCGAAGCGGCTGAAAAATTGCAAACTTGCCTTAACCGTGATTTGACTTTAAGAAATTTCGAACACTTTTTGTGAATCAAAACTTAGCATTTAGTTGAAACCGATTTACGCTTGTTTTCCGCCAACATTTCAAAGCAAAAAACTTAGTTTTGACTTCAGTAATAGGTTTCACAATATTTTTGTCAACCAAAGTAGTTTATTTTACCTTAATAATCAATGGTTTACATTTTTTTACTACTTTAAGTAGTAATTACTTAAATAGTTAATTAGTAAAAGTAAGTTGTACTTTATATCAATTAGTCAATAAAGAATTTAAAAGTATTTTATTGTTCTACTTTATTTGACTTGCATTCATTATAATAATAAATGAAAAAAAAACCTCGCGCTTTTAAAAGGGGCCTGGTAACTAGTCATTTTGTAGGCTATCTCTTTTACTTTTTTTTGCCTAGGAGAGGTTGCCGAGAAGAAAAAAAGTCCTGCGCTTTTAACACGGGGTCTAGCACAAAATCAAAATATAACTTAGCTTTTGAAGGGCTAAATCCGTGTAAAACCTGCACGGATTTTTCCCGCCAAAAGACTTAGTTTTTTTTTGACTTTATACTAGAACACCCCCATCAAAAGCACAGCGCTTTTTTTCTTAGCAAAGGCAAAAATGTGTAAAAGACATAGCCTACAAAATGACTAGTTATCAAACCCCGTTTAAAAGCGCGTTTTTCTTTTCAACCCATATAAAAGCGAAAACTTTTTCCCGCCAAAAGACTTAGAATATTTTTGACTCGTGCATTTGCTGCTTCTGACCACTTTATTATTACATTTCTAACCCAAAACAATTTCAGCACAATTAGGCTTCTCTTTTTCGTGATTTTGACTTCAAATAGAAACTCTTAGAAACGCGCTTTCTTGGAGCTAGAATAAAAATATTGAAGGTGGCCGGCACCGGTTTCCAACACTTTCCAATACTTATAATTGGACGGATCAATACTACCACTCTTTATTAAATCATGCTAACATATTTTACCGAGAAAATGACCATAACCTATTTACCAATGATAAGGCATTTGTTTGATACCAATATTATTGTATCAACTGATAAAGAGTTGTAGTATTGATCCGTCAAAGTATAAGTGTTGGAACGTGTTAAAACTGGTGCCATCCACCTTAAGAGCTCAGTCAACAAAGCAAGATTAAGCTTATCCAGGAATAAAAGTCAAGTTAAAATCCAGTCTCTAAGAATCTATAAAAAAAGATGTTGATGAACTTTCGCTAATGTTGATTTGTCACGAAAAAACTTAACCATGAAAAGTTTTGAAACATCCGAGAGAAATAAAACCTTGCTAATTTGTATTTAATTGTTTTTTTTTTTAAAATTCAATCCTGGATAAATGTTAATCTGCTTTCAATTAACCGGGCCCCATAGTTATACAATTATTAGGGATCTTAAGCAACCACGAAGGCAACGGCAAAGAAAATGTAAACGAAAATGTAAATTTACTTTACTAATTCGTGGTAAGGAAATGAATTTGTTAGCAACTGTATCCAAGTGAAAGGACCGTCATGTGCTCTTTCTACACAGAATCTTGAATTTGCTCATTTCACGTTGTTCAGTTTTGCATTGGATGGCAAAGAAATGTAACAAAATGTACTACATTGTACGCACGAACAAAGTTATTGTTATTGCCCATTGGTTCTATTGTTTTGTGGCGTTGCCCTTGACGTCCTCGTTGTTTAAGTTCCCCTTTTAAATTCGTGATGTCGGATGAAAGCTTTAAACCCAGCGACAAGACCGTCAGGTGAATGATACAGGTTTCTTATGGATACCGTCTTACCTCGATTAAGCATCCTCCTTCGAGCAACTCCCCCCCCTCCCCCCAAACTTGGTGCCTTGAAAACTGAAACAACCACCAGCCCCTCCCCCAATGGAAAGTGAGACAACATTCGAATGGATTACAACTACCCTCACCAGCACTAAGTCTTGTCTCGAAAGTTTGAGGCTTCAATCCGACATCCTAAGTAACCCTGATGCCTTATTTTCGCAGTGATCACAATTTGTTTCAACGCGAGTTGAGTTACGCGCATAAAATTAGGAAATGAAGAACTGACAATTAGCCAAAATGAAACTGTGAGAATGTATACTATCACTGAATGTAATGAGGTAGAATCAAATCTCAAGCTCTATAAATGTCGGCTCATGTTTTACTCTGGCGGGTTGTCGTCATATTTGTATCTTTTTTCAGGCAGTAAATTCGCTCTTTTTGTTCAATTCTCTTATGTTTTGTTCTGGTTTTTTTGTTGTCATTTTTTCCTGGTGTCTTTGTTGTTTATGTATCTGTTACGTTTCAGTTCTTAGTCGCACGGTATAATCTGTACCGTCATCAGTCGCTTTTCTTTCTCGTTAGCTTTGTTTTCGTTTTTGTGCCATGTTTTGTCCTTTTTTCTTTAGTTTAGTCCTTGCTTTGTCTGCTCTCTAGAGCTTTACAGTTTTCCTCTTGTCATGTTTTGCTAGTGATTCTCTGAAGTTTTTAACAGTTGTCTGTCATGTTTTCGTCTTATTTCTCTTTAGACGTGTCCTCGTTTTTCTACCATTGTTTTTATGACCTTTGCAATCTCATTCCTCCTCTATTTTTCTCTCATCTTTCCTGCCACATTTGTCGGTTTTTTTTTTATCTATTTTCCTAACATTTTGAAATAATTACTTTCATTTCAAACTCTTACTTTCCTGTTCTTCGTTTGTTTGTTTACTATATTTTTTTTTCTTTCTCTAAAGTTCTTCTTTTGTTCGGTCAGTTTTTGCTATCTACTTTCCTAACATGTTGCAAACATTGTTTTCCTTTTCCGCTTGATTATTTCTGTTCTGTTTGTCTTGTTTCTCTATAGTTTTTCTTTTTTCCCAAGTGCCATCTTTTTTTCAGCAAACTGTTTTTTTCTCATTTTTCTTCCACTTTGTTGTTGTTGTTTTTTTACAATAGTTCTCCTGTCGTTTTACTTGCCATCCTTAATCGGCGCGTCAATTTATGTTCTGTCATTGTTTGTGCATTTTTCTCATCATTTGTTGTCGTTTCTCCATCACGTTTTTTACTCTTTTTCTTTTCTTCTTGTTTTTCTGTCGTTTCTCAAGAGCGTATCACTCCCTTCTTGTCACGTTCTACTATTGTCTCTCTAAAGTTTACTATCTTTTTCCATTTTTGGTTTTATTCCCAGTATTTTTGAGTGTTCTCTGTTTCTTTCCTTATAGTTTTGCTCTCGTTTCTGTCATGTTTTGTTCTCAGTATATTTTAGCATTCTGTCCCTCCATAGTCGTATTTTTCTCTTCTTTCTCTGTTCTTGTTTGTCTGTCTATTTTGTCCTTTGTCATTCTATAGTTTTTTTTAATTGAAGGCTTTCTTGTCACGCTATACTTTGGCCTAAGGTTTCTTTGACAATCTTTCGATGGCTTTGTTTCTTTAGTATTCTCCTCCTCTACACATCCTTGTCATGCTGTCTCTTAAGACTATAGATTTTGTTTTCTTTTTCTTTTCTCTACAGTTTTTCCCGAGCCACTTTCATTTTATCATCTGTTGCTCTTGGAACTCGATAGTTTTCATTTTATTTGTTAAATTTCTTTGTAGTTTAGTTCAATTTTCTTGTTCAAGTTCATATCGTGTCTCTATTTCCATCTTTGTCTTTATATAGTTTCTCTAGTTCTCTTCTTTTTCTTATTGTTTTTTTTCTGGTATGTAAGTATTGTTTCCCTGTTATTTTGCTATCGTTTTTTCTACTGTCCTTTCTCCCGTCCTATTTCTTATGTTCCAAGGTCTATCAGTTGTTTCTCTCACACCCTGTCGTACCAGTTTGCTCTTGTGCATAGTTAATCAGTTATCTGTCGCCTGTCATCGTTTCGGTCTAGTCTTGTATTCGATTTTGTCGGTGGACATCATTTTTTCGTCGTTTGCTTTGCCATTACCCCGACCTTATGTTTATCCTCTTTTTCTGTCGTTTGCCCGTCATCAATGATAATTCAGTTCAGCTTATCTAAAAATTCCTACTCATCGCAAAATGAGCAAAAATTAAACCATCGCGAAAATAAAAGGCATCAGGGTAAATATGAACAGCATTACATCTATAGCGAAATATGTTTTTATGAGAAGGTCTGACTGATCTCGGATTATCTGAGAAAGGATTCGTTCTTTCTCTGATAGCTAAGAAATTTTATTTTCAGTCCCAATGATAGGACTTGCAGCTAGAATTTTATCTCAATTCTGCGTTATCCTTTCCCTCCCGAAGTGAAGCTACGCGTCATGTCAAACGGTTGCACCTTTGAGTCTGAGGATGAACTCTAGAAGTGCACACTCCAGGTCATAACCATTCGGGGTGCGACATCGAGGAACCCATTCATTACTCTTATTCGAGCCCTAGCGATTTTGTTCCTTATCCCATGAAACCTTGCGAAGTTGCACAGGAATAGCAAGTAAACACAACAAACACCCGTTTTGATGAAACAGAGAAATTCAGTTGAAAAGTCCAGCAAAGGTGCTTTCTGCGAAGGAGTCGATTAAGGAATTGCCTCTCTTCCTTTGACATTTTCAGGTATGAAGCATTTTCTTAGCTCTTTCTTAGTATCCTACAAAACATCTTTTCAAAACCTGGAATAAATTTGCTTCCGATTTGTCAAAATTCCAGTCGAGTGCACGAGGTTTGACTGAATGCTAAAATATGAAAGCTACTGAGCAGTACTTTCCTGTGGTAATGTTTACTATGCTCTACAAGGTGGTTGTAGCAATTGAGTCTGGCTGAAATCCTAAAGTGTGACCATTCAAGTGAAAGCTACTACTACTACAGTACTTTTCTGCGGTACTGTTTATTATGCTGTACAAGGTGGTTCTAACTTTTGAGTCTGTGGAAGAATTCCTAAAGTGTGACAATTCAAGTGAAAGCTACTATAAGCAGTACTTTCCTGTGGTGCTGTTTATTATGTTGTTCAAGGTGATTCTAACTATCGAGTCTGTGGAAGAATTCCTAAAGTAGACCATTCAAGTGAAAGCTACTGAGCAGTACTTTTCTGTGGTGCTGTTTATTATGCTGTGCAAGGTGGTTCTAACTTTTGATTCGGTTGAAGAATTTCGAAAGTATGACCATTTAAATGAAAGCTTCTGAGTAGTACTTTCCTGTGGTGCTGTTTATTATGCTGTACAAGGTGGTTCTAAGTTTTGAGTCTGTGGAAGAATTCCTAAAGTGTGACCATTCAAATGAAATCTACTGGGCAGTACTTTCCTGCGGTGCTGTTTGCTATGCTGCACAAGGTGGATCTAACATTTCTGTATGTGGATCAAATCTTATAGTGTGACCATTAAAATGGTGGAAAGGATTCTGATGATTCCAACTTTTTCTGACTGTGAATCAAACCCTTAATTGCAACCATTTAAATCAAATCTATGGAATAGTATTTCCCAAACCTCAAGGCTGAGTAATTAGTTGAATTTTACCTGATATCCTAGAATTGAGCTCAAGCACTCTCAGTCAGACCTTCTTATAAATGAAACTTTGGAGACCATGGCCTAAGTGTTCAAAGCGCGATCATGCTAATCCAGAATAAGTTCCAATTTTGAGTTCAGGATTTAACATTTCCTGTGTTTCATTTTTGGAATCAGTGATTTATCTTAAAATGAATAGATTGGGCAATGCAAAATGCTTATTTTTTTTGTTTTTGAAATACTTGTTCTAACCTTTTTTTGGCACGAGAAACCAAAGCCATAATCTGGATTAACTTTAAATCCGGGTTTTGAACAATTGAACCATCAATTTTAAGTATGTAAGCTAAAGTTTTCAAGAATTAAACCTTATGGCCAATTGATTCTTGCAGTCCTCTATCCACAGTCTGCAGTCCAATCCACTCTATTTGCCAATGTTGTTGCTGTCTCTTGACTTGTAAATAAAACTTGCAACTAAAATCCAAAACAGGAAAAAATATATTTATTAAAACCTTGCAATTTAAAAGTAACAGACTGTGAAAAATTATTCTAGGTATTAAAATGCACTGACGAAAAGGTTCAGTTTGTTCATGTGTGACAATGAGCACAGGAGTGAAATCATGTGCATAAACTCTGGCTAAAACTTCTTAAAGTTGATTTAAAATATCTAAAGATAAATCTTATTCTCAGCACTCCGCAAGCAAGAAGCTAAATAATAATTATTTATTATAATATCTTACCTCTTTAATAGATCTTTCAGCGTCCCGAAGTTGGCTCTCAGTTTAGCGTTATCAACACTGTGCATGGTCTCTGCATGGAAGGAAACAATAGTAGCGTGAAAAAATGTTCGCACCCCCACCCCCTTCCCCTCGGTAAATCACTTTTATTCTGATTCATTTTGATTCTGTGATATGATCGAGCGAGGAGTGCAAGGGTGGAAGAAGTTCTATTTATTTATTTCTAGAGTTTCAATATTTATAATGTAAACTAAACTATTCTGATTAAAAAGAAATATCATAATTCAAGAAAACATTTCAGCTTTCTTACGTAGACACAAAATGTTTCTGAAGATGGGAATGGTTATCATGCTGTAACAAAAAAAAAAAACTCACCCGAGATCAAAGGAATTCTGTCTCTTTGGGAATGTATCCGGCAATCACAACAACTTCTGCATCTAAACAACAAGAGATTAAAAACAAAATGATTCTTTAACCCTTAAGTTTGCCACATAAGGTACAAGTGATTACGCTAAATAAAAGGTCTCGGTGTATTGAACTGGTTAAGTCAGAGAATGCAAGAGGCACAAATCGACTTATATCCCGTCGCTGAAAATTTGAAGATAATATGGATAGAAGCTGCAAAAGGTCCTGTTGGGTCGAGTTTTTAACGTACCTACCCCGTTCACCCACCAAAATGTTTCACTGAAAAAGCTGGTATCCGAATTCAACCATTGATTTGTTGAACAATTCATTGAGCCTGGTATGCTAGTGTTTTAAAACTGGGACGTAATAACTTTCAATCCAGGGTATGTACCTCTACCCGCTACACGTTCAGCGCTTGATGTAAGCGTCATTGTCTAAAACCACCAACTCTAAGAAACAACATTATCTAGCTACTCCACGTTTGGGAAAACAAAACACTTACTCTTTAATAAAGTACTTCGCGAGGAAAATAAAAAGCGGTTGATATCGAGTAAATACCTTTAGAATTTTGAATTCTTCCACGTTGAATGACCTGGCGCGCCGATGGTTTCCGACCGTTAGTCCAAGACAGGTTCAAGCTAAACGGGTATGAAGAGATGTATGGCGGCTCGGACGATACTCCATGAAATAAACCGCAACTTTAGCGTCAATGTTTTGAAACATTTTGTCCAGGAAAAACTATAAGGACGGAGTTAGGTTTTACCGTTGTCCATCTTGGTTTCACGTTCCTCGTGGTGGTGAAAGGTGTGAGAAAAATACGAATAATTTAGTAATAATCTACAATTCAAATGTCGCCTCGATTTCGAATTGTTCAGTTCTTTTCCTTTCGGACGAAAATCAAAACGTTACAGTCAACCCAGGTCGCGCGTGAACAGTATTTCCAAGAATGAAATGAACATTCGAATTTCTCTTTGTAATGTCCGACGTGTGAATGGAATGTTGGACATTTCTCTGGAAATCGTTCCAAAAAAGACGCATTAACTGAAAAAAAAAAAATAATAAGATTCAAAATACTTGGGAAACAATTGTTATTCTTGAAATATTCAATTTTGCAATGTAAAGAAAAATTCATAGCTTTACGCCGTCAATAAGCTAGGGAAATTTATACGGGAACTCTGAAATCTCGTTGGCGATTTTCAAAACTGACATGTAAATTTCAAAACTCTGTTCAAATTTCAAAAATATCGTTCACGCGTGACCTGGGTTGACTGTAAATGCATGGGCGATGACTGGGTTAAAATTATGAAAAAAAAAAAAAATCGAAAACAAACAACTGGGAAAACGTTTCCGTGAACGCAGGAAATAACGGATAACGGTATAAAAGGACGGGGTAAAGATTTCTCATAAATAAGGATGTGAAACTTTTTGCTAACAAGATTAGCACTTCATATTTAAACAAATCTCGGATTTACAGCCGAATTGGAATCAGTTTAGAAACGTTTATCGAAATAATTGGAGAACTATAGATGACAATCTTCAAAGCAGAGAAATTCAAGCCGTGGTTGACGGCGAGTTTGGGATTTAAAACGAGCCACTGGTTGGTGGGAAGCGACTGAATTCTCACTACACTATTTCTGTTGTCTTTCAATAGCTCTTAGGCTTTACTTTCACTTGCTAAATTTTCCTCTTTCTTCCTGACTTTTTAATTTGACGTAGGTTTAAAAGGAAACTTCACTCTTTATTTCAAAGCTTAGTTTTAAAAGGGGAGATAGCATATTAGTGTTCTAAAAATTGGATTTCATTATCGCCTATTTTCGCTATTAAATTTTCTGAGCGTAAACAACACCAACAGACGTCTCGAAGCTTTTATTAACGGTCGGTCGGTTAGAGATTGATAGGAGGGTGTAGGGAGGGGGTGTTGCCAGACGGAGGAGAGGATGAGAATAGCGAAGGATCAGTGACGGAAAGCATTGACCAGAATTTGTTATTGAAAGGAATTTTAAAAATCTTTTAAAGCTTTCATTTTAGATGAATTTTTTCACCACATTTGGGTGCAAAAGAGTACAAAGCAAAGGCGAGAATTTGTAAGAGTTTAAAAGGACACTCGAAGGCACACAAGGAAACACGTTAGGGCGAGAAAAAAGGAACGTAGGGCACAAGAAGGAACAACGGGGCAAAAGGGAACAAGTATACCACAAAACATAATATTGTAAGGGTGCCAAGGGGAACTACTAAGGGCGCAAAGGAGAACACTTGAAGGCACAGAAGGGAACACATTAGGGCGGAAAAGGGACCATATGGGGTATATTAAGGCACACTTACGGGGCAAAAGGGAACAAGTATACCACGAAAGGGAACACTGTAAGAGCATAAAAGGGTACGCCTGAATGAGCAAAAGGGAATGCATTAGGCCTCAAAAAGTACTGTTACACAAAGGAATAGGTTACAAAAGGTAACTTGACAGGTTGTAATAACAAACAACAGGCTTAGAAACGGAACAAGAAAGGTAACAGAAGGAAGCAAACACCACGCGAAACTAGTGGTGTAGCAATTCATTTTATTTACAAGACTTCAGGATTTGACATCATTTTTTTTTTACAAAACAAAAATAAGCAATAAACTTCAAACCATTACTAATTATCAGCATATCAAAATTGTTGAGCAAGTAGGTAAGCACAGGGCGAATAGGAAAGACAATACACAGCACCACTACTTCTCCCAACCCCCCACCAAAAAAAAAAGGAAAGCTGCTTTCATACAAAAGTGACGATGATGCCAGTAGGCAATTTCAAATAGAAGCTGAAAGGAGAACCAACACCTCTTTTAATGAGTGTGGCCGCAGTTTCAACTGAGGTCATGTGATCAGTCAATATTGTTCACAAGATCATGTGTCATCATGGGACATACCTCTTTTCCTCCTTCACGAAAGGCGAAGCCGCTAGAGTAAAATTCATCAGCTTTTGTAAATGTAATGTATCACGAAAATACGTACACAACAAAGTTCTCTGGCACTGGTTTTCTTTTGGCGCCAATTCATAGTAGAGGTAAACACGCACTCCGCTTTCTGAAGCTCACAAAGACGAGGTACAACATCTTTAGTGGAAGAGATATTCTAGTATTTTTTAACTAATCTAATCACCAACTTTAACTAAATAACTACTTTTAACACTAATTAATTAATATATAACTTTACCTAAACAATGCCTATTTTAACACTAAATTTAAAATAACGCTTAACCCTTTCAATCTCCAACAGTGACCGAGCTGAAAACAGCTTGGATTTACTCTGGAAGTGAAAAGGTTAAGAACTTAGGTTAATTTTGATTGAACTAAACAGCCACCAATTTTGTCAATTGGTGGGGAATATAAATTGCAAATATTGCTGCTTAAAAGGGAAGTGTCCAAGAAATTTTGACCTCCTTTGGTGAAAATGACGCAACGATACATTCATTTAATTACAAAATAATTCAAGAACTGAGAGAAAGTAATCAAGTGAATTCTAGAAAGTAACAACTTATGATCTGTTCAAGCGCGTTTTGCAAACCAAAAATGAGAGAACTTGGAAACATTTCGCCTAACTTTTTTCAAGTTACAACCCATTCGGGCCCAGTCCATCTATGGCCAAAGACACTCATCAATAGTTGTGGCGCACTTAGCTGTTAAGTTATAACAAACCGGCACCATTACTTTTAGGTTTCTCCTAACAGAAAAACGTCGTTGGGTTTTTGAAATGACACCAAACCCCTGTGACACTTCCCTTTTAACCCTACACGGATAACATCTATCTACGTTGTATCTTATTATCTCCCGTGAACGCTTATTCGTATATCTAAAGACTGTGGACACGACACACCGAGACAGAAGGAAGCAAAATTTCGTTATTTGTTCGTCTTTTGCCCAGTATTTAAGTGCCCGCAGTCACCAAGATTTGCAGTTACGTTCAAAAGTCCAGTATCCCACAATTACCCGCAAAGTAAAGCAATGCCGAAATACAACAGAGAATGGAGTTTGTTTCTCTTCGAATAAAGGTACAATGAAATAACATTCTTAGTATCGAACTCTTCAGTGCCCTGCGATTATATAAATAAAAAAAGACCTTTTCAACAATAATAGCTATCGCAATAAAAATGACAATATAAAAAAGTCAAAATTCTGGATGTGAAAAATAGGCAATTATTTTTACAGCACTCGAGTTGGTAGTATTTCAGGAAAATCCCTCGCATCTTATGCAAACGAATTCCTAAATTGGATTGTGTCGACTTTCCACTTTCAACGAAATGAGGTGATTAATTGACAGAATAATGATGAAAAATGATCAAAATACGCGCGAGCTTTTGATCTGGAAAAAATATACATGTATGATGTATGCAATTTTACTAACATCAGTATTTTATTTGACAGAAAGTGCATTACGTGGTCACGCAACGACTGGATAACTGGATAAGCCATTTAAAACATGACTTTCCAAGTAACGGTTGCGATGACATGTAGTGATTGTGTGATGCTCAACACCACTGATCAGTTCGTCACGCAGGGCTAGTGATGTTGCGTGAACGATTTGATAGAAAATGTGTGACCGGTAACGCGCGTAAATACTTATTTATATGGGGGTTAACTTGTAAAGGTGACTGTTCTTCTCGTGCTTGCTTTCCGTCCATTGTGTGCGTGATGGTCAACACCACTAAGAGAATGCTGGCTGGAGACTAGAGTTAAGGAGGAACCCAAAAGCAGCTGAAAATCTGAGCACTCATTCCCAGGAAGCTGAAAAATAACTGTTGTAACGCAAGCTCGCCCATCCCCAGTAGGCTCCTGACTGATAGGGGCCAAGACAGGTCGTTCTCTAACGTCCCTCAGTCGGAGCTGGTGCTGTTTGATCGACGAGGGGTCACGCAACAGGAGTGCAGCAGTGTCACGCTTCACGCGCCAGCAGCTCGGTTGTGGTTTATTCCTCTCATGGAGGAATGAGTATGTAGCGAAAGGACGACTCCTCATCGTTTCCAGCTGAAGTTCGCGAACCTCGATCACTCTTCTGCGAGTGTGGTACTGTTTGATCTTCCAGCCAAACACACTGATCGAAACAACGAGGAAGAAAGCGGAGAAGAAGACGGAAAAGAAGACGAACAAGTCAATCTGGGACTGATCCTGTCTGAAGTACACCAGACCCTTGGTGCCTGACTTATCTCGACCAACAAACACCATGTAGAACCTTGCAAGTAAAAAAAAAAAAAAAAAGACATGGCAGCATTAGGCGCAGGATAGTAAACTGGCAAATGCTACAAAAGATTTCTGTCTGTATTGTAAAAACCAGTCACGTGCACACTTGGCGCCAGACTGCACCAGAAAAAAAATCTAGACTACAAGAATCCCAGGGAGGGGGAGATATGTCCAGAAATGCTAAGGAGATTATTCATGAACTGTCTGAGGGACATCACAAGGCGCCCCCTAACCTTAATTCTCACTAAAACACAGATAATTCTGTCAAACACGAAGTCATACGAAAACGACAAAAAGGCCTATTCTATATGAAGTACCCAAATTCAGGGTCAGGTGCATTTTTGGACATAAGTGGGGAGGGGTGGGGGAGCTTCTAGAGGTCAATGTTCCAGCTCTCTTCAATATGTCGAGAGGACAAAAGAACGAACAACAGAACAATGCTCCCAGCCCTAAAAAAACAATGGAGCTGCAGGTTATAAGGGTCCTGTGAAAATAGAGCTTTTGAAAGGTGCAGGTCGACTACAGAATATACAATTTTAAGACCCTATTTTAGCGCTAAGTGGGAGGAGACTGTTCACAGGAAACAATAAAAGGGCATATAATTCATGGTAAGGTACCATATAGTCACCCACATAACGCTAACCCTTACCCTCCGTATAGACCCTAAGGGTGACTATACGGAGGCTAAGGGTTAGGGTTATGTGTGTGACTATATGGTACCTTAACATGAATTACTTGCCCAAAAAAGTCGCATGTGAAAGCAAAAACGTGTATTACAGACGGTGGGAAATAAAGTCAAGATGACGAGTGGGGAGTACACGGCTACAAGCCGTTATTTTTTTTTTGATTGGCCAGAGTAATTAAACATAACATTTCTAACCTGGTGTCCCGCAGTTTGTGCTCAACGTGCGGGAAAGTGATTACAAGGCGTTTCCGTACTTGACGCACAATGAGCGCTCTGTGGTTGTTATTGTAGGTTGTGAATGTATTTAAATTCACATCTGACGCTGTTAGTTCGTCCACCCCGTTGCTACCGCTGCTACTGCCGTACTCTGTACTTCTCCTTCGCCTTCTGTTGCTGAAAAAAGCCAACAGTAAGCACCAGTAAACATAAACCTTGCACACCCTCCCCTCCCCCAAACTTCTCCTACTACAAGTCCTTGTTGCATCGAGTTGAATCTGCTACAACATAGACAACTGCTACCAGCCACAGAAATCCCAAACGTAAGGAATTCCCAGGGATGTGACCAACAGTATTTGCGGGCTGTTTTGTAGTATGCCCATAGGGAATTTCATGTTTCTACAACAAGCGATTCACGTCCAGGGGATGTAATCTTGGGTGTTCCCAGTAAGGTACACAAGGGTATGTCCGCGGGATTTCCTAGAGCATTTTCGAGGGTTTGCCCAGGGGTATGGCATGGAAGAAAACTGTATCATTAAGACATTACGCGCGTAGTCTACGCCCTATGAAACAAATGATGCCATGAGAAAATAAGGGGACAGAGAGGAAGACCCCCAGTAAAGCCGTTGGGATATGTGAATTTCACTTAAATTATTTTTAGACGTTGTGAAAACGGAAGTCTGTTTCCCGAGACGTCCGCAAACGTATGCCAATTAGGAAAGTCATACTGAATATTCAACAGCCGCCATTACACAATGCGACGTCGGCAAACTCCTTCCCGTGACGTCACACTGACCGTTTACGGACGTTTCGTGAAACCAACTTTCGTTTAGACGATGTCTAAAAATAAATTAAATAAAGTTCACATATCCCAACAAACACCCCTAATTTCCCCCTTTGCCTCTTTATTTTCTCTTGATGATGCTTAAGGACCAAACCATAAGTGTACCCGCCGGTATCTCCAGAGGAATTCCCTGGTTACATTCTGGCAATGGCTATACTCGGGGATGTTACTGGGAGAATTCTTACTGAGGTGTTTCACGTTAAGTGTTGAGTAAAGGACCAAACCATCACAAGTGTACCCGCAGGTATCTCTAGAGGAATTCCCTGGGTACATTCTGGCAATGGCTATACTCGGGGATGTCACTGGGGGAATTCTTACTGAGGTGTTTTACGTTAAGTGTTGAGTAAAGGACCAAACCATCACAAGTGTACCCGCAGGTATCTCTAGAGGAATTCCCTGGGTACATTTTCCCATACGAAGGGATGTCACTGGGAGAATTCTTAATAAGGTGTTCCCCGTTAAGTGTTGCGATCATTCCTTAGGGTTCGTCGTCAAGTGTGTTAACTACTGAGCGGCAATTAATCAGATAGAGAAAAATAAGAAGTAGCTCTTACCTCGGGGAATTAGCAAGGCTTCTAATGTTAACTTCATGATGCCCTGAGGTGTGGTTATACTCGACCGTGAACTCGTCACTTTCGCTTGTCACGTACAGATCCACTTCGCCCGTAAAAACATCAGTAGTCAAGCGGATGTTCACGTTGGTAAATCGGGGGTAGATGGCGTAGAAGATGGCTTGTCCGAACGACAGTCCACCAACGTTTTGTTCGT
Source organism: Pavona decussata (assembly GCF_977016875.1). Taxonomy (NCBI): domain Eukaryota; kingdom Metazoa; phylum Cnidaria; class Anthozoa; order Scleractinia; family Agariciidae; genus Pavona; species Pavona decussata. The sequence goes on along the minus strand of NW_028145860.1, from coordinate 1,462,709 downwards.
CAGTTTCGGCGGTTTTGTGGCCGATGACAAATTCCTGCATGTAGCTGATTTTTCGGTAGCACTGTTGGTTGTTGATTGGACTGCCCATGAACTGATCTTTACATTTAACGCACTGTTTCAATATCAAAAGTACGGTTATTAGCCTAAGCAAGTACGTTGAAGTATTCTGCATTACGCATGTGTCGCAGTTTTACGTTGTCCCGGCCTCTTTGTTCGTCACGTAAGAACTGGCTCGTAGTGTCACGCTGTACGGTCCGATTTATGTGGTTGCACTCCGTTTTTTTTTTATAAGGACCTTTTTTATAAGAACGTCGAGGCTGAGATTAACCAAGATTTTAAGAACGTATTAAGAACATCCCTCAGGCTGAGAGTCGATTAAGAACGTTTTTATTTTGCTGATCTGTATATAAAATCAAGGTAACAAATGGAAATTAAGGCATGTTTTGTATAACATTAACAATGGTGACACACATCTCGGTTTGTCATAATCAGCAGTTCTTGATACCATATCTCTACAGGCAATGCACTTTGATAGGTTTCCTGGTCACGTTCTCATTGATTTACTGAAATACATGTAGTGTATACCATGTAATATAAGAACATCTTAAGAACGTTTTCAGCCTCAAATCGCAATAAAATATAAGAACGTTCAGCCTCAGCTCCAAAATTAGACGTTCTCAAATAATAATAAAAAAAAGTGTATTGCAGTACATCTATTAAAGTGCACCTTGGTGCTTTGTCACGACATAACTCGTCTAACATGTCTTGCGATAACTGCGTTAAATAGGCCTTATCACGGTTTCCGACGCCATTTTGACGAGCAGGCAAACTGGCTTGAAATAACAGTGTTTGTATGGAAATCCGATGTCAAATAATTTTCACAAAACATCACTTCTGAAAACTTCATGAATTCAAACTTTTGGCACTAGGAAAAGGAAAAAAAATTGGAGGGATGTAGCTGTGCCAGAAAGCGTCCAGTCGTGTTTTGAACTTTCCATACATTTCCCTGTATTTTTTCCCGCGAACTATTTTTAGTAGCAGTTTACGGCTGGTTCGCTATATAGACAAATCAGGAGGAGCGTTGCGTGACGAGACACAGAGCGGCTGCGATGGAGACTACCTTTGCAGCCGTATTTGGGCTCGTCGACGGAGCTCGTTGCCTGACGAACCCAAACGTCGGCTGCGAAGGAGACTAGAGAGTTAGAAATAAAGAAACCCATTTCCAGCATGCTGATATCCCGGATGACAATGTCCATGGCTGGAAGATTGTCCTCGGTATATCATAGTTTTCCTCGAAAGAGGTAATCATCTGCCAGGTTAGGAGATTACCCTCCTATATACCAGCCGCCCAAAGGCCGATTTACACGGTACGACTTCGTCGCATGCGACAAACTTACCACAGGCCTACGACACGAATTGTTTCGTGTAAATCAAACCTATAACTCGCTTACGACTGTCGTGTACGTCACAAAAGATGTCGTAGGAATTTAAAACATGTTTCAAAATCCCACGACAATCGTTGGTATAGGCGAATGTTGAACGACAAGAGTTGTGTGCGACTTTTTGCATGACGCGAGCAGCGCGCGCACTAGAAATCGCATGCGACAGTGGTAAGCAAAAGTCGAACCGTCTAAATCGGCCTTAAGAAGGTGTATTTGCTGCATAAACAAAACAATTTCACTCGCCTGATATTTGTAGCAACGGTCTGAGTTGGACTGACATTCTTCCTCGGTATTGTTCTGGCAAGTACATCTACCCTGATCATTGCACTTATCTGCATGTCCGTTACACAAGCACCTAAAGCAAAACAACATATCAGTCACACTGAACAGCATCTAATTCCTAATTACAGTATCACTAATTGATTAAACCTATAGGCCAGGCCCCAGTTGTTCAAAGAGCGGATAACTTTATCCACTGGATAGGTCGCTATCCGGCAGATAAAATGTGTGCAAGATTTTCCTAATAGCCCCATAATTTGTGGATAGGGTAAAAGCATATATCAAATTTAAGTATCGGCTGGTGGGGAAAACTTGCCTAAAGCGCTAGGTGGAGTATATTTCTCCACTGGATTGTGACTTATCCAGTGGATAAAGTTATCCGCTCTTTGAACAACTGGGGCCAGAAGAATAAAGAAAATGATCGTCACAAAAAATTGTCTTTATCTCTAAACAACCTCTCGTTAGTAGAGTTATGTAAGTAATATATCAAATACGGGAAAGAGATCATGAGAATATGCATAGTCCGTGCTGGTTTTTGGACATAAAGTGCAAGGAGTATTCAAGGAGTATTCAAGCACTAAAAACTGAGTTTTCAAGGAGCAATCAAAGCAAGTTTACTTTGTCTTGCACTGTTTCAAAATGTTTTCATTGGTCATGAATATCAACTTTAAAAACGTTTCCCCAGATATAATCTGTCCCCGATTTTGAAATCTGCGTTCAATCCCTGAATTACTTTGACACAATCCTACATTATTTCCCATCCGAACAAAATTCAAGGAGTTTTCATTATTTTCAAGCACTTTCAGCGAAACTTCTTCTTTTCAAGGGCTTTTCAAGCGCCATTGAAATCTAAAATGAAATCCCAGAGCTTTTCAAGGACTTCAAGGAGTAGCACGAACCCTGATAAAGGGAATGATCACCAAGCACACATTGATTGATAAACAAATTCTCTCAACTAGACCCCTAATAAATATGTAGAAAAAAAAAGGGAGAATATACATGTTGATATTAGGAATTAAAGGGGAAGTGCCATGCTTACCATTTACGCAAACCACCCGGATGGAAATTTTCGGCATAAATACGAAATGATTTAGCTTGTCTTAACAGAAGATGGATAACATGCAAAATGTATGAACATCAGCTGTAATTTCCAAAAGGAGTAATAAAAATGACACAGGAAGACCAGGAATTTTCCTTCCCTGCACTAACCTTGTGCAAGAATCATCGAGGTTGAAGAACCCTGAAACACAAGAGGCACACTTGACACCCTTGCTGTTGTTTTGGCAGAGACATTCCTTGTCCTCTACAATCTTGTATGGACCTTGCTTTAACCAAAGCTTCACCTGATTGCGAGTAAATCGAAGTTAATCATTGCTAGCCATACTGGAAAGTAAACCGGGGTTGGAGGAAAATTTAACTTAGGACAGAAAGAACATAAACCTTTCTTTTTCACTACTATAATACTTTAAAAGTAAAGAGAAAACTAATTCACTAAATGAACTGCAAGCTGTGTAGTACACGTTTTATTTCATGCATCGTCGAGCGAATTAAAGGCAAAATAAAACCCGACACTGAGCATGCGCACTGCTAAAGTGAGAATCCTTATTTAACCAATATCCACAACTTTTATTCTTTACACTTTCTGTAGGTTTTGGCCTTTCTTCACCTTCCTCAACTTGAGTTGAAGTATTAAGGTTTTTTATTTCCTTTATTTCTGCTAAATTTGTTACTGTTATTCTTGCTTAATTATAATGATTTCATTAAAGTTAAAATTACTCCCTAAAAACAAACAAGCTAGAAAACAAACAGAAAAAAACATGCCCTTCACACCTTACTCGCATTTTACGCCTAGTTTTGACTGGTGACGAAAGCGAATTTGAAAGGAAAAGTATCAAAATGCCTTGATCCCAAGGAGGGGGAGTTAGTGACGGGAGTGGTTTGGTTCCCCTCTGGGTGCTTAAATCTAAAATGACTTCCATCAGAGGTATGGTGGTACCTTTTAGTGTATTGCGCCGAAAAGTATGAGAAGAAGTACATGTCAGTCAACTGATTTGGTACCTCTTAGGGGTAAAAAATTGTTCGGAACACGTCCACAAAATAGAACTCTGTTACATGTACCTTTTAGGGGTTCTTTTCGAAATTTCCGACGATCGCCCCCGTCACTTTTATATGGGAGGGGAGTCCCCCTCGGGTCTTGACGCTTCTGCTAGGATAGCGCTTATGTTTCAAGGAGTTTGTATGACTTCTTGTGCCTGCGCCACTGGTGCAAGAACTTTAAGGAACCTTTACTGAACTTTATTTATTTTACGTAGATATGGTTTAGTCAAAAAAAAAAAAAAAAAAAAAAAAAAAAAAAAAAAAAAACTGCACCAGCTAGTTTACAGGCATGCCACGATAAATATGAATAAATAAATAAAATAGAATAAGAGATAAAATTCATAAAAAATAATTATATACAGGATAAAAAGCAGTTTATGGATGCTACATCATAGTAGTATTGATTCGTTTGCTAAAAGTTTTCTAAAAGTTTTAAAATCAGATGACGCTCTAACAACATCAGGTAAGCTGTTCCAAAGTTTGGGCGCCTGAAAACGCCAGGACTTAAGTCCAAACCGAGTGGTGTTAACCTTTGGCATTGTCAGAATGTCCTTTCCTCTCAAGGCATATGTCGTTTCTCTTTGTGATATTAAGGACGGTGCCTTCTGCTGCGCATTCGTTCTGCGCATTTCTAGATACTCGGGTTTCCTGTGGGTGGTGCCCACTAATACAGGAATATTTTTGCGTGGCTTCAAACTATGCAGAGAAAAGCAGAACTTAGCAAGTGCCCTTGTTATCCAAAAACAAAATTTGGGGTTACCATGCATTTTTCAGAGGTAATAAAGCTCAATTTGTAAAAAAAAAAACGCCATACATTGCTTTGTATTTTACTGTTCTTTTAGAATAATTGTTGTTTAATTATCTCATTATCTCTAAAAAATGCATAGTTACCCACAATTTTCTTTTTGGATTTCAATAGCCCTTGCTAAGATCTGCTTTCCCCGCGTAGTCAAACCACACAAAAATACTTGTTTATTAGTAGGCACCGTCCTTAACTCATGGTCAAAGGTATTTAGCTCGGAACATGCTTACTGGGGATGCTGTGCTAACTCAGTTCAACAAATACGACAAAACTTAAGGACGAAGACTACTAATACAGAGGTATTTTTGTGCGGTTTTTGACTATGCGGGAAAAGCAGATCTTAGCAGGGGCTATTGGAATCCAAAAAGAAAATTGGGGGTAAACACGCATTTTTCAGAGATAATTAGGCAACAATATTTTTAAAGAGCGCCAAAACATAAAGCAATGTATGGTAGTTTTTCCTAAATTGAAGCTTAATTATCCATGCAGCATGGTTACCTCCAGTTTTCTTTTGGGATACCAAGAGCACTTGCTAAGTTCTGCTTTCTCCGTATAGTTTTAAACCGCGCAAAAATATCCCTGTATTAGTGAGCACCACCCATAGGAAACCCGAGTATCTCGAGATGCGCAGAACGTTTGCGCAGTAACAATAGTAGGCACCGTCCTTACTCCACCATAACCAGGCCTTACTGCAAAAAATATACGATCTAAGAACCCACATACCTCTGACGGGTCAAAAGAAAAGTTCCTTGACCGTCCATACTCCAGCTGCGTTGTGTTCATACACACATCCGCCTTTTTGTTACACACGTCGTAACACGACACGCAGCTGCCATTGTTACGAGCATCTCCAACATACAAAGGTTCACAGGACTCACAGCTCCCACCCTGTACAACATAAAGAACAGCTCTACTATTTATCTCTGCAACTGTTACATCGCAAATACTTTCGAGGGGACTGTTTACTCACAAAAGTAAATTTGTTTCCTTTAAACTCCTCTCTTTCTCGAAAACATAGAAACACTACTTGTGTTCAGCCAGATAAAAGCTCCACAATCCTTTCAAGCCAACGGTCAAATTCTCTATATGCACTGGAAAAGGAAACCGCCTCGAATTTCCCGCTTCCTGAGCAAGGTACACAATCGAATGACCAGTGTGTGCCAGCGTTCGTGGGGGTGGGGGAGGGGGCATTAGTGGGTTGTGAAGCTGCGCATGACATAGCCTGTGCACATCCATCCACTCTCTAGCCTCCCGTGAGGAGTAGGGTAATGTGATTCCCTAAAAACGATTGCATTGAGGATACCCACTCTCCTAAAAAAATTAGTAGTGTAGCAGCTGCTATTGTTTTTAGGGTCGCGGGGTCTTGGTGTGTTGTTTGTTCTATTGTCCCCCCCCCCCCCCACAAAAAAAAATTGGACTGGGACATCCTCTCCGATTTGTTTTAGAGGAGCAGGAGGCCATACACAGGCTCCTAATGACCGACCTAAAAAAAATTGTTGCGTGACAACTTACCACTGTGTGATTTTGACAGTCGTGACACACATCACGGTGAGTTTCATTGGCGCACTGACCATGCTCATTACACAGACACTTGACAGAGCAGTTGGCAGATGTCCAACCAAAGTGACATTTGCAGACTTCAGGGAGAACACAGCGGCCCTGGTCACAGCCTTTGGAGCAGACTGGCTCACATGTTCTACAAGAGAAATAGTTCAGGTAATCTTTTCATTCTCGAGAGCGATTAAGCTCAAAACAGGAAAACAAAAGTCCCATAAATTTCACAAAACAATGGCCTTTTTTTGAATGGTCTAACTTGTGGATTTCATCCACGGAGTGAAAGATTAGAACCACCTTGTGTAACATAATAAACAGCACCACAGGAAAGGACTGCTCAGTAGCTTTCATTGGAATGATCACAAAGAAGCTAACCCCCTGCGAAATGAATTTGCTTTGACGAGGGACATTTCAGAGAGGAATTGGGGGGTGGGGGGGGGGGGGAGCGGATAATCAACCCGTCTCAGGTCACTCCCTGGGGTGGAAAGAGGAGTGACCTTTGGAACGACGATGGGGGATAATAAGAATGTGAAAATGAAATTTCAGTGGCGCATCCACAGAGTAGCTATTCGTCCACTGGAATTTGGAAATGTTTGTTTTTGTGGAGGGAGGAAAACCTGAGTACCCAGAGAAAAACCCTCGGAGAAGGGACGAGAACCAACAACAAACTCAACCCACATATGCTGTCAACTCCGAGAACCGAACCCGGGCTACACTGGTTGGAGGCGAGTGTTCTCACCACTACGCCACCCCTGCTTCACAAAAGAAATACAGTCTTCCAAATAAAGCCGGGAACAAATGACAACTCTAAGGTTTGTACAGTACGATATTACTCTTTGAATCCCTGTGATTTCTACCTACCCTGGTTGTGCTGTGTCATCGTATCCTTGTTGACAAACACATTTAAAAGCCTCTGGTGTGTCCACGCAGACCTGTGTTTTCAGGTTACAGTTGTGTCGTCCATTCAGGCACTCATCCTCCAAGGGACACAGAGTGGAGGCCCACACACGGGATGCATTTGAGGTCATATTATATGCTTCACATGTTTCACGTAGAGGACCTTTGAGAGTAAAATAGCAAAAGATAAATGGGACTCTGAAACTTACCTAGTTTTATAACAGACTACCTGTTAAGGGTATATATTAATTGAAATATTCAGGTCGTTGTAAGTCGATCCTAAGTGAAATCAGACTCTCCGTGTTGAGTGAGCGACCCTGTGATCTTAGTGATGTAATAAGAATAAGCTGTGCTATTTCGCCCGCTGTCACTGTAGGTTCGCCTTAGTATAGTGGTTGTCACGTCTGCCTTGAACATAGGATACCGGGGTTCGAGTCCTCGCCGGTGAACCATATTTTCGCATAGTACGTTATATCTTGCTTTTCCACGTTGACTTATTAAAGGCAGGCCGATACCAGTTTTTCAAATCGATCCGATACGAGTACGAGATGTATCGGTATTTGGCATATTGTTCGATCTTGATATAGCTACCAATATTGTGACGTCATCATCCGACTTTTATCGCGACTCTTAATGATCCGCAGACCACATATTTACCTCATCACCAAGGTAGTGCCCGGGCTCAGTACAAAGGAACCACCAGGAACTCGTACGTTACAGGGCTGTGATATTTCCTTTGTGCACAGTGCAACAGCACAAACACAAACGGAAAAAATATTGGTTTTCGGCACTAAAACTGCTTTAAAATATTCAAGTGAGCTTTCACACGAGCACGATTGAAAGGGATCTAAACAGACGATATTTTTCGCAGGTATCGATACTTTTCAAAGAACCCGACATCGAGTATTTGATATTATAATCCATCAAAAATTTTCGCTCGCGCGCGATTGGTCTAAACGCCTCACGTGACCGAATATACCCCAGCTAAAACTGGGGAATATCCGATGATATTCCCCAAGTGATATTCCCCAATTTTAAAAACTTCAAGGCGCGTCAAGTTTACAATTAAAATTAATGTCAAGATGGGGGGGACGGTTTGCTTTAGTGACAGAAGAAGAGATAAACCTGCCAGTCAATAAAGCAGTACCAGAAAAGAACATACGCTCTAAACGTTTTTGACGGTAAACTGTTCTTGAACGAAATGTTCAAATACTCAAGCTCGTTGTTACATGTTGCGAAAAATATTTGAAAAATAACCACAATAGCCTCCATTTGACTTTAAAAATATGCTGAGATATTTGTCCTTGGACATTATCTGCTCCTCGAAGCTCACAGGTTTCCTCGAGCTTCGCTCTTGGAAAACTGTTCGCTTCTCGGGACAGGTAAAGTCCGCGGACAAATATCTGAACATATTTTCACGCTAAATGGAGGCTATTGTTTATTCAACATCGGTCCACGCTTATTAGTTGTACTCTGTGGTTAATGGCACAATTCAAAGCAACATCCACTAAAACGTATACCAGCACTAGAAAGAGCACTTTAACTTTAGTAACCCCGCAAAGTTTCAGCATATCAGGTGTAATATCAGCTGAGAAAATGTAAGTTGAAAAATGAAAAATTTACGGAGCTACCTAGTTTAATGGCCTTTGCTCCCACGAGTCTCCTGTAGCTCAGTGGTAGAGCATCTGAACTAGTAATCGAAAGGTCTTAGGTTCAACTCGTGATAGGAGCACTCGGATTTCTTTTTTCCGAGTATGCCTGTCGCTTTCTAGAATAATACATCATTCTCAACTTTGAGGTGTTTGGCAAGCAGATGAAACACTCTTTCGTGTGTTTGATAAAGTTTCCCGAAGAATTTGTAATTCTTCGAAAAATTCAAAGCAAAATTCACAAATTTTATGATAATTAAGATCACGGCGCCTCCCTCATGGCAGTCATTTCCTTTGTTTTCTCTTCAGTAATTATTCATGAGTTTGAGAAGAAATACATGGAACCAGTGAACAGAATTTATAAGTAATATATCAAACACGAGACACAGTGTTTCATCACATATCAAACACCGAGAAGAGAGTTGAAAATACGACGCGTAGCGGAGTATTTTTGACGAACTTCGAGGTTTTTGACATTGTAATGAAACAATGTGACGAGTGTTTGATATAACTTCTCAAACAAACTGATTTTGAAGGAGAAATTAAGGATGCAAAAAGAGGAGTTTTTCATCAGATATCCAAACACGTCAAGGTGCATGATTTTCTTTGTGAGTTTGAGAAGTTTATATCAATGATATAGGCCATTTCCGAGTTGCTGTGTACCTCATAATGAAAGCGAGGCGAGGGGCAAAAGCTTTTCATATGAAAATTAGTTTTGTTTGCATATGAATGAAAACTGATTTTCATAACAAAAACTTTGCACTTAGCCTCGTTTTCACAATGAGGTTCACAGCAACTCAGAAATGGTCTATTAACTAAGCAGGACAAGATTGATCTGTTTTGATGTACTGACCGTGTAATCCTCCTTCAAGACAACGTCCTTCACCGCTGATCCCTTCTTTACCACACCAGCCACAATGATAGCTACTCATACAAGTTGAACATTGTTGATTATTAACACAGCTGCCCATACAGCCACTTGATGAACCACGAATGACTCGTCCACATCGACCAGCAAGACAGATGATAGGCAAGAAGGACGGAGAGAAACACTGGCCCAGAGTTTCACTCCAGACGCATTCATTCCAACCACCATCTCCACCTGACAAAATAACAAATGAAGGCGTGTATGGAAAAAAGCCCTGAGTGACTTGTGGTGATAAATTGCTAGATTCTCCTTCCAAATTGCCTTGTATTTGCATGGCAAATTAAAGGAGAATTTGACATTACATCAAAAGTCACTTAAGGCCTTGTTCCATGCACCACTTCAAATGATCGTTTCAGTCAACAAATGACAATTTCAGTCACATCACCAAGTGGTCACCCCGTACATCTTGAAAATGACCGAAGGGATCACCCTGCTTAAATATCAATTGTTATTATTATTACTATTATTATTATTATTATTATTATTATTAGTATTATTATTATTATTATTATTATTATTATTATTATTATTATTATTATTATTATTATTATTATTATTATTATTATTGTGTTCGGCAGCTTTTTAGCGTGCTTGATTCAGCGTTGGCATATCACAAACATTGTGATTCAGTTTATAAGCAGTTTCTTCCCTCCCCTTCCCTCCCCTTTTCCACTGATGTTCTCAGTGAGACAGGTGCCTGTTTTCTTCCCTGCAGCGTGGGGGCTCATGGCTGGGTTGCCAGGATTTCCCAGCCATGGGAGCGGTCTCCATCTAGGAGCTGGCTGCCAATAGTGAAAGAAGCTCCTGGGTATCACAGGCACCCAACCTCCACTTAGCAATGCTGTTGTTAATTATTATTATGCGCAGTAAAACTATCTGTATGCACAGTATCAGAAAGCAACACAGGGCGCATAGCATAACCTGTGAGCCAAGCAAAACTTAAAATAGCACGTGATTATTATTATTATTATTATTATTATTATTATTATTATTATTATTATTATTATTAATATAAGCTTAATATAAGCTTAATTTTAACAAGTTACCTTTTGATTCGAGGCAAGCAGAGCAATTTGTATGCATTGTACATGGCTTTGGGCATGTTTCAGGTGTCAAAGATCTAGTGACGACAACGTCTTTAAATTTAGTTATAAAACAGTTCCAACTGTAAGGATGAGAAGACAGTTTATTCAAAAGTCTCCGCACTTCTGTGGACCAAGCCAACTGTGGAGTCCAGAAACAGCCACCAAGGTCAAGGCAAGCCCGGCAAGCTGCTGCTTCACAGTTGTTGGCAGGGCAATCTCTAGAGTTCTGCAGTATGTGTTGATCATGGAATTTTGACTCGTGGAAGCAAGGATTTAATGCATCGCACGTTTCTGATGGTTCAATGCACTTTCCACCCAATGGGCAATTAATACACCACTTACAATTTGGCATGGAAGATGAGTGAGGGAAAGACGCCAGACATTCACTGCATGAGTAGAATGACCCACAAGGGCGAGTTGATGGCATGGAGCAGTCTGAGCCATTATGGAAAACAACCTAGAATTGGAAAAAATAAATGAATTGACAAATCAATGAGTCAGTGAGTTAATCAAGTTGGTTATTAATTTTTCAATAACTTTCTTAATCAATCAATAAACAAGCCAGCCAGTTATAGGGCATCCAATAATTTTTAAGAGGGACTAACCGACCAACCAACTATTTACCCAACAATCAAACCAACCAATCCATCCAACCATCCATCCATCCTTCAATGATAATTTTTCAAACAATCAGATCAGCCAAACAACCGACCAACTGCCCACAGGCCTGCCAAACGAATAGATTGCTCATTGGATCAGTAAGTCGCTCAAAACAACCCACATAAGTTTTACCCCTATAGGCAAGTTTCCAATCTGTGTTATAAAATTCCAACAGAGGAAAATATTGACAATGCATTAATAATTTTCAATTAACGTATCATACTTTCCTCTTTTTGAATGTCATAATGGAGGCTACCTGTGAGGATCTCTACCACTTGCGGGTGAAATTTGTATAAACAAATAAATAAATAAATAAATAAATAAATAAATAAATAAATAGCCAGGTAAAACAAAATGCACATCAAGGATGTACTAACCTGAGTGACATTTGGCTTGGGGTGACAGGTGGCAGGCACGGATGACATCACGGAGAAGCAAGCGCTCTGATTGGTGGGTATTAAAGTGATATTTCCTTGATGTGTAACATTGTGAACGTCACACCAGTTGCACATTGGAACAGCCACACATTTTTGTTTGGAGGTGAGTGCTTGGCACAGATCTGACGGGAGGGTGAGCCGAAACATTGTTGCTTGTGTACGACCGTTGAATCCTCCATAGATGTAGACTTTGTCCAAGACTGTAACTGCTGCAGCCGACAGAAGGCCTCCTGGTTTACTCCCCAGTAAACTATCATCTACAGATAACAGAAAAGAAAAACAAACGCTATCTTCTAAACACAAATAACAAAGCTGTACTATTTAGTGTGTCAAGGGGCACTGTCACGGCAATTTTGCTGTATTTTGGTCAAAGCTGCTCAAACATTTGACAAAGAACCTGTTTTGTAACATTAAATTGCTCAAACAACACCAGGAAGACAAAGGAAAAACAAAGCATAACCAATTTTTACTGAGTCTCTAAAATATGCAGGAAAAACTTGAAAAACTTGGCTAATTTTTGCAAGTTTTAATCCACTTACATCCTAGCCATCCACAGCCAAACATAATTACTAGTTTCTGTGCACTAGTAAAGTTATTGCTAACAAAACCAAACCATTATTTTAATGATTTTATTGCAACAAATATGTTTTATGACTATTCATAGTGACACCAAAAGTAGGTGACACTGCCCCTTTAAGAAATGGGCTATAGGCAAAATGCATTTCAACTAAGTAATTAAGATTAATTTCTCTCAAATACAGTCAAATTAAACTCACCATGTCCTAGTAGTGTGCTTACTTCAGTACAAATTTGATCTTGATGTAAGTGAACATAAGTCAAATAAAATCACCAGAAGCACACACAAGTCCTGGCCAAATGAAATCACAAGTTTTCACAAGTTGAACTTGTAACTCTGTTTGGCGAGAACTTTTCAACAAGACAAGAAAAACTTACCTGGAAATAAATACCAGTAGTTGCATTTAATATCGTATGTCAGCAACTGGTTTGAGAACAGCTGATCAGTAGTGTTACTTCGGCCACCGAACACAACCATCACATCATCCAAGATGACTGCTGAGTGAAAGTACTTTGGTTGAGGCTGTAACATGAATAGGACTGGAGATAAGCTTTAAACGGTCCTTAATTTACCATTGGCAGATAAGCTGCCATCATAAATGAACAGTTACCTCCTATAGAGGCACAAAGTTTAGAAAACTTCTTTTAAAGCGCTCATAAGTTGATTTTTGAAAAGGTACATTTAGTTCTGCCTTCACTAAATATAGGTTTACAACAATTTGGAAATAAAATTTTAAGTAAAAGTGCAGCTTATCTCCACATTTTTATGACATATTGCATTCTGCCCTGTGATTTTCCAAATACCATAAGGGTTTTTCCCCCTCATTTTTTCATTTCTTCATTATATTTTAAGAGTACCCTGGTTAGTTTTTTGCTAATGAAATGGAAGATACAAAACTTACTTCATTAAATGGCAAAGCCTGCAAAAGACTCCACTTGTTGGAAGTAAGGTCCAGTGAATACAGTGCATCTGAGGGCCTGACCCTGTCAATTCTGAATCGGTATCCACCAAACACCAAAATCACATGTTTAGTAGCATAATACACAGCTGTGTGGCCATATATACCTGCAAAAAAACAAGAGAAAAGTAATGTTTTTGCTCAGTTATCCTGTGGGAACACAATGGTCTTGTGAATGAAAGCTACTGAGCAGTACTTTCCTGTAGTGCTGTTTATTATGCTGTACAAGGTGGCTCTAGTTTTTGAGTCTGTGGATGAAATCCTAAAGTGTGACCATTCAAATGAAAGCTACTGAGCAGTACTTTCCTGTAGTGCTGTTTATTATGCTGTACAAGGTGGCTCTAGTTTTTGAGTCTGTGGATGAAATCCTAAAGTGTGACCATTCAAATGAAAGCTACTGAGCAGTACTTTCCTGTGGGGCTGTTTATTATGCTGTACAAGGCAATTCGAACTTTTGAGACTGTGGATGAATTCCTATAGTACAGCGTGACCATTCACACTTGAGCAGTACTTTCCTCTGATGTGGCTTGAACAGTCAAAGGTTTTGTACACTTTTCAAGATTCTACAAAAAAAAATTCACTTGAGAATCAACAACAAGTTCAAACCTTTAGGAGAAGGACCACTGGACTGTACAATACTCCACTGTTTCGTCACAATGTTGTACTTATAAGTTGTCTCACTGAATCCCAGAAAATGATCATATCCACCAATGATAACCACATCATTCCCTGCTAGAGTGGCTGTGTGACCTGCGACTTTGGGACCTTGACTTGTCACCTGGGAAATAAGAAGTCAATACAGGTGTGTGAGCTAAGTTACCAGAATGACTTATTTAACACATAATCTTAAGAACATGGAATTTTTGTGGGTTGTAGTTTTTTTAAAATGATTTTTGTATTTTACTTTTAATTACTATTTCCAAAAATAGATTCTGCAAAACATTTTCCTTCTAAAAATATTTTAAACAGAAATTTAATCCACTATATACAAAATACCATGTAAATGTGGCAAACTCCAGACAAAGTTTACACCACTGAAACCAATGACTAGAACAAAAGTGTGTGCTTTGCAAAATCCACTGTTTTTGTTTTCTGATAACTAAGAACTCAGAAACTGATTATAAACCTGGCACTCTTTTACCAACATAAAAAAAGCCCCAAAATTCAAACAAAATTCTATGCTATACAGTACACCTCTGCCTTAAGTCTTTAAGCCCTTAGAGTGATCAGCAGCAACTTTCTCCTTGTTCAATGCTAATATTCAACCACTGAGGTCATAAGAATTAAGGATATGATCACGCATGGTGAATTTTCTTTAAATTCAAAAAAACTTCTACCCTGTACTTTGATGGCAAATGTATGGGGACAAGATAGGAGAATTTGTTCTTTCATATTAGGGGTTAAAGAAGTTGAATATTGGGCAAACTAGTAGAAAATGTCAAAAGAGAGCACTAAATTAGGATTACATTCCATCAATTTCAATCACCTTTGGTTCATTCCATTGAAGTGTCGTGGTATTAAACAGCCAGAGAGACTGATCAGCAGAACCATTCTTTGTTTGTCCTCCATATACTAACATAGAATCCTATAATAAACAATATTAGAGATAAAAATTGCAATTAAAGCAGCTACACAATCAGGATCCACAGAACAAACCTAGACTGGGTAGACTGCTCAAATCCCTTCTAAAGGAAGGAATTGGAGAGGGTAAGCCAAGGGGGTGGGAGGGGGGCTGGGGGAGATATGACCGATTTTGATAGCAAGCTCAGGGTTTTGCCCCTCAACATTGGTAAACCAACAGAAACCTAGAGACTGCAGTCAATCTTTAACTGAAATCTACATAATAACAGTAACTACTTTATTTAAGTGTCAAAGTATTTATCACTACAGTGCTAATTAGGGACACTATAAATCAGTGAAATAAATGTCCAAACTGAACATAACACTATTTTGTTAAAAATCCAAACTGGCGGGAGGCAGACCAGATGGCTATTTACATAGCATGGCCTTGAATTTGAAAATGGGGCTACTGACAATACACCAGCTGTTTAATAACAAAGCTTTTACAACTCTGTGCTTTGGAGTCTTGTTAACTAAACCACAGCTGGACCACATTACATTGGTTGATTGGTAACTGATAATAAAGATGGCCTTCTTTATAGTAGAAATTCCTGTTTAATTTACTCACCGCGTAAAATACAGCAGAATGAAGAAATCTGCCACCAGGGACTCTACTTGGAACTTGATTAACCTCTACATGTGACCACGTATTAGTGCTGAGATTAAAACTAAGAAGATCGTTCAACAGTCCATGGACAAGAGAATAGCCGCCATAAACCAGCAGATACCCAGGGCCACGGACCATTGTGTGCCCCATACGAGCCAAGTGACTGACACTGATGTTAAGCTCAGGTACATCACTGAGAACCTCCCATAGGCCAGTACCTGGCGTTATGGTCTGATTACAGTCGGGGCCGGCAAATCCACTGGAGCAAACACAGCCTCCTATGATCTGTTGATTACAGTGTAAATAAACTGAACAAAAATGCAATAACTGAGTTTATTATAAAGACACAAGTGGTCTACTAGGAATTATATAGTAAGCTGAATTCTACATACATTTTGATTGGTTCTTACTTATGATCTATTGGAGGACAGACGCATAGATGAGGTCACCATTAACAACTTTTTGCTTCTTTATTATATAAAACAAATAGATTCCATGTTGCCGTGCGTCTGTTCAGTAATAGATCACAGAAGGCATCTAAATGTGGTAAGAACATCAGTGACACACTCGACGCCACTTTTTGTTCTTACCACATTTTGACGTCATCTGTGATCTATTACTAAACAGACACAAGGCAACATGGAATCTATTTGTTACCTAAATACACCACTCATAAAATTCATAGGACACCACATCCAGGACACAAGTGGTGTATTTTCCATATCCCCACTAGTGAGGATATTAATGATGACATTTCCTGCTTTTTCATGGTTGTTTGTGCAAACAGTCAGTGAAAAAGGGCTAGTGATAGATTCAAGAAGTTTTCTGAAGCCGACGTAAAATCCTTCACTTAGGAATGAGAAAGATCTGAAACAAAGAAAACTTCATACAACTAAAATTATTCAAGGAGTTCCTTTGCAAGTGACGGAAAAAGGAGAGAAATTAAAAAATTTCAGTCGCCAAATTGCAAGAATTAGCTAGTAATCAAGTTAAACTGTGGTCCTCTGTATGCTTATTGAATGGCGAAAAGATCATTGCATGATTATCTAAAATCGTAGGAGAAAGTTAGATTGCTACTTACAAGGTTACAATGCCCTTGACCTTTGGAGAAGCTACAGTTGTGTGGACACACTAGCTGGTCACAATTGACCCCTGTCCACCCCTCTAGACAAACACATTGTTCTCCATGTGATGTCACTACACATCTCTGGTTTCCTTCACAAAGCTCAGGGCACTTCTCCACATTGAACTTCGCACTGAATCCCTTGGACAAAGCACCAGGGCTTAGATTCGCCTTGACGACCACAACCATGTTTCCTAACGTGGCTGTTACCGAAATAAGTTTAGTAGCATTCCATCCACAGAATGAGCCAAGCTTGTAAAATGACTGCACTGATGGCTGACCCAATAAGAATGGTGGCAAACCATCATACACATCTACATGATCAGTAAGACAATTGATTTGGATCTCTTTAAACGTGAGCGTTATATGACCTCTGCTTCCCAACGAAGGTGGAGATGGGCCATAGACCACTTCATGGCTAGTGTTACTCACTGATGATATTAACCACAGACAGCTAGCTGCTGATTTGCTTGTGACACCTCTTCCAAGTTGAGTGGAGATGAAGCCTTTGGTGATGTTAGTGAGGATGCTTCGAGGGACACACTCATGAAAACACAAGCCACCATTCCTAGGATTAAGATGCCAGTTATTTGTATTATAATTCAAGACAAAGTAGTCAATGACATCAGTCTACAGTGTGTCAAAGAGTAGGCTCCATGAGAATTTGATAGATAACCAACAGTAAGTCATTGGTTATTAACAATACATGTACTTATTGTATAGCTGGCTCCGCGAGCGGGCAAGATGAGTCAAATCCTGCGCTATGATTGGCTACCCAAGCGGGCAAGATGGAGCTATCTTGCCCGCTCGGGATTACCAGTTTGCTCGTCCGCTTGGCATTGAAAGTTTAATCCAAACAACAATGCAATCTTTTCCTTGATTTTCTCGTTGATTTGGGGGAAAACGCTCACTAAAAAGTTCGGTAAACTCTCAACATTTACCTAAACGAAAGGAAAGAGAATGGAATCGTCCTGGTGTAGTGAAAATTTTGTTTCAGCTACAATGAATGTCGAAGAAGCTCACGTTTTTGATTTAGCCGCGTCTTGCTTGTTGTAAACAACAAAATCTTATCAAAGTTTCGCCCAGTTTTCTGATTTACCTGCTCTTTTTTTCGGCTTATGTTTGCATATAATCTCAAAATCTATTGTTTCATTCAAGAATTAATGATTGGAAGCCGAAAACTGTGTAAAAATGTTTATTATTTACGCCACCGCGCGATCGGCTGAAAATGGCGAGTTTGCCGGATTCTATTGAAATCTTCCCGCTCTTGCGAAAATCTAAATTTTTCGTTCTCAATAATTGTATACTCCGTTTCGGCCATTATAAAGTTAGAGCCCTAAGATAATTTAGGATTACTTGTTTTCCACGATTACATGCTAATCCAAAAATGCACTGAAAATAAATCTAGCACCGGCCGGCTATGAAGAATTTCTTTCCGAGTAGAGCAGTTTCATGTCCTGTTTTGTTTTGTTGTTGTAGTTTTAACTTGAAAGTAAAGCCATATAATAAATCCTTTATTGACCAAGGTTGTTTGGTCAAGATGGCTGGATATTGGCCTCTTTCTTGTTTTGCTTTTTTACGGACCTCGACTTCGTCTCGGTCCATAAAAACACAAAAAAAGAACTTGGCCAATATCCAGCCATCTTGACCTCACGCTTGGTCAATAACGCATATATACTCATTTCAGTATATCCCCATGGAGTTTGCGCCAGCAAATTTTTATCTGGCTAGTGACACAGGCATACTCGGAAAAAAGGAAATCTGAGTGCTCCTATCAGGAGTTGAACCTAAGACCTTCTGATTACTAGTTTGTATGCTCTGCCACTGAGCTACAGGAGACTCTGAATCTCCTTTTTTCAAATCTACATTTCTTCCAAGTTCTCAAAAGCCTGTCATTACCTATGACACTATTACATATGACTGGCCTCCTTTGTGTCTAAAATATTAATGGCAATCACTAAAAACTGTACCACATACTTTGGATCTCCAACAAGACCAGGCTCGCACTTATCACACTGATCCCCCATGGTGAAATCTGTACAGAAACATTTTCCTGTTGATATGTCACAAAGATTCTTGCTTGGATCACCATGACCATTACACTGGCACGGTTTGCACCCTTCAGCTGTGGTCGCATTCCCAAATGAGCCAGGGATACAGAGCTCGCAATGGTTTCCACGTGTATAATCTGCCAGAAACCAGATAAACATTAATAAAATTAACATTACACATTAACAAATGAAAACCACCAATACCACCACCACCATAATCATCATCATCATCATCATCCTCATCATCACCGCCATCATTAACGCCAAAACATAAATGAAATTATTAACATAAAGGAACTGAAATTTTAGCTATAACTGGTTGGCATCTGACTCTCTGTGAAAGCCCCATAAACATGATGCATAGTACAGTAACAACTCAATATTTTAATATTAAACAATGTACACTATGATTCCCCCTGCAACCCACTGCAGGTGGTGGTGATGACGATGAATGGAGAATAGACTTCTTTCAATAAACCCATTACTTAAGGCATTTCTTTCAAGCGGGAAATGCATTAAATGAAGTATCTACATAATTTTAAGTATGATACAAAACATGCTTACTTCTCGTCCAGGAAAACGAAATCAAACAGCTAACATTCTGGGCCCAGTTGCTCGAAGCATGGTTAGCACTAACCCAGGTTAAATACCATGACAACCTATAGGTTTTAATACCTCTCAACCAATGGTTAGCACTAACCATGCTTCGAGCAACTCAGCCCAGGTTTTCTCCCGGTCACACTTTACCTTGACACTTGTCACAAATACCAATGCCTTGTGGGCAATCACTGTGTCCATTACATCCACAATCAGTACTGCAGTTTTCACCCAACCAGCCGAGATTACAGTGACATGTATAGTCTGCACCACAAACTCCATGGATTCCACAGTCATGAAAGCACCTGAATGAAATAAAAAAAAGATGTAATCAGTAAAAAAAGTTTCAAAATGAAGTGGAGGTGAATAGTGATGGATCCGAGTTAAATATCCATCACTTTCACCGACACTGAGGGGAAATTATTGTTTTAGAATATACCACACAAGCTGAATAACTAAAAATTATTTCTGACAATATACCGACAAATGGTATGAAATTTTAGAATCTTGTGTGCCACGCAGTAAGCGATTCTTATTGTAGAAAGTTCCGTCTCGCTTTCTTGCAGACAAATAAAACTTTTGGAAACACGTGTTTAGTTCCTGCGGTGACATTTCTTTAATTTTTCTGTGAAACTCATCTTGTTGTTGAAATCATGCTGAAAAATATTAGATGTTTCATTGTTTTCATTGTAATTTTAGTGCTTGGCAGTTTTCATAAACAAGGGATTGCATTTTGATTCCTTTGTCGCCTTAGAATGTGAGATTGAAAAGATTAAATAACTTACCATTTAATGCCGTCAAACCAAACTTTGTTGCCATTCATGTATATTTTTTTTAACAGCTGCCTCGTTTAACGAAATAATTTCTCCTTAAGTAACCGTGGCGAAATGGGAAGCCATCTTGTTTCTCCTCGGCTGGTCGGAGGTGAATAGTACTTGGCTAATCACCTCCGAGCTAGCCAATCAGCGTGCGCGAAAAGTACTATTCACTTGTGTGGTATGTACTAATTAACAATTATTCCACGAGCGCGCGTTGGATATGAGATGATAGATAGCCAACGACGCGCGTAGCGCCGAGTTGGCTATAATCATCTCATATCCAGCAAGCGCAAGTGGAATAATTTTTTTATTAAAAACAACCGAGAAATATTGCTAGATCTTACTGATTTCGCAGTGCAAGAACGACCAGAAGGCAATTTAATGGTCGCCATTTCTCGGCCATGGTATAACTGCTCATATACCATGGTCGCTAAGCCAATCAAATCCCTCGAATTGCATTATACAATGATGTAGTTTTTAATAATTGGTTTTATTGACTGAGCTGATAAGGTAATTGGGCCACTGTAAACAGATTTGAGAGCTGACAGTTCAAATGCTTTCCATGGTGGGGGGCGGGGGAAATATGGATATTTTCCTCAACTGCACATTACAATAATAATTTATTACTTCTTACAACATTTTGGGGTTTTGTACATAAAAATCAAGACATAGATTTGGCTTACAGAAGGCTCAACTGTACTTAAAAAAAATGTTTGCAAATGGCCTGTTTCCGGGTTTTCCATGCAGACTTACGTTTTGTTGCACACCACTTTGCCATCTCCAGTGAAGCCTCTGTTACAAATGCAGTTAAATGAGCCTGGTAGGTTGACACAGGTTGCATTATGGTGGCACTGGGCAATACCCAGCTTACATTCATCTATATCTGGACATGCTGCATATGACCATACAGAGCTGCAAAAGGAAAATAACACAATAAATACAAAACCAGAGCATGCAAACACCTTACATCTCACTTCAGTACGATGCTCAAACAAGGAAAGATTTGTTATCAAAATCATTTGTCTGACAAAATTTGCAAAACAATCAAACAGCACCATAGTTATAACAAGATGCTCACTGGTAAAGTTTGTTTGAATGGTCACACTTCAGGATTTCATCAACAGAGCATCAACATCAAAAGTTAGATCCACCTTGTACAGCTGCACAATAAACAGCACCACAGGGAAGTACTGCTCAGTAGCTTTAACTGAATGGTCACACTTTAGGATTTCATCAATAGACTCAAAAGTGAGAATCACCTTGTACAGCATAATAAACAGCACCACAGGAAAGTACTGCTCAGTAGCTTTTATTTGAATGGTCACACTTTAGGATTTCATCAACAGACTCAAAAGTTAGAATCACTTTGTACAGCATAATAAACAGCACCAAAACATAGCAATAATAATTATTATTAAGAAGCCTTCCAACCGAGGATTATTATTTATATCCCTGGGCACACAAGATACGGCTACCTTCACTGATTTAACACTTAAATTTCTAAATGTCTGACCAAAAATAATGCACTTTGGAGTAAATAAAATATCAAGAATGCAAGTTGTGACTGTGATCTTGGGAAATTAGACCAAAACTACCAAAAATATAATTCTAGAAACATTTTTGGGGGTTTTCCCCTTTAACTCAAATTTGATTCTCATCAAATCTTCCTCATTTTAGGTACATGTATTCTTGATGCAGAAGTTGCTGGTCAAAGAAAGCTTGTCACGTAAAAACTTACGCCCCAACTGGTACAACTTGCAGGCAGTGATGGGTTTATAAAGAAAAAAGGGGTGGATTTTGTGAGAGACAAACCTTCCATTTGTTGGAAATATGGTTGGGCACTGTCCACTGTAAGGCGAGTTGAAATCCCCAGCAAAACATCTAAAAAAAGAGCCAGAAGAAATTGAGTTAAGTCACAGATGTTTCTCCTAACCTGTAGCCTTAGGCCACACCTTGGATGAAGAGGATTGGCAGGTACACTATACTTACATAAATCAGTAGCCTGTTACTGAACACTCACCAAGAAAAAACTACAATTTCACAGGTTTCAAACATATTTTCATCATCCTCTGGCAAACAAGACAAATCAAAAGTCTTTTCAACCTTAAGGACAAAAACACTCACAGATCACATGTGGTCTACAAAGGCGACTGTTCTTGCTGTGTTGATTACATCGGGGAAACCAGGAGAAATGTGGAGGTGCGAGTCGATGAACATTCGAACCCCTTTAATGACTCTGAACCTGTCTGTCACCTACGCGAGAATCAGACCCATTCTTTTAGTTGGCGAATACTTTGTACGGCCCAATCTTTTCACAAATACAGAATCATTGAAGGCTTCATGATCCAACAATGGAGCCCCAGTCTGAACAAACAAGTCCATTCTTACGTAGCGACTATCACCTAAAGCATATAAAATATGCATGTAGCAGACGGTGTTTTCACCCTGAGGATGACTTGATTAGTCGAAAACGTTTGATTTTTAATATCTTTTTAACTTTTTAGCCTTGTAAATAGTATTGTTATAAACTACAAATTTTAAGACTTATAATTTGAATTAAAATCTGATGTAATATTTCCTTGAGAAAATAAGTCACTTAGAACACATTCATTTGGCACTATTCCAGAACAGGAATACACAGAATAGGATATAATTAAATAAAATGTTCTTTGGGACCTATTCTGTTTTTGGAATAAACAGAATAGTATTCCATTCATTCTGTTCCTGATAGCAGAATATGGTTTTCAACAGAATTGCATTCTTTTAGGAACAAAAAACTGATCATCCATGTCTTTCTCTTTGCTAGTATAATCTGATTCTCCTTTTCCCTCTTCATCTCCTTTCTATTGTAATATTAATGATAATAAAAAAATACATATAATTAACTTTAATTTTGTTGCATAGCCTTATCTAAATCTGCGTTATTATGTAAAGTTAAGTTTTTCCATTTTCCAGCATGTTTATAATATATTGTAATTTTTTTCCATTATGTTCTCGTGCTTGTCTTGTCCTGCCTTGACTAGCTTTGTGGCTATTTGCGGGACAAGCCCATTATATCATCTGAATTTGTAAATAAATTGTTGCTGTTAACAAAGGATGCATGATTTTTCAAGCTAATGCAATGGTTAACTGCAGAGCTGTCAACTCTCCCGGATAATCCGGAAGTCTCCAGATTTTGATTTTCTCAGAACGCTCAGATGGAGCTAACAATGACATAAACACGAGGCATTGTTTTCTCATCAAGAGATAAAAGTCCTTGTGTAAGTGGCATCTGATTTGCTGTTCATGAGGTACAAAAATAATCTGATGTAGATGCCGCTAACAATAATATAAACATGAGGCATTGTTTTCTCATCAAGATATAACTCCTTGACTGTGTAACTGCCGTAGATGCGGCTAACAATAACATAAACATGAAGCATTGTTTTCTCATCAAGATATAACTCTTGTGTAACTGGTGTCTGGTTTTCTTTTAATAGATATGTTAAAAGGGTTCTACATTACTTTTTAGTTTCCGTAATGGATATCTCTGTAATGCGTGTCTTCAGATAAGACCTTTAGATGTCGTGCGTGTCAAAGATCATTCATTCCTGTGTTATCATTTGTGAAAGCAAGAGCAACCCACCCACCTCACCCGGGTTTAGGGTGTTGTCTCTTCAGTAGTATCACATTTGAATAAGCATCTGTTTACCCCATCTGCTGAGTTTGTTTGTGGTAGTAATTACACTAGTATTTGTATTTGAGACAAAAAGACATACTACCAGATTCAAAGTAAGAAAAGCTCTAAACAATAAGTTTGTTTGTATAACCTGTAAAGTCTATCGAAATTGGACGCTTATCAAATTTACTACCGGCGTTATCGTGCGCCAAGAAAATCGATCGTAATCCCAAGGTCTCCGAAAGCCGCTTCGGCATGCTTGTAAAATCACAAGCGGACCACCCTCTGTTTGTGTCGTGTAATGACTGTTTGCAACTCGATACTTTATATTCACGCGACACGATCGGTTGAAATTTTTACTGAGTAGAGATATTTAAAGACGCCTTTTACCTTTATGTTGAAAAAACGTTTCAAGGAAAGGAAATGTTGATTTAATCACGCGTGGTGTTTTTTTGCCATTCCGAGCCGTAGAAACCCTTCTCTGGCGCGTTTACTGTTCAACAGTGTTGCCGGCTCTAGTTCGGCCGGTACTAGAGTCTCAAGTCTCAAGTTGCAAACATTCATTACACCACACAAACAGAGGGTGGTTAGCCTGTGGTAAAATCTACTCTATCCATCAAACGGTAAAATCAACTCTATCCATCAAACCGATAACATAGTAGCTACTAGCGCATGCGCAGTAGCTACAACAAATTAAATTAAGCCAGGTTCTAGTTAGTTCCTGAAAGGGAAAGAAATCTACTTATGCAGATCCTCAGGAGTTATCCGAGCCTCAAATATGAATCTTCTGTTCTAAATAGCTGTTTCATGGTTGACGTACATTTATTTACAAAACGGGAGACTCTTGAAAAGCAAAGGAATTGCAATTTCTTGGAACTCAAGGTCTCAAACATTTCAAAACAAGTGGGAACTCTGTAAATAAAATTCCATAAAACTGCCAGTAATTCTACCTGAAGGTTTTCAATGACAATCTTGACCAACTATTCATCTCTGTTGAAGGTTTTAGAGCTACTAACCAAATACAACCTTGACCATTTCAATCTCTGTGGCCAGTTAGGCCCCGTGACCACTGAGCCATGCATAAAGTTAGAACAGTAACCACTTCCTGTGACTACCTTATAATTCATGGTAAGGTAAGGGTGACTATATGGAAGGTTAGGATTAGGGTTAGGGTTAGGGTTACGTGGGTGACTATATGGTACTTTACCATGAATTTCTTGCCCTACCTTCCAATCCGAGGATCATAATCATTTCCGCACCAGCCACATCTCACATCTGCCAGGCAGCTTTTACAAGTAGTGTGTTGACTGCAGTTAGAACACTGACGATCCACATGGCTACAGATAAAAGCATCATGCGCAATGAAATCAATGTAATCAAATAACTGAACAGAACTCAAGCAACCACCTGGAATTGCTATCTATAGGGGAGCAAGGATGGTGCGGTGGTGAGAGTACTCACCCCCCACCCCCCAAGGGGGAACAGGGATGGGCAGCAGTGAGAGCACTCGCCTCCCACCAATGTGGCTCGGGTTCGAATCCTGGACTCGGCGTCATATGTGGGTTGAGTTTGTTGTTGGTTCTCATCTTTGCTCTGAGAGGTTTTTCTCCGGGTACTCCAGTTTTCCCCTCTCCTCAAAAACCAACACTTCTAAATCCCAATTAGATCTGGAAAGTGTCCCTGATTAGTGCTCCATGCTTAATACATTGACACTTAAATAAGGTGATTTTTTTTATTATTCCCAGACTCAGCATCCTATGTGCCCTAGTTGCATAAGAAATACAAAATTACAGTTCCAAAAAACTCCTAAAAAAGTTCAAAATATGTTTCAGGAGTAATATTGATGTCATTTACTGGCAGCTAGACTTTCAAGGATTCGATCTTCACAAAAAGTACTTAAGAGTCTTCTTAGGTTGCATGTTACACATTACTTAGTAGGAAATGGCATAAATAAATACAATCTCCGATTGGTTGAAAGCAGTGTTTTATAAGTATGTAACTTTCTAGAAACATTGTATAGTTTCAATAGTGTCATTTTCTAAAAAGAAATACGAAAAAAGAATGATTGATCACTTCAAAGCAATCAACAACACCATAGTTACTATCATGACAACACACACCTGTCAATCCAGTGAGAACACTGTCCATATGGATAGCGTGATGTGTATGTCCCAAATACAAAACAGGTCTGAGTCTTGTCACACCAAGCACACCCGATAGTGTCACTTAAACAACTGTCACAAGTTTTGCGACTACAACAGACAAAAACATACTATGTGAAGGGCTTGTAAAGTGAGGTATACCAGTTATAAGTGTTTTGTAAAGTAAAAAGAGCTCATATCCACTAGCAAGAATGTTAATCAAATTCTTGTGACACATCGCAGGGCTGTCAACCTCACACATCTTCAAATATGGAGAACATGACTTCCCAGGCAAATCGCCGTAAAGAAGTGTCATCAAGGCCAAATTCACGGGAAGGGGGGGGGGGGGAGGGGGGGGGAGAAGGCAACGTACATTAACCACTAAAAAAAAACTGCTAAACATTTAAGATTTCCTTGTAAGAGATTCGAGCTTGGGACAAATGGCAAACTTCGCCAATTATCCGGGAGATTACAGACATAAATCTGGAGAAATCTGGAGACCAGAAGATACGCCTAAAAATCTGAAGATTACAGACATAAATTTGGAGACCGGGAGATACAGTTCAAAATCTGGAGACTCCCGGATTATCCGGGAGAGTTGACAGCCCTGCATCGTCTTCAGGACTGTAAAATGGGGTACTTAGCAATAGCAATGGCAACGCCAATGGGAACACTACAAACAATAGGTTTAATGAGCAAAAACAATCACTCTTTATTATGTATTTTGGTACATTTCTTTGCCTTCCTTTGCAAAACAGAACATGAAATGACCAAATTAAAGGGAAAGTATCATGGGGTTTTGGATCTCTATTGTTAAAAATGATGAAGCTACCAAATAATTTTTTACAATAACTGTCCAAATTCCTGCGCGCTGATAGGTTCGTAGGTATTGTCTATAAGAGTACAGACAATAAAAATGACGTCAGATGTAACGCGCGCGCTTTCTCAACGAAAAAAAACAGCCAATTCCACTCGTACTTTTTCCATGTTATTGTAAAACACAAATCGACGGCAGTTTTCTATGGTCTATACTCTTATAGACCATAAAATGACGCCATAAAATGTCCAAAACTTGGCAGTGAAACCACTCGCCTGCGGCTCGTGGTTTCACTTGAGTTTTGAACATTTTTTGACGTCCTTTTATGGTCTATAAGAGTATAGACCATAGAAAACTGCCGTCGATTTGTTAACTAGAATGACGAGAGGAAAGAAATCAACTCAATTCTTGAAAGGAACAACTCGTGATCTGTTGTAGCACATTTTTGAGACAAAAATGTGAGAACTTGAAAAACATTAGCCTAACATTTTTCAAGTTTCAATCCATTCCCACCTACTCTGTGTCTGGCAAGAGGCACTAATCGACAGTTTTATTGCACTGGGGTGATAATTTATAACAAACTTGAAAATTACTTTGTTGTTTCTGCTGACAGACAAACATTTTTGGGTTTTGAAATGACAGCAAATTTGCATGATACTTTCCCTTTAAAGGTTTTTACAAGAAGGTGAGCATAAGACAATGAGTTTTTCATTCTTTCATTTATTTTATTTCTATTTATTTACGAGCAGAAGAAAAAAGAATTACAGAAAAAATGGCAAGAGGGCTTAAAGAAGAAGGCTTCCTCATTGTAGTGCTGCTTAATGTAACTAATATGTTTCCTATGAATATAGTTCCTGCCTGATACTTTGCTCACATTGCTCACTAACTACAAGTTATGCAAGTTGAAATAATAGACAAATAGCTCATGACAAATGAGACAAGTTTATATTTTCAAGTGATTTTGTTGTTAGCACTCTCGTCATCACTGCTTAAGGGGGGATTTCACCTAAACACCATTTTTCCACCATGCTTGAATGGAAATATCTCGTTCACATTTCAAGCAATCCAAAAACTCTACAATCATACTGTGAATCTGTGTTGTGGGATGTTTTGTGAATTTTTGGGCGATTTTTGGGTATATTTCAGGGGGGAGATAGTTTTTCTAGAAGGATTGGTAAAATTAAGAGAAATAAGAAATATTGAAGATTTGGTGAAGTTTTAAAATTAGAATTTGTAGTTAATAATTAATAGACAGACACCAAGTTAGTCCACTAGCAACCTGGGGTGCTCTTCTGTGGGTATCAACTGTCTGTTGGTGTTCCAAAAATCATTTTCTTTCTTCTATCCCTTCTTAAAACCTCTTTAAATTTTATTCAAATTTAGGTGAAATCCCCCCTTAAGTTCCCCATTATCTTTGCCTTTCCCTCCCCTCTCTGCCTACACATTAGAACAAAGCTGGTTTGAACAAATGAGGAACAAAAAAGAAAGAGAAGTCACCCACACAATATTTCAAGCAGACTTCAATAACTTGCACCTCTGTGATGAGTTCAAAGCAAGTGATTCTCACCTTAAGCAGGGGCCGTTGCAGTTCTCAATTAATTTCTGCAACAATACTCCTCGACGATAACAGCCAAGCTGACTTGCAAATTTTACGATTTGTGCACCCCAGACACAGGAAGTATCCTGGAAACACAACAAACAAATTATTTATTAATTAAGGAGGCTGGTGAGAGTTTTTCATTGTTGCTCGTGGCCCTGTCTCTCCCACATCGGTCTGGTCAGCCACGAGCGTGCCTGCAGTCGACAACAACATGGACAAACCTCATAAATCTTTCGCTATGCCATGATTGAGTGTTTGTGAAATGATGAAAGATTACAAAAAAAATTGTATCTGATCATGTGGACAAGCTAGATAAACAGAAGAAGAAGAAGATACTGCGGGCATCCCATGTCAAGTGTTCAGTCAGGCATCTTTTTTTTTTTTTTTCCTTCGTTGTAGCTTCAAATCTGCACACTAATTTATGCATTAAACTCTGCTCTCTCCTAGAAAGGATCTATTATCCTAATTGTCTTCAATAAAAACAGCCCAATGAAAATCCATTTCCGGCACCTATATCATGAGGGAGGGTCCCACTCATCCCTTCCTGTGTGACGTCAAATCATCATTTGGTTTATTCATTTAACCTGGATTAAATTCTGCTCTCTCCTAGAAGGGATCTATTGCTCTGATTGTCTTCAACAAAAACGGCCCAATCAAATCCATTATCGGCGCGTATATCATGAAGGAGGGGACCCACTCATCCCTACCTGTGTGACATCAAAGCAAATCATCATTTGAAAGGTTGTTTTTGTTCAATTGCGGCCAAATGTATGAATTTAAGACTCTGATCTGCTGTTTTCAGAAAGAAAACAAACCTTTTTCAAGAGTTAAATTGAAAATAATAACTTCTAAGTAGTACTCGACAGTTTAACCTACAACCAAAAATAATATTCCCATGTAACCATAGTACCTGATTACAAGAAGAGCAGTCCATGTGGTCTGAACAAACAGTGCATTCTGATGCATTCAATATAAGATTCTTCTGATTTCCATCACTGTCAAGACAAGCTTGAGTATTACGTGACATACATGTAGTCACACACCACCCACAGGCTGCATCCGTCATGCATGCAAGACAAGACTTGTAAACAGAACAATCTGAGGTGGCGTATGGTTGGAGGTATTGTCTGGTTAAAGGCTAGGAAACAAACAATCAAGCAGTGAGACTATTAAGCGGCCTTCACATAGCATGACACTCTGCTTCTACTAATACCAACTACTTATCTATTTTTTTGTGTGTGTGTTGGTCACCCACCCCAGACCTTAAGGTTTCACTCTGTCAAAGTATTCGCAAGTTCAAGTCCCAGCAAGGGTGGAGAGAAAAAATTTTATACCAAATCAGGGGTCTCATTAGAAGGCGGGACCTAGGTACCAGTACCAGGATACACAAGAGTCAGTACCTGCCTACTGAACTCAAGTGTAATTTTCTGCCCAGATACTCTCTTATAGGTGCCACCCTACTTCAAACCCCTGCCAAATAGCAGAAAACACACTGGCAGCCCTACCTCACCATCTGATTATATCAAGTGTAATTAAATACATTAGAGACAGAGTAAGCCGGTATGGATTGAAACTTGAAAAATGTTAGGCTAATGTTTTTCAAGTTCTCGCATTTTTGTTTCCAAAATGCGCTAGAACAGATCACGAGTTGTTCCTTTCAAGAATTGAGTTGATATCTTTCCTCTCGTCATTCTAGAATTATTTGGCAGATGGTTGAAGGTCTTATTTCATCATTTTTAACAAAAGATACCAAAAGCCCCATGATACTTCCCATTTAATGTATAGATCGTATGTTTTTATTTTGGCGAGAAAAGAGCTTGCTTTAAAAGGCTCCTCCAGATTAGGATTGTGGTCCAAATTAGCAGAGATTTTGCACAAAATGTAAGGAGAAAATATGATGAAGGAAAGCCTGAGGGTGTTCCAAGCTTGTTCACATATTTTTTTGGTGGTCTGAAGTCATTTGGCTGTTAAAATCGCTACCCTCGAACAAGTGCCAGATAGTAAGACACTCAAAGATATGACTTTCCAAGAAGAGTAATCCACTATGATACTATTTCATCAATAACTTTAACAAAACACTGACCCATGAACTTACCTTTGTTGCTGTAAAAGGAGAACGGTCCCACTCAAAACTGAAGACTGTGTCAACTTCTGTAACATTCTTGTTAAGTTCTGCCTTGACAAAGTACTTTTTGCCCTCTGCTGGTGAGGGGAAGAGGTCCTGATTGGTGCTGCGCTTAGCTTCTTTATTGCATGAACCTTCCGTACCGGTTTTACAATCGGCAACCAGCTCCTGATAGGAACAGAAAATGTGATGTTATCAGGTAAGTGATTCCTGGGAAAGAAGTGGAATGACAGGATACCAAGCATGAAGTGACTAGGGATATTGCTACTCCCCCCTGGATGGGATGCTAGTCCATCACAGGATACCCAGCACGAAGTGACTGGGAGTATTGCTACTTCTCCCTGGATGGGATGCTAGTCCATCACAGGATACCCAACATGAAGTGACTGGGAGTATTACTACTCCCCCCTGGATGGGATGCTAGTCCATCACAGGATACCCAGCATGAAGTGACTAGGAGTATTACTACTCCCCCCCTGGATGGGATGCTAATCCATCACAGGATACCCAGCATGAAGTGACTAGGAGTATTACTACTCCCCCCTGGATGGGATGCTAGTCCATCACAGGATACCCAGCGCAAAGAGACTGGGAGTATTGCTACTCCCCCCTGGATGGGATGCTAGTCCATCACAGGATACCCAGCATGGAATGACTAGGGGTATTACTATCTCCCCACTGGATGGGATGCTAGTCCATCACAGGATACCCAGCATGAAGTGACTAGGAGTATTACTACTCCCCCCTAGATGGGATGGTAGTCCATCACAGGATACCCAGCATGAAGTGACTAGGAGTATTACTACTCCCCCTTGGATGGGATGCTAGTCCATCACAGGATACCCAGCATGAAGTGACTAGGAGTATTACTACTCCCCACTAGATAGGAGGCTAGTCCATCACAGGATACCCAGCATGAAGTTACTAGGAGTATTACTACTCCCCCCTGGATGGGATGCTAGTCCATCACAGGATACGCAGCATGAAGTGACTAGGAGTATTACTACTCCCCACTGGATGGGATGCTAGTCCATCACAGGATACCTAGCATGAAGTGACTAAGGGTATTACTACTCCCCACTGGATGGGATGCTAGTTCATCACAGGATACCCAGCATGAAGTGACTAGGAGTATTACTACTCCCCCCTAGATGGGATGCTAGTCCATCACAGGATACCCAGCATGAAGTGACTAGGAGTATTACTACTCCCCCTTGGATGGGATGCTAGTCCATCACAGGATACCCAGCATGAAGTGACTAGGAGTATTACTACTCCCCACTAGATAGGAGGCTAGTCCATCACAGGATACCCAGCATGAAGTTACTAGGAGTATTACTACTCCCCCCTGGATGGGATGCTAGTCCATCACAGGATACGCAGCATGAAGTGACTAGGAGTATTACTACTCCCCACTGGATGGGATGCTAGCCCATCACAGGATAACCAGCATGAAGTGACTAGGAGTATTACTACTCCCCCCTGGATGGGATGCTAGCCCATCACAGGATACCTAGCATGAAGTGACTATAAGTATTACTACTCCCCACTGGATGGGATGCCAGTCCATGACATCATACCAGGCATGAAGTGACTAGGAGTGTTACTACTCCCCCTGGATGGGATGCCAGTCCATTACAGGATACCCAGCATGAAGTGCCTAGGAGTATTACTACTCCCCCTGGTCCATCAAAGGATACCCAGCATGAAGTGACTAGGAGTATTACTACTCCCCCTGGACAGGATGCCAGTCCATCACAGGATACCCAGCATGAAGTGACTAGGAGTGTTACTACTCCCCCTGGACAGGATGCCAGTCCATCACAGGATACCCAGCATGAAGTGACTAGGAGTATTACTACTCCCCCTGGACAGGATGCCAGTCCATCACAGGATACCCAGCATGAAGAGACTAGGAGTGTTATTACTCCCCCCTGAATGGGATGCCAGTCCATTACAGGATACCCAGCATGAAGAGACTAGGAGTGTTACTACTCCCCCCTGAATGGGATGCCAGTCCATTACAGGATACCCAGCATGAAGTGACTAGGAGTATTACTACTCCCCCTGGATGGGATGCCAGTCCATCACAGGATATCCAGCATGAAGTGACTAGGAGTATTACTACTCCCCCCTGGATGGGATGCTAGTCCATCACAGGATACCCAGCATGAAGTGACTAGGAGTGTTACTACTCCCCCTGGATGGGATGCTAGTCCATCACAGGATACCCAGCATGAAGTGATTAGGAGTATTACTACTCCCCCTTGGATGGGATGCTAGTCCATCACAGGGATATGCATTATGAAGTGATTAAGAGTATCACCACTACCTCTGGATGTGATACTAGCCCATCAACACGTTACTTCCCTAGCATTTAGTCACTCAGGTTCCCTAACAGTTTGCCATTAATACACTCCTGGGTGGAGTGAAGCAATGTGAGATTAAGAGGGGGAGAGAAAGGATGATAAGCTTCATATTTGTTTTATAGACCCTATGCAAAAATGGCTGGCACTTTAAGATTTTTTTGGTGCATTCAAATTGACCTTACTAACCTTATTCTTGAATTCAAAAAATCAAAAGAATATTTCACCTTGAATGAGGCTAGTGAGGCTTAGGTGAATGAAGACAAAGGAATATTAAAATGTCAGCCATTTTTGCATAAGATGTATAGTATGGAAACTGGGTTACATTCCAGCAGAATGGGCCACCCACAAACTGAAGGTTCGAAGGGCAACTTTACCTTTTTCTTACCCTAACATAATAATAATAATAATAACAATAATAATAATAATAATAATAATAATAATAATAATAATAATAGCTAGAAATATAGCTATCTAAAAATAAAGAGTAAAAAGGTAAGATCGACAAAAGAGTCTACATGTTACTAATAAGACGTCTAAAAACTAAACAAAACATACAAAATTTATAAAGTTAATAATTATTATTAATATACTTACAATGTTAGCTTCTGTATCATCTGTACTGATCCACAGTTTAGCTTCACTGTATCTTGTATTGACCAGAAGAAGCAACTTCCATGATGCTGTTATGTACTTGAAGGGATATATAAACCCGATAAGCTGAGTCCTATGCACTTCTTGCACTGAATCTGGAAAAACTTTAATTGCTTGCAAAATTGTGACTTCGGACTTTGAGGCAATCGTAACACCATCCGGAAAAGAATAATTTTGAACAGCTTTGTTTCGAACAACTGTAATTCCTGGTGGAAAATCACTGCTCTGACATTCATTAAGTGATGTGAGAAATTGTCCTGCACTTCCCCACCAACCTGTGTCATTGGTTCCGTTTTGACAGGCACCTATGGGAGACGCTATTGGATAGCATCTGCTGTCCTGTACACACCAACCACAGTGTGTCCTGCCAAAGGATAGACAAGAACTACACTGTGTATACACGGCACACTGGCCTGGACATGTGCCAACTGAGAGAGTCACTGCACAACTAGCTGACTTATTCTGGCATTTAGATACAGCACTGCACCAGCCACACTCGGGATCATCCATACAGGTACTAATACTGTAACCACCACAATGACCTCCAACAGAACTTTTCTCTGCCACAGAAATTGGTAACTTATATCCTAGGACGTCACCCAGCGGCACCCCACTGAAGCCTCCCACTACTAACATGACTCTACCATTCCGCAACACAGCACGGTGTGAAAACCTCCCCCGTTGTGGATTAGAGGAATTAGAAGATAGGGTTACAAATATTGCTTGTGGAATCCATTTCTGACATTTTAGGTGAAAAAACAAGGGCTTGTTTTCATAACATAATTCTTCCTTGACATGTTCGTGGATATTTCCACCTATATTGGATGAACAAAGCAACACATTAAACATTTTACTTTTCACTTTACTGTTAAGGATGAAAATTTCTGGGCTCAGTGGTGGATCTGTAACTACTGTAAGTAAGTGGGGTTTGGAGTAAAGAGGGTTGGGAACCTGGGGGGGTTACTCCCTTGTAAGCGGCTACTGGGGATGTGCCGCTGGATGGGGTCGCATTTTCACGACTGGATTGACTAGAATGGGGTCGCACTTTTTCAGATTTTTGGGGTGAGAAAATTCTATTAAGTAGGGATTCAAAATGGTCTCGGTTAAAAAGTTCAGAAAGTTGTTGTTTATTAAATGTAACAATCACCTCGCATTACATTCCGTTCTCGAAAGTAGATGCATAAATAGAAAGTGACTTAATTGGGATCGCGAAAATTACATTTTCCCAAAAAGTGACTAAGATGGGGTCTATAACTGGCCACAAAATAGCCTATAGTGGGGCAGGGGCTCTGAGACGCCAGCGGCACATACCCAGCAAAACTTAACTCAAGTACCCCCCCCCCCCCCCCCGGGGTTAGGAAGCAGGGGAGCAGGGGTGAAAATATTCACAATCAAACTAGTTAGCAGCCTTTAAGGCTGTGCAGAGTGGCTGGTAGGCTAAACAAGATATTTAATGCTACAAGTTGAATGTTAGTGTACCAAAAAAAAAAAAAATCTGCAAGATAAATGTAATGAGCATTGGCAAAACAACATGACCCCAAGTGAAAATTTGTTTTACCCTATTGTGAAAACACACTAACAATCAAATCTATTTGGAAAAATCAGTAAATAAATTTGCCTTTCTTTAAGACTAAATAAGGGAAGAGTTACTTTCCCCCATTCGATCACATTACAGGATTGGATGAAGAATTTTAGGGATTGAATTAAGAAATTAAGGGGATTGGATTAAGAATTTTTTCCATCAACCAAATTGCTTTTTTACCACTGACAACAGATAGTTCTTTTCAAAGGTTAGAACTCAAAACTTCACGACTGACTCCATGGCTTTGTTTCAGGAATTCACTTGAGTGTCTTTGAAAACAGAAATATATGTGTTTTTGTTTTAGTTAGTTATAATGTATCAGTCAATTTCAACAGTTATTACACCCATTTTGAAATCACTGGTGATCCTGGCAATCTGATTGGCTCTTAGCAGTGCAATTTATTCCCAAATTGCACCATTTTTGCTCTAAATCGCATCCTTTTTTTAGCCCATCAAAATGGAAATGAAGTAACAAAAATGCAACTTGTGATTTCAAATCAAACTCGCGCTGCGCGCTCGTTAGATTTTGAAATCACGCGTATGATTTCAGACCAAATTGCACTCCACTCAGTTCAATTACCATTATTATCCATACCCCAGTGCAGTTAAAAAAGACATTGATTTTTTTTTGTTTCTGGGCTTGCCTTGATTCTAATGAAAGCTCATTCACGCCTGACTAACTCTGTTAAGTCCTTTTTCTCAGCACTATGGCTTTTGATCGTCTGTTCTGTGGATCGACCAACTTGTTCTCGTTTATGTCCTCCTCAAACATAGTTAATAAAAAATTAATTCCCCTTTACTGATAAACTTAACATTGAAATGAAGTGACAGTGTTGGATGGTGAAAATAAAGTCATCAGTTCAGTTCAGTGCAGTTCAAATCATGAGTCTGTCAAGTGCCCAGGGGAAGACTAAAAATGCTCTTCTAATGCCTAGGCATTAGTGGCAACCCAGCATTTGTAACCCAATGGTTATGTCAGGTTACCAGTACCCCTGCTTTTCTTTCTAAGCTGTTTTTGTTTTAATGTAAATACTTGCAAAAAAAAAAGGAGGGGGGAATAAAGTGTTGCGTGCTAGGAGGATAGGCATTGCTGAAATTGCCTGATGCATAAAGTACTTATTGTGCAATTCCAGAAAAAATCCATACCCACCCCATGGAAGGTCATTGGAAATTCCTAGGGGGAGGGGGGTCTTAAAAGTAATAATTTTAGAAGCAAGTATGAAACTAAACTGGAATTTCCTGGGGGACGGGGGTGCAAAACAAAAAACCTTCCATGGGGGGAGTGTGGATGTTTGCCCTTTAGTTCTTACCATAAATGATCATGTAGTCTCCAACTAAAACAGCCGAGTGAAATGCACGACCTCTAGGCCTGGCTGCGATGTTTAATTCTGTCCACACATGAAGATCAAGATGAAATGCAAGGAGCTTGTTTGAACGAGCACTGCGCCTTGGTGTCTCAGGTACAAATCCACCAAAGAAAATAATGGAGCGCATATATGGATAATAAACTGCTGAGTGTCCTAGAACGCGCAAGTGGTGCGGATTGCCTTGTTTGTATGACACCTTCATCCACCCAATTTGGCTTGATAACGAATACGAGTACATATCAGAAGAGAATGGATCACTGGAGGTACGACCTGTTGTTTGAAAACACAAAATTTATTTAAAATAATAAGTTAAATAATTTTTTGTGCTCAGAGCGCAATAAAACTTTAAAATGTGGAATATTCTTTTTGCTCGGCTCAACTAAACTTCATCAGCCACGTTAAAAGATGTGAATGTTAACAAGGGTTATATCAAGTTCATTAGGGTCTAAAGGGGCTAAAATGATGTCATAGATGTTGGCTAATTCAAAGTCATTAAATCTTTAATTTAAAGAGGGTTTTTGTAACTGGATCTCAATTGCCTCCCTTATGAGGCATTCGAACATGTTGCTTTTCCATGGCAAGAACTTTTGTTTTGCTGGAATTCATTGAGTGTCCCATGGAACAACCTACTCCCAGTTGGCTTGATAGCTCAGTTGTTTGAGCACTGCAGTGGAATTGCAGAGGTCATGGGTTGGAATCCCTGTTCAAACCTGAATCTTTTCATCCCAGGCCTCTATTTTTGCAGCTGCTTAAAGGGAAAGTATCATGCAAATTTGTTGTCATTTCAAAACCCAAAAATGTTTGTCTGTCAGCAGAAACAAAGAACAAACAAAGACAGTTTGTTATAAATTATCACCCCAGTGCAATAAAACTGTCAATTAGTGCCTCTGGCCAGAGACAGAGAAGGCCGGTATAGATTGAAACTAAAAAAAAAGTTCAGCTAATGTTTTTTAAGCTCTTGCATTTTTGTTTCCAAAACGCGCTAGAACAGATCACGAGTTGTTCCTTTCAAGAATTGAGTTGATCTCTTTCCTCTCATCATCCTAGAATTATTTGGCAGCTGATTGAAGGCCTTATTTCATCATTTTTTACAAAAGATACCAAAAACCCCATTATACTTCCCCTTTAAGGTGTGCACATAACTGCGAAGATCGCTCATTTATCAATATAGTATGCTATAACTAAGTCCACTAATACATTTTTAACAAATTACTAATTTACTTATTTTAATAAAAACTTACCACCAAAAATATAAAGTTTGTTATCCACCAAAGTAGCTGTATGTTCAGTAACAGGAAGAGGTTTAATGACTGAATTCACCGCAAGCTCTGTCCATTTATTAAGAGTTACATTATAGAGCCAAAGATCATTCTTTAGACTGCCATTGTGTGATTCACCACCAAACACCACCATGCTATCAAGATACAGGTTTGCAGAGTGAGAAAAGCGACCAACCTAAAACAAAGAAAAAAGATTGCGGTGAAACTAAGCCTGTGAAACCATTCCATCCTGAATTTTTGTCACACTTCCTTTAAGCAACTGCGTAAGTTGCGTTAAAAAATGCAATGGTCCTTTATCAATATGTATTTAATGCTTCATTCGCAGTTAATAAATTATAATAAATTTTCATGTAACACAAGAAGGTGTGTTTCATCAGATATCCAAACACTGAGAAGTAGGTTCAAAAAACGAGGCGCAGCCGAGTTTTTTTTAAACAACTTCGAGGTGTTTGGATATCAGATGAATCACACTTTTGAGTGTTTGATATGGTTTCTCAAATGATCAATAATTCTTGGAGACATTCAAGGCTAAAGTTGGCAAAAAGTTTATGGTAATTAGGATCACATATCCAGACCACGATCACAGTAGTCATTTTCTTTGTTTTCTCTTGATGAATTATTAATACGTTTGAGAAATATTTTCATATATTTATACGATCACAGTAGTCATTTTCTTTGTTTTCTCTTGATGAATTATTAATACGTTTGAGAAATATTTTCATATATTTATTTTCATATATGTCATTTGATGTGGCTAAATGTAATTTGAGCAAACTTAAGCTTGAGCCAATTATTCAAGTAGACTTACAGGTTTTGGGGCACCGGGTTGAAGAGCACTCCACTGACTTGTGGTAAAATTGAACTGAAGCAAGTCATCAAACACTTTGCTTAAGGAATAGCCTAAATAAAAAGACAATTAACACAAAAAAATTTAAATGACTGCACAAAGCAAACATGGAAAGCTACAATGTAAGACATGGCACATACCAGGGATGTGCAGCAGTTGAAAGAATGATGGACCAATTGACTAACAGGCTGGCTGACTGACTAACTGACTTAGAGACTGAATCACTAAGTGGAGCCGACCAACACACTGCCTGGCCGGTTGGCTGGCTGGCTGACTGACTTACAGACTGAATCACTGAGTGGAGCTGACCAACAGACTGCCTGACCAGTTGGCTGGCTGGCTGACTGACTTACAGACTGAATCACTGAGTGGCTGGCTGGCTGACTGTCTGACTGACTGACTGACTGACTATCTAACTAACTGACTGATTGTTTGATTGATTGATTGATTGATAGATTGATTGATTGATTGATTGATTGATTGATTGATTGATTGATTGAAAAAGATGCTACAGCTGTATTGTGCAATCAACCTCAGAAGAAAAAAAATTGTTCGAACAGGAGTTGGGCCCATGACCAGGACCGCATGCACACATATCACAAAGATGCTCTAATTATTGAGTTAGGTTACATTAGACTCTGGGTTAGTTGGGCCATTTACTAGCAGCATCATATGAGAAATAATCCCAGCATACTGCTAGGATCATTGGTGTCACGAGGAGCTAAATATGTGGAAATACACAGAAAAATTACACACAGTCTACTGAACAGATTATTTTCCTGCTCAGGAAACATAAGTATTGATGAAAAAAGTACTGACTCAGAATAAATAGATTTTCAGAACAAAATATTTCAACGTCTTCTTCAAATGATGGATAATCACGTGACTGATTAGCAAGATCAAATGACTGAAGAAGATGTTGAGATAACGTTTAAACATTTTGTTCCAAAAAACTATTGCTCTAAGTCATTAATTTTTTTCCTTTGTTAATAAATTTGTGTGGAGCTAAGCTGTGCAAATTTGAGCGATTATCATTAATTAAATAAAGATTATAACCTAACTGTTTGTTCTTTGTATCGTTTGTTTATAATTATATATTGTTGAAAGTGTCCATGCTGATGCCTGGCAACAGTGCAAACAAAGTTTGAATAACGCCAGACAAAGGGAAGGTTGCTAGCCAGCAACAGGTTGGAAGACAGGCTGGTGTCAGACGCAACTCATGCTTATTCATTGAGGGCTGAACGTGTTTATTCATCAAGAAGTGAAAAATGTTTACTATTAGTGAAACACGACC
Organism: Pavona decussata; assembly: GCF_977016875.1. Taxonomy (NCBI): domain Eukaryota; kingdom Metazoa; phylum Cnidaria; class Anthozoa; order Scleractinia; family Agariciidae; genus Pavona; species Pavona decussata. Next base: position 1,422,797 of record NW_028145860.1, on the reverse strand, counting down.
AAATCGTGCAAATGAACCACAGGAGGACGGACAAGGGCCAAAACAGATTTGCCAAGGGAGATTAAACAATGAAACTCAGCGCGAGCAGCGAAGAAGAAGAAGACATCAGAAAACCACAGAGCAAAGACAAAAGACAACATGACTTCAAATCAACTGTCCACCCAGCCCTAGTTTCGCGATGTTTTGCGAGTCACATATTTCTAGTTTATCATTAATTACATGAAGATTATAACCTAACTGCTTGTTCTTTGTATTGTTTGTTTGTTTTTGCCTTATACTGTATCCTGAAAAGACATACTGTACAAACCTCCAAAGGCAAGCAAAGTGTCACTTTTCTCAATATAGACAACAGAATGGGCTATCCTGGGAGTAAAAACTGAAGATGTTGATGAAATGTCAAACCATTTGTTGGAGTCAGCATCAGTCAGAGTGGAAAGAGAACAAGACTCGCCAATGTAACCCTGATTGCACTCACAATGCCACTGTGCCCCCTGTAAATTATGGATTAGGAGGAGACCAATAAATATTAACAACAAAAAATACAGTACATCTAACACAAATGTTCAAGAATGTTAATTAGAAACTGAAACAAAAAAACATACTAATTTAATGTGGCTAAATGTAATTAAGCAAGGTTAAAATCGAGACAATGCCAGTCAACGGTGGCCTCTATGTGGCTCAGGGGTTAGCCACAAGTTGCTGATGAATCCCAAAAAAGTTGCCGATAAAAGTGTCTAAAAGTTGCCAAAAAGTTGCTATTTTTTTCAAAAAGTTGCTGTAAAATTGGCAAAGTTTTTCGGCTTTTTGTACCCTTTTTGGGTGTTAAAGATTAAAAATTCGCACATTGCTTCTTATCAAAACTTTATTTGTCAAAGTTCGATGATAATATCAGAGGTTCTTTCCATTTCACTTGTTTAACAAATAGTCTATCAGAATGACATCACAAAAATCAACCCATGGGGGATGGGGGGGGGGGGGGGGGGGCCTTAGGCCCTAATTATTGTATTTTAGAATAAATTGAATAAATGTCTATCGAAAACTGACCAATGTGGCTCAAAACGTGAAGTGGCTTCAAAGAACCTCACAAAGCCCAAAGTTGCTGAAAATTCTAAAAGTTGCCAAAAATCCAAAATTCGAAAAAAGTTGCCGAAAATCTCAAAAGTTGCCGAGCAACGTGTGGCTAAGCCTATCAGGGGCGACCTTTGAGTTCTCGGTTTCATATGAAACCGAAAGAAAGATCAATAACACAAAATTCTTTAAGAAAAAGTGGGTACTATCCCCAGTTTAATGTGAAGAATTACATTACACATAAACTTTTGTGTGGTATTTTCATTCATAAGTGCAACTGTAACCTATCGTAAGTCTCTTTTTTTTTCTTTACTTCGTTAGTAACAGCTTTTAATTTAATTTTAATATTGCAACTATTGTGTAACTGTATATTGTAAGTGTCAGTAGAAGCATTTAATTTAATATTGTTTCTATTATGATAGTATTAGTAGTAAATTTGAGTGGAATTGTTATTCATTGTAAGTCTAAAAAATAGTCATACCTTTGTCAGTAGTAGCATTTAATTTAATATTGTAACTATTATTATTATTATTATTATTATTACTTTTTTGTAATTTAGGTTAGTATCTTAAGTTGGTATGGTTAGTATTGTAAGTAGAGTTTAGTATTCTATAGTTAATAAAAAAAAAAAAAAAAGAAAAAAAAAAAAAGGCCTTTGAGTTCTCTAGTGGGGGCGCCTCATGGTCTGCTTTGCATTCACTTGCTTGTTGGCTGTGAGTAACGTCATTAATAGCCTGCTTAATTTCCAATCCTTTTCCCTCTCTACCCTCCCCTCCCTTTGGTAAGTAACGGGTTCAGTAAGTTTTCCACTGATTGAGTTCAGTGTGGAGGTGCCGTTGGTGGTAGCCGCTCGCAGAGTTGCCATGCATACCTCCTTTCCTGTACCTGATTGTTACCCAGCTCCACCAACCTTTAAGGTGGCCGAATACAGTTTTTTAGTGTACAGGTGTTAGAAGACATTATTTGCAAACTATGTATTTCTGGACGTTCAAAATTGGTATGGTGTAAGACCAATTTTCGTACGTGTTGTTGAGCTAAGTGCCGTTTCCATGGCAACGCAGCGAAGTATTAAACGTCCATAAATAATAGGTTTCCTTTATTTTTAGAAAATGTACTCATTAGATTTTTTCCATTTTTTGTATCCAGAACAACTCACAAAACACTGACACAGTTGCACTATTTTCATGTAATTTTGACAGAGAGATCTCCTAAAAATATCGATTTTGCATTTAAATGTTTTGTGAAGATACCCTCTGTTAGATTTAGGTTTCTCTTTGTAGGCGAGTTACGCTTTCAGGGAACTATTTTCATGCCAAATTTCAGAGAATTCTAATGAGCGGTTCCTTAGAAAACAGTTCATTTCCACGAAAACAACCAGTCGCAATTTTTTGGTCAAATGCGCATGCGTGGCTTTATTTGGGTTTCATGGCAAAGATGAAAAGCATGCGAAAGGTATTGGCAAATGTTTTTTTGCTCGGAAAGAAAAGAAAAAGAGTCCAGAAACCAGAAACTTAGTGATTTAGGATGAAAACTTAACTTCATTATCCATTTCATGTGAAATTGAGGGATCACTTTATCGACCGCCGTATTTGCGTACCACAACCCTAGCCCGCGCTTAATAGCATCACTTACAGAATCTGTAAAGCGCGCGCAAACTGTGTTCAGCCACCTTAAGGCATCAGCTCCCAAGCTCACCTATTGTTGATGAGTTTAATTCAAGATGTTGGGAAAGAAAAAACAAAAAAAAAAAAAACTTGAAAAGGAAACAGGAAGACAACCCCTTAACATTCCCAAAAGATAATTAAAAAAAAGTTCGAGATGAAAACTTACAAAAATGCACCGGCCGTGGTTTTCTCCTGATCTGCAGTGTTGCAACGGACAGCCATGTAAATCACAGGCTTTACCGCGGTAATCTTTATCACATAAACAGTGGCCATCCTCACACATCCCATTTCCAGAACATCCTCGGGTGCAGTTCTCTATTGTGTAATTGAGGGTGAAACCTCGAAGACTGTAGTTTGTGTCACTATAAAGATTGATAAGCATCTGAAAAGAGAAAAGTTGAAAGTACAGTGAATCCCCCCAAGCCTTTTACCATTAATTTTGTGTAATAACAATGTTATAATCCCTTTACTAGTACTACACATATTAATATTTATTGTACGACCACTGGCTGCTCCATTGCTGAATTAGCTTTGTTAATGGCAATTATCCTAATTAAAGATTAAAGATAAAGAATGCTGTTACATGTGGCCTCCCTTCATGACAATTCCATTACAAAGTGAGACACCTCTTTATCATGGAAAGACCAACAACTCTGATCATAGAGATACCCCTGTATTGTCTGCAATGAAAAGGTCCGACTGTATACAGTGAATGACGATAATAATGACAATGATGATGATGATGATGATTACAATGATGACCACAGTGATGACAGTGATGATGAACAAGATAGGGAGGATCATGACTACGACGAGGATGATAATGATGATGATAATGACGAGAGCAAAAGCATGCTCAAGCACAAACTAAAAGAAGGTTTAGACAGTAGCCACAAGAGATACGGTGTACCCCCGTATTGTATACAGTCACTGTATACAGTGACTAACGATAATGAGGATGATGATGATGATGATTACAGTGATGACAATACTGGATGACAGTGATGGTGATCAAGATAGTGAGGATCATGAGTATGATGAGGATGATAATGATGATGATAATGACGAGAGTTTCAAGTTTCAAGTGTTTCCCCAACATTACTGACATAAATTGTATGTACTGTATTTTCAGTTTTGAATTGTCAACCATAAGGATTTTATCCATTGGAATGGCTCTGACAAAGGGCTAACACTCGAAACCTCAGCACTCAAATCTCTTTACGGTGGCCAATTTACCTTTGGTTATCAACTCTGTTGACAAAGTAAACATTTGTTTCTACTCTCCACCGACGTAGCACCACAGTTTCTTTAGAAACTTACCCCCTTAAATATAAGTAAATACATAAACAAAGAAAAAATCAAAATGAGAAACCTGGTAGCCTGGGCCCAGTTGCTCAAAGCATGGTTAGCGCTAACCTGGGTTGAATGCCATGACAACCTATAGGTTTTAATACCCCTTAACCAATGGTTAGCACTAACCATGCTTCGAGCGACTCAGCCCTGGAGGGTAATAGGTCCAATAAGCCTACCTGTCCTGAATGTGCCACAATGGTGTTTGGCAAAGTATTTCCACTGAGGCTTGCAATAAGAGGTGATAGGTATGAGTCACCATCATGAATAAACAAGAAATCATACGAACATTCCGTTGCAAATTCTGTGAAAGTTAGTGTTATAGAAACATTTGGATATGGCCCTGTCAAAACAAAATGAAAAACAGTTAGTTAGGTCATGGGTTCAAATCCTGAATTTTTTTTACCCTTTCTTTTTTGCAGCAGTTTAAGTAATGTTTAACACACGAGCAGCAGTGTTTTATCAGTCGGGATTTGCGCCGAGTGGTTTTAGACACGATAAAACACATGCTGCGAGTTTTTTTGGAAAGGCCTCAAAAACATTCCTGGAAAAGCGTGTATCAAGAGAGTTCATAACAATGATGCTTTTGTGAACGTTGGAAATTAGCATACGAGAAAAACATTAAACACCGCATACTAATAAGGAGGAGGTTTTATTGGGTTTTAAAACCACTGCATGTGACGTTTTATTGACCATTTGATAGGTCAATGGGCTTATGAATTATTAATGAGTTTTTGAAGTTGCATACAAAACTCCAATGGTTTCTTATATTTTTATTTTCTAATAAATATTGAAGGGGTGCCTGGAGAAAAGTCCAAAGTGACTTTTGATAAATTGCTAGATTCTCCTTCCTATTGCCTTGTATTCGTTTGTGAAACAAAAGGAGAATTTGACCTTACATCAAAAGTCACCTGAGGCTTTATTCTGGCACCCCTTTTTGTAACCCTCATGAGCTATATGTGACCCATGAAACAACCAATGAGTGGGAGCAATTCAATCAACCCTCTTTCATCCGCCATTGAAATATATGTTTCATATATTCTATTCACTTAATTGTCCTTCACAGGTATATTGTGAACTCACAGTATGACCAGCTCCCAGTTGGCTTGATACCTCAGTTGGTAGAACACTGCACCAGCATCGCAGAGGTCATGGGTTTGAATCCCGTTCAACCTGACATTTTTTCAGGCTTTCTTTTCGCAATTGCTTAAGTTGTGTAGTAACTGCAAGGATTTTTCTTCTATTTAATTTTTGAACCGCAGTTCTCAAACTCATTAATAATTCATCAAGAGAAAACAAAGAAAATCACTACTGTGACCGTGGTTTGAATATGTGTTCCTACTTACCACAAAATTTTGCCAACTTTAGCCTTGAATTTCTCCAAGAATTATTGATCATTTGAGAAGCCATGTCAAACACTTGAAAGTGCATTCATCAGATATCCAAACACCTACAAGTCATTAAAAAAAACTTGCCTGTGCCTTGCTTTTTCAACCTACTTCTCAGTGTTAGGATATCTGATAAAACACACCTTCTTGTGTTTGATATGTTACTTCAAATATATGTTTCATATATTCATATTTAATTAATAGGTTGTATCATATACAAGAGCACTCACTACCTTCCAGGCATGTTTGTATCACACTGTATCTGAATAAAGTGCTGTTTCTCCTGTGCCTTATGCTAAGTTCTAATGAAACCCTATTTGGTGGCTAACCACTGTTAAACAGCCACTAGTTATCTTCCTGAGGGTCGCCACTTATAGTCAACCCAGGTCACGCGTGAACGATATTTTTGAAATTTGAATGGAGTTTTGAAATTTACATGTCAGTTTTGAAAGTCGCCAACGAGATTTCAGAGTTCCCGTATAAATTTCCCTAGCTTATTGACAATATAAAGCTATGAATTTTTCTTTACATTGCAAAATTGACTATTTCAAGAATAACAATAATTATTGTTTCCCAAGTATTTTGAATCTTTTTTTCAGTTAATGCGTCTTTTTCGGAACGATTTCCAGAGAAATGTCCAACATTCCATTCACACGTTGGACATTACAAAGAGAAATTCGAATGTACATTTCATTCTTGGAAATACTGTTCACGCGTGACCTGGATTGACTGTAACAGGGGTTCGACTCTGTGACTGTGTGAAATGTATCCCATTGTCAAATATTTCTAGCTTGTACAAAATAAGTAGCAGGTTTTCCTTTAATTTAAAAATCATGCCAAAGCTGGGTGGGTATTGTGAGGAAAGATGTGAGTAGAGGCACAAACAATATTTTTGATGCAATATTGCATACAACAAAAATGCAGTGCTTGTCATTTCCTAGCTTTCTATTTTGCAAAGTTTACTCTCGATGTTTATGCACAGCTATCAGTATGGTGGAAATAACAGCAAAAATTGGAAGTTGAGTCTAATGTTACACCATGTGTCAACACCAAAAGAAATAATACCTTTTAAAATTTCCAATCAGGAAGTCTTTGTCTCTTATACAGACAATTCTCACCTTGCAGACACCGCACCATTATGGACACCCCAATAATACAGACAATAGCTAAATCCTCGGCAAAGAAATTTAACAGACGTTTGACTGAAATAAATTCCCGCTATTACGGACTCTCACTATTAAAGACACTAACTTGCCATCCTGAGGGTGTCCGTAATAAAGGGGGTTGACTGTATTGTGTTTGTGCAAAAATTCTGCTCTGTATGGAGTCTAGTCTCGTATTAAATCAGTTAATATTTGTGTACTCAGCCATGGTAACAAATACTGACAAATAATTTCCTTAATTCCCCGCATAGTTTACAATATTTCACTTCACGTATTCTTTTGGAAGTTCTCTTAACAAGGATAAAGACGGGTGACCAATACATGCCGCACAATTTAAGTTTACCTACAGAGAAGCATGAAAACGGGATAAATCAAGCCAATCTATTTAACATTTTACGAACGCTTAATCACGCTAAATCACATAATATTATTGTTTTGCTAATCCCCACTGACAAATGCGAGTGGAAAATACTAATATCACACTGTCATTACTTCACTTGATATAAAAATTCACAAATTTAAACACTCCATTAAGTATAGGTAGATATCTACTATTTAATCCGATTTAGAAGCATAAACTAACAAAGTATTTTGGCAAAATCTCTTCTTGTTCATGAGCCAGCAAAGAAGAGATTGTACGGCTCCTTTTTCAGCTTTCTTGTTAGAAGTAAACAATTTGAAGTTTATAGTCGTCAATGACAGTTTACTCACCTTTAATGAGCCATTCGCATAATGTCTTCTCTGGATATTTGTTTGGTCCATCAGTGATAGTTCCCTGTAGATCTGTTAACAAAGTTCTTCCCCCACATCTAGCTTCGGTAATTGCAATCGCCAAACAAGTCAAAGCATATAATACCAAACCAAACCACTTGTACAAAACCGCCATTGTTGGAAGAGATAAATTTGTTTTCTTTAAGTTTCGATTACCACTGAAATCTCTCACAAAGAAGTAAAATAATTGCTTCGATCAGTAAAAGCTATATTCCTTTTCAAGCTGAGACGCTCCACAAAAGCCATTGTATTGAAAACGCTGCCGGCAAAACCCAAAATCGACCACAAAATTCCACGCGTGTGATTGAAATAGACCACTCATAAGGATTCCTGTTCGGCATATTTCCTTTCCCAGCTCGCAATCGGCATGAGGCACCACAGAAAACTTGGGTCATCTGCACAACTTGATCGACATTATCTCAAAATTCACGATCTGTGAATCAAAGTGATGTAAATTTCCACCTTCTTCCCAGAACTCTCGCTTAGTTATAAACACGAAAGGGTTCCTACGTTTATATGATCACGTGACCAGATGGAGAGCTACCGTCTGGGGTAGACAGGGGACAACGATGAGACTGCAAAAATTACAGAATTTCAATGTCTTTTCAAGTTTACGATTAAGTATTGAGGGGATTCAATACTACTGAAATCTAAAATATATTTATAAACAGGATTATTTTGAACGAGAATGATGTATTATTCAGCGAGTGACACAGGAAAAAAATCGGAAAAAGGAAATCGGAGTGCTCCTATCAGGAATCGAACATAACCTTCCGATTACTAGTCGGATGCTCTACCACTGAGCTACAGGAGACTCGTGAGAGCTAAGGCCATTAAACTAGGTTCGTGGGACAAACATCCTACATACTGCTAGGAAAGGAATATCAATGTGTGGCATAGGCGGATTATTTTGGCATAGCTACTTTTATTCGGAGTTTTAGCCTGGGGAAGAGGTAATTTTCTCGTTGTTTAAGAGGCTTCTTGAAAACTCATGTCCTCTTTGTTCGTGTACTTTTCTGAAAAAAAAATTACGCCTCTTTTCAAAGAGGGGCGGAGATTAACAGAGATAACAGTGTTTCCTAAACAGAATTAGGCTTATATTTTTGTAGAATTTGTTGGCACAAAAAAGAACTGTTTGGTACTACATAGGGGATTTTGTAAAAGACGTTTCTGTATTCTCATGATAAAACATCGTGTGCAAACTTGTCGCGCAACAAATGTTGGGTTACCCGAGGTTAGAAATAGAGGTTAAAAATAGACCCCGTTTCTATTTTTTCCAACATGAAAATTTGTTCCCGCGGAAGTGGCAATACGGGCAACAAAACAATCGCAACTTGAAACGCAACATTTGTTGTGCGATAAGTTGCGAGAAAATAAAGAAATTTAGAATTACGTTGACGGCAAACGGCAAAAATTACCGCGTTACCATGTTTATTTCTTTTTTGCCGCTCTTCTTTTTTCAGTTTTTCAGTAAAATTGAGTATTTTTTTTGTGTTAGCATGAAAGACCAGAATTATTTTACACTACTCTCACTTCCGTACTCATTTTTTCAAGAAAACATAAATGCGAATCTCACGTTTGCCGTTAGCGCGTACTTTGGCCTTAGCCAATCAGGCCCAAGAACGGAATGAAGCCATCGACTGATTTGCGCGTGCAAAATGCGACAAAAATGGAACACAACAATTGGTATTATTTTTTACGTCACAAAGAAAGCGAACAAACAGAGAAAAAAAAGTTTGCGAAAGTCACACTAGTTGGACGAGTGCAATCATGGGAAGTTGTAATTCAAAAATTTGCGTAGAAAGTCGAGACGTCAAGTTCCACCAAAGGCGCAATAAGAAGAGATTAAAACAAGGAATGACCGATGGCTCCACGCCGAAGATTTCGGACAGTGTGGAAATGATGGACAACGGATCCACCGACCAGTCGTCAACTGATGGTTCCTTGTCGCGGTCGTCGATTTCGTCGGAAGACGACAGTGATCTTGATCTTCCGGAAGACGTACTTCAAGCTTTGGAGATCCGCGGCACGTCTTGTCTACCCAGAGAAGGTGATGTCCGCAAGGAGAATCAGCGTAAGAAGTTTTTTCCTTTTGGTTCAAAGGAGCGGCAATCTCAGAATGCTAGCAAGGCTGATAAGCAAGACTCCAGGAATTCGCCAATTAAGGAGGTCAATTCTGCACCACCTGCTCCGGTGCGCCATTTTAGCTACACCGCCCCTCTGCCCCGCCCCTCGCCATGGAAAGAAGTGTATTTGACCATGATCAAGCCAAACGAGCAACTGGCCGAGGTGAATATGGACAAGTATGTGCAGCAGGCCCACGAGAAAAAGAAGCGGAAAAATAGAGAAGAACAGATCAGAGCTCTAAGGAAACAACTCTCAAGAAGGTTTGATTCGATCAAGAGAAAGACCAGTCACATACAGCGCCGTAACACCCCTGAGGAGAGGCAGAACTATTGGGGCGTAGCACATCGTGATGGAGAGGAAAGCTATGATGGAAGCTCTAGCAGCGTGAGCCCTGCGAGTACAAGTTCATCCTCTACCTCAGCATACAGCTCATCTATCAAGTCAGAGGACAGCTTTGAGGAGATCGTGTCAAGCATCGGCTGCCACTACCGGGGTGATGTTGGATCGAAAGTGCCACAAGCCTATAACACCAGTCTGGATCATGGAAAGAAGACCACATGGAAGACACCAGCTTTGTTCCGAGGAAAGAAAAACAAGGTCTCTCCTATGTAAGGGGATGACGGACTATTATTGGGACTTTAGGGTTTTCTTTGGTTCTCTTTTTTTTTGGGGGGGGGGGGTGGGGGGTGGGGAGTAAGCAATCTGGACACGCGGGAGTGGGTGGGGAGCAGCAGTAAACTCGCCCATGAAGTGGCTTTTCAGGAGACCACATGTTTTCGCAGCCTTCTGAACGGTGGGAAGTTTTAACGGTTTTTTTTTGGGGGGGGGAGGGGGGCTGAACACGCGGGGGTGGGTGGGGAGCAGCAGTAAATGCGCACACGAAGAGGTTTTTCACGAAACCACATGTTTTCGCAGCCTTCTGAACGGTGGGAAGTTTTAACGGTTTTTTTTGGGGGGGGGGAGGGGGGCTGAACACGCGGGGGTGGGTGGGGAGCAGCAGTAAATGCGCACACGAAGAGGTTTTTCACGAAACCACGTGTTTTCGCAGCCTTCTGAACGGTAGAAAGTTTTTGCGGGATTTGTTTGTAATTCGTTCTGTTCACACTGCAAAAATCACTACAAAAAAAATTAATAAAAAATAAAAAAAAAAAACCGCACAACAACAAAAAATCCCAAAAATTAAGCACAAAATCTACCACAGAGATCCCTTGTCAGCTACCAATCGCAGAATCTTATCGTACGCTAATCCTCCTCACTGTTCTCTTCATATTTCTTAATTAGTATTACTTTAAGGAGAAATAAGATGCTGTTCACGACCGGGGCTTAAGTTTTCCTTTATACTTGAGTTTTATTGACATGACTGTTCTATCTGGCCGGCTGTCAATCTATCTAGCTATTTGTCTGGTTGGCTATCGCGTCTGTCTAGCTAGCTTGCTATCTGTCTCGCTAACTAGTGATCTATTCGTATGTCTAGCTAGCTTGCTATCTGTCTAGCTAACTAGCGATCTATTCGTCTGTCTAGCTAGCTTGCTATCTGTCTAGCTAACTAGCGATCTATCCCGTCTGTCTAGCTAGCTTGCTATCTGTCTCGCTAACTAGTGATCTATTCGTCTGTCTAGCTAGCTTGCTATCTGTCTAGCTAACTAGCGATCTATTCGTCGGTCTAGCTAGCTTGCTATCTGCCTAGCTAACTAGCGATCTATTCGTCTGTCTAGCTAGCTTGCTATCTGTCTAGCTAACTAGCAATCTATTCGTCTGTCTAGCTACCTTGCTATCTGTCTAGCTAACTAGTGATCTATTCGTCTGTCTAGCTAGCTTGCTATCTCTCTAGCTAACTAGCGATCTATTCGTCTGTCTAGCCAGTTTGCTATCTGTCTAGCTAACTAGTGATCTATTCGTCTGTCTAGCTAGCTTGCTATCTGTCTAGCTAGCTAGCGATCTATCCCGTCTGTCTAGCTAGCTTGCTATCTGTCTAGCTAACTAGCGATCTATTCGTCTGTCTAGCTAACTAGCGATCTATTCTTCTCTCTAGCTAGCTGGCTATCTGTCTAGCTAACTAGTGATCTATTCGTCTGTCTAGCTAGCTTGCTATCTGTCTAGCTAGCTAGCGATCTATCCCGCCTGTCTAGCTAGCTTGCTATCTGTCTAGCTAACTAGCGATCTATTCGTCTGTCTAGCTAACTAGCGATCTATTCTTTTGTCTAGCTAGCTGGCTATCTGTCTAGCTAACTAGTGATCTATTCGTCTGTCTAGCTAGTTTGCTATCTGTCTAGCTAACTAGTGATCTGTTCGTCTGTCTAGCTAGCTTGCTATCTGTCTAGCCAACTAGCAATCTATTCGTCTGTCTAGGTAGCTTGCTATCTGTCTAGCAAACTGGTGATCTATTCGTCTGTCTAGCTAGCTAGCGATCTATCCCGTCTGTCTAGCTAGCTTGCTATCTGTCTAGCTAACTAGCGATCTATTCGTCTGTCTAGCTAACTAGCGATCTATTCTTCTGTCTAGCTAGCTGGCTATCTGTCTAGCTAACTAGTGATCTATTCGTCTGTCTAGCTAGCTTGCTATCTGTCTAGCTAACTAGCGATCTATTCGTCTGTCTAGCTAGCTTGCTATCTGTCTAGCTAACTAGCGATCTGTTCGTCTGTCTAGCTAGCTGGCTATCTGTCTAGCTAACTGGCAATCTATTCGTCTGTCTAGCTAGCTGGCTGTCTAGCTAACTAGCAATCTATTAGTCTGTCTAGCTAGCTTACTGTCTAGCTAACTAGCGATCTATCCCGTCTGTCTAGCTAGCTTACTATCTGTCTCGCTAACTAGTGATCTATTAGTCTGTCTAGCTAGCTTGCTATCTGTCTAGCTAACTAGTGATCTGTTCGTCTGCCTAGCTAGCTTGCTATCTGTCTAGCTAACTAGCAATCTATTCGTCTGTCTAGCTAGCTTGTTATCTGTCTAGCAAACTGGTCATCTATTCGTCTGTCTAGCTAGCTTGCTATCTGTCTAGCTAGCTAGCGATCTATCCCGTCTGTCTAGCTAGCTTGCTATCTGTCTAGCTAACTAGCGATCTATTCGTCTGTCTAGCTAGCTTGCTATCTGTCTAGCTAACTAGCGATCTATTCGTCTGTCTAGGTAGCTTGCTATCTGTCTAGCTAACTAGCAATCTATTCGTCTGTCTAGCTAGCTTGCTATCTGTCTAGCTTACTAGTGATCTATTCGTCTGTCTAGCTAGCTTGCTATCTCTCTAGCTAACTAGCGATCTATTCGTCTGTCTAGCTAGCTTGCTATCTGTCTAGCTAACTAGTGATCTGTTCGTCTGCCTAGCTAGCTTGCTATCTGTCTAGCTAACTAGCAATCTATTCGTCTGTCTAGCTAGCTTGTTATCTGTCTAGCAAACTGGTGATCTATTCGTCTGTCTAGCTAGCTAGCGATCTATCCCGTCTGTCTAGCTAGCTTGCTATCTGTCTAGCTAACTAGCGATCTATTCGTCTGTCTAGCTAACTAGCGATCTACTCGTCTGTCTAGCTAGCTGGCTATCTGTCTAGCTAACTAGTGATCTATTCGTCTGTCTAGCTAGCTTGCTATCTGTCTAGCTAACTAGCGATCTATTCGTCTGTCTAGCTAGCTTGCTATCTGTCTAGCTAACTAGCGATCTATCCCGTCTGTCTAGCTAGCTTGCTATCTGTCTCACTAACGAGTGATCTATTCATCTGTCTAGCTACCTTGCTATCTGTCTAGCTAACTAGCGATCTATCCCGTCTGTCTAGCTAGCTTGCTATCTGTCTAGCTAACTAGTAATCTATTCGTCTGTCTAGGTAGCTTGCTATCTGTCTAGCTAACTAGCAATCTATTCGTCTGTCTAGCTAGCTTGCTTTCTGTCTAGCTAACTAGTGATCTGTTCGTCTGCCTAGCTAGCTTGCTATCTGTCTAGCTAACTAGCAATCTATTCGTCTGTCTAGCTAGCTTGTTATCTGTCTAGCAAACTGGTCATCTGTTCGTCTGTCTAGCTAGCTTGCTATCTGTCTAGCTAGCTAGTGATCTATCCCGTCTGTCTAGCTAGCTTGGTATCTGTCTAGCTAACTAGCGATCTATTCGTCTGTCTAGCTAACTAGCGATCTACTCGTCTGTCTAGCTAGCTGGCTATCTGTCTAGCTAACTAGTGATCTATTCGTCTGTCTAGCTAGCTTGCTATCTGTCTAGCTAACTAGCGATCTATTTGTCTGTCTAGCTAGCTGGCTATCTGTCTAGCTAACTAGCGATCTATTCGTCTGTCTAGCTAGCTTGCTATCTGATTAGCTAACTATCGATCCGTCTGTCTAGCTAGCTTGCTATCTGTCTAGCCAACTAGCGATCTGTGTAGCCATTGTGCTGTCTTTCTAGCTAGCTTGCTAGTTAGCCATCTGTCTGTCTAGCTAGCTCTCTGTCTAGCTGCTGTTTGTTTATAGTTAGGTTGCTTGCTATCTGTCTAGCTAACTAGCGATCTTTCTGTCTTTCTAGCTGGCCTGATAGCCATCTTTCTGTCTAGTTAGATGGCTAGCTGTCCATTTATCTGGCTGGTTAGCTGTCTGTTTGCCTAGGCAGCTATCTGTTTATCTGTTTGGGTTCCTCAAAATCCTCAAAACTCTAATCCACAAAATAAAATTCCTGCAAAAACTTAATGCTGGGCTCCTGATGCTTACCGTCAGAGAACAAGAAAACGAAGACTGCAAAACACGTGATTTCGTGGGATTTAAGAATAGCAAATGACAAGCTAGTGTGCGCATTTAAGAAGGTTCAATAAGAAATTTCCTTCCCTAACTACATGACATAAGCAACGACAAAAGATAACAAAAGTCTGACCTCAGTAAAAATTTATTTTGTAAATATTCATAATTTATTACAGAATTTGTTGCATAATTTCCCTCTGATTTGCGATAGACTGTGTGCTAGGAGAATCCAATCCATTGTAAATATCATGAAACATGCAGGGCGTGTCCGCACGAATTAACAAAATACAGCAAACAACTTGTAAATAGAAAGGAGATTGTAAATATACTTATACAAGGTGTACACAAATATGTCCTATATGTCACATCGTAGCTTTGTACATAAACTTTTAAATAAAATTGTATCTGAGAAAAGTTCTATCGCTGATATTCCGCTTGTCAGCCGTTTGTCAGCTGGGGTATTATCCTCTGTATTAACCCTTTGTCCTCGTTTTCACGCTATGTAGAACAAAAGAATACTTGACCGTACCAACAGCTACTTCAGCGAAATAAAGGCAACGCAAGGCAAGGCAAGAGATTTAGTTGAGGTATTTGCGGCAATGTTTTGAGTTACAAAGACAGGGCAGCTTCTCATCCTCAATTGGAAATTTGTAGTCATAAGTCAATTCTTCACCTCTGGATATACTGAAAGAAAAATTCAAACGATGGTAGTTAGTTTATAAGGAACAAAAAACCTATGACGTTACCTCCGTAGCGGACGCTAGAATGGGGAAGGGAAGAAGGGGCTCGGACGCGTGCGCAAAGTGTGGAAGAGGGACGCGTGCGTGAAGCGTGGAAGAGGAGCGCGCGCGATCTCCTCCCCTTTAGGTTAAGCGTAACAGGAAAGAAAGCAGAAAAGCTTTAGCGACTATGTTTTTTTTAATTTTAGTATCACTATAAAAATCCAAAATGATAATTTTAAATGAATAGCGGCTGAAAACTAACGGCAGGATTTTCCGTTTGAAACAGCTGTTCTAGTGGATAGAAGACGGAAACTATTCATAAATATTTTCTGTTACATAGATAGCCAAGATGGAAATGGATACCGAAAAGTCGGGCCCACGTTTTTCATATTCTTCTCTTGCGTCTCAGATAAAACTGGTCATAACTTATTTTTGCTCAAAATTGTTTGGGGCGCCTACCCAGCTGGCAACGTTTCCCGCATTTTTCTGTTGCCATTATCTTTGCGATGAGCGAACTCTTTCTACTTTTCGGAACAATTACTATCGCATGGTTTCACATTTGTTAGGTAGATCGCATTAAATAATTTTTCAAGTGTTCAAGGTCCGCTTTATGTAGGCCAATTTTATTGCAATTTCAGTGGCAATTCTTGCAGCGATTTGAATGTGATTTTATATTGGGTCCACCTGTAAAGTTTAGTAACACGTCGTGAGTTGCCCTGGCGAGGTTGCGATTGGACGAGTAGCCAAATCTTGAAAATTCAAGATTTGGCAATTCACCATGTTATTTTCGCTGCGAATTCATAGCGACGTGATTACGATGAGAGCAGAGCAAACGCATTGCGAGCAAAAGGGAGAATCGATGATTTTTCGTACTCACGGCGCATGCGTTATGCTCTCATCGCAAGATAATCGAAACTAAATCGCCGCATGATCGCATCAAAAATGCCCGTTAGTTGTTGACAGCTTTCGTTTGACCGTCACATGAAACTGCTACAAAACTTAGCCTGAGTTGCGGGCGTAATCAGGGAGGGGAGGGGGAGGGGAGCGAGATCAAAAGTGATAGAAAGAAGGGAGACTTTTTCTTGATCCCCTCCCTCTCCCTCTCTGATTACGCCTGCTACGCAAGCTAACAAAACTCAGCAAAACACTGATTGATACCTTCTGGAGGCGAAGATGATGATTTTCTTTTGGCCATCCACATTAATGACCCGTGAATAGCAGTTACACTGAAAAGCAAAAGTAACAAACAAGGCCGGTTATTATTAAGCTCTCAAACAAATATTATGTATCACAAACTGAGCATTAATCCAAACTGGGTACAGTCAACTCTCGCCTTACGGACAGCTCGCTATTACCGATACCCGATAATACAGACAGCAACTAAATCCCCGGCAAAAGTAAATAACAGACGTTTGACTGAAATAAATTCCCGCTACCACGGACTCTCGCTATTAAGGACACTAACATGCGGTCCCGAGGGTGTCCGCAATAAAGGGAGTTGACTGTAGTACCACGCAAATGAAAAAGAAAATTACGGTATTTTGCAGGAGAGTTAAACCTCTACTTCAAACTTTCTCCTGGAAAATTTCAGTTTCAATTGAATACTCAGCAAAAACTGACGCTATACAGCAGTTTTCAATTAAGTGTCATGAAACCAAAATCGAAGTTTAAAGCACTCTGACCAATAGCTAATGAACCAGAATGAACCAATCAGAATTCGAGGCAAATATAGTCAACTCTCTTCATTGCGGACACCCTCGGGACCGCGAGTTGGTGTCCTTAATAGCGAGAGCCCGTAATAGCAGGAATTTGTTTCAGTCAAACGTCTGTAATTTATTTTTGTCGGGGATTTAGCCGCTGTTGGTATTATCAGGTTGTCCGTAATAGTGAGGTGTCCGCAAGGCGAGAGTTGACTGTAATCAATCCATGTAACCAGCGTCAAGCGCGGGAAAACGCGTGCGACTAAGTCACGATAGGTTTTCACTTTGTTTCTCATTGGTTGGGAAAGATGCGCAAATTTTGCTAATCAAACAAACAGCATAGCAAGGTAAAACTAGAGCAAACGTGAATTACTAGCTTGCGTATCTGGCAGAATTTGTTCGCGCTGTGGAAAAGTTTTGATGAGGCGGTACTTCGAGGAGAATGTGGAAGATGACAGCTGAAATTGTAGCCGTTCTTCGAGCGCACAAAAACTCTGATTTCGCATCAACAGTACTGCCAGCTACACAAGGTAATACATTAGCTAACATCTCCGGAATTGTTGTAATACGTGCGCAATCTTACGTACCTCGCAGGAGTGATTGATGAAGCGGGCTGCGTTTCCGCACATTGTGGCATCAACAACATAAGTCCCGTCAACACGGAACATGTAGCAACCGATACCCTGAAAACACACAAAACAAATCAGTTTAGTGACCTGTTAAAAAGTTCCGTCGACTATTTAATCAATTGACCAATCGATCACATTTCAGTCAGTCAGTCAGTCAGTCAGTCAGTCGATCAATTAATCAATCAATCAATCAATGTCCGTGGCACTTGAGTAGTTATTAGCCACAACCCACAAGTATATCATCCTTGCATAGCTTTAATGTGGCTATCTTTTACGTGCATTTTCTAGAAAGGAGGGCCTATGTAATTACGTGCTTTTCAGTACAGAGGCGTTTATTGAAACAGCATTCACTCAAAGTAGGCGCTTATTGGAAGAAGGGCGCGGAATCAAATCCTCACGGGATATGCAGAAAAAGTGAAGAATGAACCAGATCTCAAATAGAAACGCTGCCCATAGTGAACGTACTAACTAAAACTATGATAACTAAAACGAGACTATGATCCCTGTTTGAGTTATCACTAGCGTCAAAATCAGTCGATTGAATCAATCGTGACATAAGCCCTACCTTGCTTTCGTAGTATTTTTCCCGCTTGTCCGTGAGAACGGAACGCACTAACATTCCAGAATACTCGATCACCATCTCTCCAGCAGCGATATTGCGAGTACAGAACAAACCGCGGCCATGGATTGGGGATCTGACGAAAGGAGAAAAACAACAAAGAATCAGTGAGGAAGGAACACTTTGGTCTCAGGTTTCTTCAGTACCAGGGACTGGGCGATCTCACCCATAGCTATCTGGCAATGATCAGCGAATTGAAGTCACCGCTTGGCGAGCTTCTGGGAGAGTGGTGGAACATTGCCGTAAATGCACTCACGTGTGGCGGGTTCAGACCAGTAAATGTTTTGAGCACGTCGGAGTAGATTAGTGTACGTCTCGTCGAGTCGTTGTTGTTGACGCGTAGTTAGTGCCCATGTCTCGGATCCAAGATCAACACGCATTTTCTTCTAACTGTTCTCCATATTTTTCGCATGGAACCTTTGGGAGATTTTGTCAAAACATCTCATTGTTGTTGATCATCTTTATTCTCATAACCTCCATCAAGTAGTGAAATTGTAAGGAGAAATTAGATCTTGATACTATTGCGGCTTTAAGGATTACAGGCCGCGTGTGTGGAAGCGATGGTGGTAACATAATTTTAGGGGGTATCTTGGTTAATGGGGAGGTGGGGGCGTAATTTTATAGGGAATATCGTCTAATGGTGGGAGGAGGAAATGAAGGGAATTTGGAGCAGATCAAGTTTCAGTCAGTTTTACGTCTGAATTAGGAATACAATTACAAAGATGACGGTATTCACGCATGCGTGGATGGTGGATGTAAAGGCGATGAGAGTAAAAACTTACCTGTAAACTGCCACAGCATCTTTGTTGAATGAACATTGTTTAAGGTGGCGGTATCTCATGGCCATGGGGAGATCCAGACACGTTGGACGTCTGCAAAGTCAGAAGTGAAAAGTTAGTCAAACTAGAAAAGTTAGTCAAACCCTAACCGGCAAATAGTTTAGAGATTCCCGATTTAAGAGGTTAAGATTAAATTAACGATGATCAGGGCATCGAGACTTCATATTTTCCCTAGATTAGGGTGACAATGTTTCCACGTACTTTACAGTAAGCGGACCGTCTCTCATCTGTTCGGAGTTGTCCTGTTCTTCTGTACCTTCCTCCAACTGTGGAGGCACGCGGTGAGTTGACGCCAGGAATGCGAACATGTCGTACTTTTTAGTCCTGAAAAAGGAACAAGACAGACACAACAACGGTTAGAGAAAAAAACATCCCCGTTCTTGAGAGCGGTTTTCAACTGAACACCCAAATAAACTCTTCACTCAGTTTGGTTCGTGCTTGATGAGCGCTATAATTGGCTCAAAATCTCGTTCAAATTGCTGTAACCAATCAGAATACACTTTCTGTTTTCTTCAACCAATCAGGGTCAAGATTGATTTTGTTTGCCCATGTTTTCCCGCGCTTTGCACCGGTTGCCCGTTATCGCTTCGAAGCGCAAGTTTGTTCACTTCTCAAAAAGTGAAGTCTTAATAAATTCGTTCTGGTTTTAAATAAGGAACTACAATTTACAGTGTTTACTAGAACCGTAGTATAAACCGACTTTGAACTGGACAACCCGATTGTTAGGTTTCAGGTTCGTTTACCGAAAACCTTGTCCAGAAGGTGATTAACACAGACTAGGAACAAATTAGACCGACCAGCTTTACACGTAGGTTCAGATCTCTCTTAAGTGATTTTCAACCAGACCTAACTAAACTGATACAAGAAAGACGTCGTTCATTTATGGACACTTAAATAACATTTTGTTTTTTTTACCTGTCGAACACCTCGGCTCTTGCACAGCCATGGGGATTTTCTTTCAAGACCTGTAAGAACAATAATTTCAGACGTAAAAATTCGGCAGGGGGGGGGGGGAGGGGGGAGGGAGGAGGGAGGGGGCTAGTGGACTGGGCTCAGTTGCTGAAGTAGTGTTAGTATCGGGTTTGAGTTCTGGTTTATAGCTCAACGATGTGAGTTCCTGAACTTTTCTGTTCATAACAGACTAACTGGGAGTTTGGTGTTTCCGAGCCGTAACTTGATGATGTCTTTTTAGAGTCTGAAAGTTCTCAAAGGTGATAGGTCTTGGACAAAGGGAGCTTAGGAGGTTTGAAGTAAGAACAGGATACCTGTTCAGCGGTTCCCTCTAAACTGCTGATGTCAAACGGCGGATTGTACTTGAACGAGTACTGCTTGAGTTGATGAGCTCCAGGGAGCTGTTCAAACATGGACACAACAGATTCCTGTAGAAAAACAACGAAAAAGATTTCAAAATCAGGCTTCTGCTGTTTAATTTAGATCAGATCGATCAGAGCTGGAGGATAAGATAAGTGCAATCTTGTCATAATTGTCATCTTTGTAGTTGGCATCATCAGCTTCACCAAGAGCAAAATGATGATGATGGTGATGATGATGATGATGATGATCATCATCATCATGAGGTTTCTTTAGCAACGACGAAGATGGCGATGGCAACAAGAACCTCGAAAAAACAATACGCAACAATAACCAAGACAACAACTGCACGTGCATTGTACTTTTTGATACATTTCTTTGCCGTCACTGCACGACTAGGACGTGAAATTTCCTGGTGAGATGTTTTATGATTGACGTAAACACACGACGACGAATTTTTCTTTCTCCTTCTTAACTTGGGTGCGGTCTCCAAGAATTCAACTCCAACAAATTTCACCTACATTTGACATTTAAAGCGAATTGGAGTAACTGCGACGATGTTTGAAAAAACGATTAACAGTGACGTTTTCGCCGCCGTCGTTACTGAAGCTCCCTATTGTCATCGCTGTCACCACTTACCTGATGAACGCCAAACATCACTTTTCCGTTCACTCCTGTAAAGAACAAATTACACCAAATGAATAATGAAATTGTAAGTCTTGTTGTTGTTTTCGTTTACGTTTTCATCATACTCATGAGCCACTAGCTCAACAAAGAATGATTTCAGGTAAAACAGCAAAATAAACCGAACCTGCAAAGGGAACCAGCTTCATGTGACGATCAATCCTGGCTTCCTGCACCAAGTCGAAAACTTGCTTCCAAGCAGCTAGGGTTGTGAAACAAGACAAAAGTATCATATTATCATCTTGCATTTGAATACCATTGAGTGTGTAATGTACCTTCTGGGGTTTAAGGTACTGAGTTGGTTGTGGTCAATTAGACAACGTACTAGACCTTCCTCACTTCTGCTTCAAGAATCAAACCTCATTTTCCGTCAAAACTTCAGTAAAATGGTTTTAATTTTTAAGTCTGTGGAGAAACGCATAAACTAAGTGCGATCATAAAAATGAAAGCCACTGAGCAGGCAGTACTTTCCTCTAGTGCTGTTTATTATGCTGTACAAGGTGATTCTAACTTTTGAGTCTGTGGATGAAATCCTAAAGTGTGACCATTCTAATGAAAGCTACTGAGCAGTACTTTCCTGTGGTGCTGTTTATTATGTTGTACAAGGTGGTCCGTGTATTAAATCCAAAGTGTGACCATTCAAATGAAAGCTACTGAGCAGTACTTTCCTGTGGAGCTGTTTATTATGCTGTACAAGGTGTTTCTAACGTTTGAGTCTGTGGATGAAATCCTAAAGTGTGACCATTCTAATGAAAGCTACTGAGCAGTACTTTCCTGTGGTGCTGTTTATTATGTTGTACAAGGTGGTCCGTGTATTAAATCTAAAGTGTGACCATTCAAATGAAAGTTAGCGAGTAGTACTTTCCTGTGGTGCTGTTTATTATGCTGTACAAGGTGTTTCTAACGTTTGAGTCTGTGGATGAAATCCTAAAGTGTGACCATTCTAATGAAAGCTACTGAGCAGTACTTTCTTGTGATGCTGCTTATTATGCTGTTCAATGCTGTTCTAACTTTCGAGTTGATAGATGAAATCCTAAAGTGTGACCATTCAAATGAAAGTTAGCGAGTAGTACTTTCCTGTGGTGCTGTTTATTATGCTGTACAAGGTGGTTCTTACTTGTGAGTGTGTGGTTGAATCCTAAAGCGTTACCATTCAAATGAAAGCTACTGAGCAGTACTTTACTGTGGTGCTGTTTATTATGCTGTACAAAATCAAGCACATACATACAAACACATACCTTCACAAGTATCAGCTTCTATCCGTATTCCCTCATCACTCGTTATCACAAACGCAACACAAAGTACCTCGCCATGTGACCCACTTTCCTGTTCCCTGCCTTTCAATAACCACGACTTGGAAGATTTCTCCTTGACGGGCGAATTAGAAAGTTCAGCGCCAGCTGTCTTTGCAACGACTTCATGGTCGCAATTTAATTGTCTAACTGTCTGAGGAATACCATCCTCAAAACTGATCGTTCTCTTCACGGCAGGCGGTGTTTTCCTATTTTTAGCTGGTGCAGTCGCTGTACATGAACTTGCAGGAGCAGGTGAAGGTGTAGGCGCAGGTTTTTGTGGAGAGCAAGCGGCAGCGATTGGTGTTTTTTCACCGTACAGCGAGCTTAGCATCGCTGGTATGTGGTTCGCTTGTTGCGTTAAGTGCTCTAACAGTTTTCTTGGAGAATTTGCGGGCGAGGTAGGTAAAGACGGTTTTTGTGTGGCAGGTAGAATTCTCCTAAGCTTAGATAAATGTGAACTAGTATTTGCAGCTCCTAAATTCGCATCCTTAAAGAAAACTCCTGGAAAAGGAGTATGATTAATTAACGATGGTCCTGGGTGAGGTGCGATTCTTTTTAGTTTCTTTCCATAAGAACTGTTTAAATAGTCATTAGGTTTACTACTCGCAAGAGGCTGAGATGCACTTGTGACATCTAGACGCGATGGTGCAGTGTGTTTCGTTGCTTTTTCTTTTTTGTTGATCTCCTCATGTGATATAACTTTATGCAAGTGTTGTTGGTCAATTGTCTCTTTACTTTCCTGGTGAGCTTTCTTTGTATTTGGTTTTAAAATCTTCTTCTCTTCCACAGCACAGTAATAGCGGCATCTCTTCGTTGGATCCTTCACACTCCAATACAGACGACTTGTTCTGACAAGCAAGAAACAATTTGAGCAGACTTAGAAACAAATGCTACGAACAGTATGAAAGAGAGAGAGGAGAGGAAGGCTAATAAATTCAAATAATTGTAATTGGTAATGGTAATATATCTATATGCCGCACATATCACATAGTCTCATAGCGGTTTACAATATTCTTTTGTGGGGTGAGATCGGACATCAGCATGTAAAGGCGTCACTGGCAGCCGCTATCAGTCCATATTTTGATCTCACCCACCCACCCAACCCATGTATGAATGCTAAAGACAGATGAAATCAGAGATAGATATAGTCAATAGACCACCACACCGGGGGCTACATTCCTACTCTCAATTACTGCGAGCGTATCTGTAGAGTTGCGCATTTTGAGTCCCCTCCCCCCCCCCCCCCCCCCCCCGGACACCCGGATAACAAGGATACTTCATCGTGTACCGGTCCGGGACCCACTGTACCACAGCCTCTGTGCCACTAAATTCCTTCTCTGCCACATCCACAAGTTAAAATCCATGATTTACGACATACCTGTAATTGACTGGATATAAGGTTTCTTTGGTGTCGGAATATCCACTCAGTTTACCCATATTTTCCAGAGTAAGAGAACCTTAACCAGAAACAATCAAAGAAATTCATTAGTAATGAATAAGAGTAAGAGAACCTAATCCAAAAACTGTCAAAGAAATTCATTAGTGATACCTTAATTCTTATGACCTCAGGGGTTGAATAAGTATTGATATTACAAGGAGAAATTTGATGCTGATCACTGTTAAGGCTTAAGGGGTTAAAAAGGGTTAAAAAACCACAATGGCAACGCCAACGAAAACGTCAAGTTCGTGTTACTTGTACTACTTCGCGATTATTCCAATTCGTTCAACTTGTACAATGTGGCCAAACTATCCAGTAACAGAACAGGTGAGAACGGCGTTCAAGTTGAGACGGAGAAAGAAAAATTCACCGTCATGTGCTCACGTTCTTCAGAAAACCTCAAATTTGGTCATTTCACGTTGTTGTTTGGCCGAGTACAGCGAGGAAATGTATCAAAATCTATAACTCACGGCCAGGGCCTTTGTTTTTCTCATTATATCCTATACTGTTTTGTGACGTTCTCGTTGCTGTTGCCGTAGTAGCTTCTTGAACTCCCTATTACAAGCAAGCAGTAAGGTTACCTTGCACAAGGTTAATGGATTGAGGTTCAAATCCTCTTGACAATTTCTTTGTAGCTCGGATTTTGCTCATGTCTACACAAACACGGCGCTCCACACAAAAGTCATCATCCACCATCAGCAGCTGATGGGACAAAATATAAAAAAGCAAAGTTGGGATTAATATTATAATTTGAAGAAAATAAATGAAGAAGAACTGAACTGCTCGGTACCAATGGAGTCTGGACCTCCTTCTACAGATACAGTTGTTTGTATCGAAAAGAGTTCAACTATATTGAATCGACTTTAGATATGCATCAAAACGACTTCTGTTTGTATTTAAACGACCGGTAATCGTACCAATATTTACAAAAGACTGAGTGTAACTAAACATGTGTATTTGATGTTACACATATTGGTACAAAATCGGACAGCAGTTACAAGACGATGAGTTTCTGGGCGAGAGAAAACATGCTCTGATCTAATCACAATACAACAACAACATTGAGTAAACTAGTCAGCCTGCACTTTTTTCCCGCAATCTTGACGTAAGAATCACTGTTTGTTTTCTCTTTTCCACAATGCAGTGAGCAAGTTTTATAAATTAACCGAAGGTTTATAAAATAATTCAACCTCCTTCCAGCTTGTTGGTATATCAGATAATGCCCTCGGCTAAAAGATTGTCCATAAAATTAACTTATAGCTGAAAGAATATTGCGTATAAACCAACCTGCTTCTTTGTTCTGAAAGAATGTTGAGCACAGTAAACTTTCTTGTCATCTTGAAACTGGGCTTCTGCTTTCCTTGCGCACATGAAGTGATAATTCATTGGACACCTTGGCTCACAGCAGCCAACAGTGGCTCCAATTTCACCACAGTGTTCACATTTCTGAAAAAAGCAACAACATTTTTTGTCAAGCAGGGCCCACCAAACCACAAAAAAGATGCTGGCCTCTGCCTGCACCCCCCTCCCTCAACCTCAAAAGATGGTGTTTTTATTGCATAGCCACCCTCTATCCAGCAGTAAAACATGACATTGAGATTCAAACCTCACTTTTCTTGTTTATCTAGCAATGCTGACTCTTGCTAGCTGAACTGTACCACATCAAATTTTAAAGCCAATAACATTTTGTTGGCAATGTTATGAGATAGGTGGTGTCTTCGATAACCCCTACCCCAGACAGGGTGGGCCCTCTTCAAGCAAACTTGTTATGACAAGTTCCCTAATGCTCTTCTTTTTTCCCTTTGCATTTGCATTGAAAAAGTTTATAATTTCTTACAAGTAAATAGTAGGATTACTTACTCTTATACTAGTCTTGTATTCTTATTACATTCAGTATATGCCTATGAATCTGGCACTTTGTATAGCCCTTCTATTTTTAAAATGAATATATAGCGTAACTAAGTCATCAAGTAGTATTGTCATTCTAAGGTAGGGGGTCTCCTAGATAAGCCTAGTAAGGCTTCTGAGACTTCCAGCTAAAAGTCATACGACTTTTATTAAGAAATCAAAATGTAAACTCGATTGATTCTGGGCAATAAAGATTATTATTATTATTATTATTTCCATAGCAAAATAAAAAAGTGTTTTTTTATTCTACTTTCTACTTATAATAATGACAATATTTAGGGAAGAGTCAAAATAGAATTTGGAAGTGTTGGATTTTGTGCAGGGACGAAAACTGGACAACTCTGGAGAAAAACCCTCGGAGTAAGATAAGAAACCTTTATTTTAATAGGGTAACTCCTTCAGTTTTTGTACAAGATAAAAACTGCTATCCATACAGGGCCTATATAATAAACTAAATTGAGTGGAAATAATAATGATAATTCAGTACAAATAAAAATAGCTATAAAATTTCATATAAAGTAAAAACTAAAATTCTAAATCTGATTAAAAATTACACAGCCATGATAAAAAAGGTTTTTTTCGTACATTCTAATTTTACAGACGGGAGTCTAAGTTTATCACTGCTCCTTGTCCTTCTGGGCAATACATTCCTGTTATAATAAATTTATTAAAATAGTGCATAAAGAACTGTGGACAGCGATTGCTGGGACGAGTAGGGAGAAAAACCAACAACAAACTCATCCCACACATGGCTTCAATGCCGGTAATCAAACCCAGCGAGTGCTCTCACCACTGCCCCATCCCTGTCCCCCAAAAGCAGTTACTTATAAGTTACTCATAACTGTGATTGTCAAAGGAAAGCTATTGAGCATCATTCTCGCATGGTCCAGTGTAAAAAAAAGATCACTTTATTTAAGTGCTTATTTTAGCGCAGAGCACTAATTGGGGACACTTTCCAGATCGAATTGGATTTAGAAGTGTTGATTTTTGAGGAGAGGGGAAAACTGGAGTACCCGGAGAAAAACCTCTCAGAGCAAGGATGAGAACCAACAACAAACTCAACCCACATATGACGCCGAGTCCTTGAATCCAACCCAAGCCACATAGGTGGGAGACGAGTGCTCTCACCACTGTGCCATCCCTGCTCCCCTAATTGAGCAGATAGAGGACCTTATAAGCCCCTGGCTTCACTATCACCAAACCTACCTTGTATGTGTAGTGTGAAGTATTTAAAATCTTACACACTACACATACGAAATAGGTTTGATGATTAAATCTTTTGACTCTACAAAAGATAACCATATCTCCATGTCAAATACTATTATAGCAAATCTAAATTCTGAATTTATGCAATTATGCTGCTTATTATAAAAGATACAGAAAAAACAAAAAACACAAAGTAAGCAGTACAGTGCTATACCATGTGTTTGCCTCTTGACAAAGCAACTTGAACATTCTGTAAGCGTCCTTCATCATCTTCAAACACTTCAGCCGACCACAGACCACAGTTGACATGAACCCATTCATCCAATCCACAGCAAAGAAGACGCCCAGCACCAGAAGGCTCGGCATCTTTTGTGAGACCACACAGAAGGCACTTCCTTGTATCCTCCTGAAAAAAAAAAAAAGATGAAATGGTAATCTTTTGTACTCTCTGTGATAGTTAAACAATAGAAGTTTTCATTCCATTGTCATACATAATTTTTCCAATAACTGTCAAAATTCCAGCACGCTGATTGTCTCGTAGCAGGGCAAAAAACTTCCACATGTCTGCCCGTCCGAGACAAGTACTCTCGTATCTCGGACGAGTGGATTTCAAAAAGCACTTGTCCTACAGGAGGAGTAGAGTTTGCCTGAAAAAAAGATGTTCTTTTCTACTGAGGTCTGAGTTCCCAAGCATTTTGGACTTTGTAAACTAGCCTGAGTTTCGCGAAGTTTGGTTTCCTTTCACGGCAACTTTCCCGTTTTCGCTTCTGTTTTCTGAGTATATCTGGTTCTGTTGTTTTGATGAAGACTGGGATCCACATACAATATATGGAAATGACGACCTCGTTTGGGACAAGGTGAACGATGCAATTACCGTTGTGGCAAGTTTTGTGATTATTAAAGAGGTAATAAAATCTGTGAAAAATATGAAGAAAGTTGAATTCGAAAATTCCAACCAACATGGAAAAAAGAATTTCCCTGGGTTAAAATTGACACGGAGAAGAATAAAATGTTTTGCATTGTGTGCTGCAGGTAAAGTGAGTTGGCTTTATGTCGGCATCAATGGATCGTCCGCCACTTATTTTCGCCGTGATTCTCTTGTGAGTCACGAGAAGAGCCATTCTCATTACTTTTGTTTTCAACGAGCCAAAAGCGAAGAAAAACCAGAGCAGGTGCCGCTAAAGCGAATAAGCCTTAAAATCGACGAGGAGTCAAAGGAGTCATCTTAGATTGCAGTTTTAATGCCTCATAGATGTCCTGCATTTTCTCAAGTCGTGGACAAAGAACGTGAGTGATGTGTCTGTATGAAATGGTGTTGTATTGAAAAGTGCAAACAACAACATAAGTTGAAATAACTGTTAAAATAAATACTCGAGATTTGGTACAAAACAGATTATACAATTTCTACGTTTTTTATGACATTTTGTTATTCACTTTAAGCTTAATAATTATTTCGGACTAGTAAATTTAACTTTCGGATAACCAGAATCTGAACATTACTCGTCCAATCGACAAGTGGAAAAAAAAGAGAGTTTTTTTGCCCTGTCGTAGCTATTGTCTATAAGAGTACAGACATTAAAAATGATGTCAGATGTAATGCACGTTTTTTCAATGGAAAATAAAGCCAATTCCGCTTGTACGTTTTCCATGTTATTGTGAAAAACAAATCAGGGGCAGCTTTCTATGGTCTATACTCTTATAGACCATACAAATGGCATCATAAGATGTTCAAAACTTGGCAGTGAAACCATTTGTCTGCACCTCATGGTTCCACTTGAGATTTGAACATTTTATGACATTTATGGCCTATAAGAGTATAGACTGCCATCAGTTTGTTAATTTGAAATTGCTTTGCTTCTGCTCCACTCAGAGAAACGTTCACCACTTTTGAAACAATCAGAAGTCAAGCCAAACCAATAGTGACTGACTTGCATAGTACATTTCCCAAGCTTGACACCATTTACTGCAATGTGATTTGAATTCTGATTGGTTTTATCATGTGGTCACAGTGATCACTTGACGCTTTCCTCACAACAATCAATATTGAAAGCAGCTCTATTAGAATTGTGCCGTATCATATAATAGTGGAGGCATGCAGGTGCAGATCCAGGAAAGGGGGAAGGGAGGGGGGGGGGATAAGTAAGCATGAATCACTATGGGAGATCAGGGGACAAACCACACCCAAAATAGAAATAATGCATTTCCTTCATTGTAAACTTCTCATAGTGGGGATTGCAGTCCTCTCACCCACCCCTCCCCCCTCCCCCCGCACCCCTTCCCAGATCCACCCCTACCATAATGTAAGCTAAAAAAATCCATAATAGCAAGGACAAACATACACCAGGGCCGAGTTGTTCAAAGCCCGATTAAGCTGATCCTGGGTAAATGTGAACTTTGATTCTAGTTTAATTACTTGTCAACAAAAATGCTTCCAAAAGATTGTTGTCCCTTAGTTTTGACTTAGACTTTTCTGTACCACTAGCTTATAATTGGCCTTTAAAAACATTTTTAAGGAGCAGGATGTAAATCTAGTTAACTTGTAATCAGGGATTAGCATTAATTGGCTTGCGAACAACCGGACACAGTCCTGTACTTGTTTGTTCCACAGTCTTACAAAGCAATGTAGTTTTGGTTACCTGATCATCAGTAGAAGACGATTGCTGTTCATCACAGGTGTCTGTTTCCATGGGTTCTTCATTGCTGACCTTTTCTTTTTGTGGACTTTTCTCACCATCAATCTCCATCTTTTCTTCTTTATCTAAGAATGTTAGAGTACAGTGTACAGTCTACGATCAAGAACTACTTAAAAAATTCCAAGGATATGGCTAAGAAGAACTAACACAAATGAACTGCCATCATTCTAAACATTCTTGCCAAAATTTGTTAGTTAGACATATTTTTCTTTTACTTTACTTTGCGGCTGAAAAAGCTGTGTCTTGGGCCAACATGGTAACTGCAACTGTCTTGAAGAGTTGTTGACGATAGTTGAGACTGCTGTAAGGTTGCATAAGTGTGTTGCCAGATTTAGATTTAGCCAAGCTTAACCCATTAAGCCCTTAAGGTGATTCCACTGAATTGCATTGCGCATCCTTGCTGCGCATAATTTTTCGCGTCATTTAGCGCACGCATGAGCGTGCGCACGCACAACATTGCGGGATTTCCTTGAGGTTAAGCTCAGCAGGAAAATAAATGGTCCTTTTCTTCTAAACGAGCACGGTAACCCCCATTTTCTATTCAACGAAATTAAAGAAAATATGACTCTCTCAGTTATATCCCAGTTTCAATAATTTTTCATTATTCAATTTCGAAAAATTATTGTGGAATCACTACTACGATCAATTTTGGGCGTTTTGCCAGAAGCGTACAACAGCTCGAATGTCCCCTATTATGCTATGGGATTAATTTATTTAGCCATTTAAGGCATTTTACTACAAAGTTACAATACTGTTATAAGAAAAATGCTAGTATTTCATTGTCAGTACTAACTTTCTGGAAGTAGTTGGCACTTCTCGCTGAAGACTAGCTCTTTTAATATTGAGGTCACATGCCTAGAAAATAGTGAGATACTACAGCCCTCTAGGGTGAAAACAAGCACGGTGACCCTCTCTTTTTATTTTATTTTTCTGATGTACTAGATGTACTTAACATCTGTAGAGATTTTCAAAAATTCTCATTACAAATGTTCTTTCGATGGAATCACTTTAAGTCACCATGCTTAACTTGTAAAGCTGAAATATTAACATTCATATTCTCCTCACTGTTCTTATACATTTCTTATGATACTAGTTGGGAGAATTTGTTTATCTATTAAGAACACTTTGGTGATCACTTCCTTTATTCCTCTAACCTGTATTTCTTAATTTAGTGGTGATATTTTAAGTAGATTTTGATGCTGTTTACAATTGGGATCAAGAGTTAAGAATGGTGTCTGCTTGTCCTTAGCATCCACAAGCACACCAGCACACTAAATGTAGCAGGTATACAAGATAATTACCATTTTCGTCTTGGGGTGATGATGGGAGTTTGGTTAAGGGTGACTGGGTTTTTGTTTCAAGTGAGCAATCTGACTTCTTGCTGCGGTCCTCTGAGCGAACATAAGCATGATCCCATGTATCATAGCAAATAGTGGGCCCAAGAAGTCCACTGCAAAAATAAATAACAAAGAATGGAGAGAATATTAGGAAACAAAACTGCAAAATTATATTAAAATTATTATGAGATTTGTTGCAAGATTGTATTACTGATGTTCTTTGAGTTCTACACAATGTACATGTTGTGTTTGAAATTTGGTGTTGATTTGAAGCTTTTCAAAAGAGATTAATTTTCATTTTCCTTTGTCTATAATGCGGTACAAGAGAAAAGAAAAATAAAGCTGAAAATTAATCCTGCTTGACTCTCAAAATTGTCAACATAAAACTACAAAATACAGTTACAAAGTCGTACTACAACTTTACAATAACCAAACAACTTCCAAAAGGGGTTTTGTGTGGGCTTATTAATGGGGAGGAGGGGGAGAGCTGCAAGCAGTTTAAAATGGTTTTGAAATGAAATGACAAGAAGTTAGCTGTGACCAACATGCAGCAATGTTGAAATAACTTTCCATTTACTGGTCTTTAATTAAGAGATGCTCTTCATGTCTGCTTCTAATAACATCTGTACACTTAGCAGTTTACAGTAAACGCTGAAACTTTACTATCTTGGCATTTAACAAGACAGTAACAAACGTCTTGATATATCACTAGTATAATCATTATACAAAGTCATGTAGTTTACATCCCAATCAGTTTTGACTCTAAAGACCTTCTCCACCCCACCCCAACCCCCATACTCATCAAGTAAATTTATATTAATTGTACAGAGATGACAAGGGAGAATAAAGCTTACTTAGGAGGGAGGAGTGGTTGGAACTCTACAGTCTCCTCGTTACCCTTCAGTTTATGCCAGGGAAACATCAATGTCAGCTCCTGGAAACGAGAAAAAACCAAAGTTAATCTTGTAAAATAAGTTAAAGAATAGAAAATGGCACATATAATTACATACTAAACAAGATGCCCCCTAATGGCATTTACAAGGAATGCTTAATGTAGCCCCATTTATTCCCTATTGTATGCTTCGCAGATTTTTAAAAACTATCCTCCCTTCGCAATTGAAATAATTGAATGGTTTTATTCAGAGAGACTGTGTGATATTTTATCAATGTGCTACTGGGAAGCATACCGGAAATTACTCCGCGATAACGTCATAACCCCCACTTGAACTGGTCTGATTTCCTTCACATTGAATTATTCGATCTGTTTGTGAAAGCATAGTTTCTTCGCTGTGAACTCTCCCAATTTCCACCGTTTAAACTGTGGAGTACTACTTAGAAGTTGTTATTTCGATTTACTGCTTGAAAAACTTTTGTTTTCTTTCTCAAAATGGCAGATGAGAGTCTTAAATTCATACATGTGGCCACCATTGAATGAAAACAACCTTCTAAATGATGATTTGCTTTGACGTCACACAGGTAGAGATGAGTGGGTCCCCTCCCTCATGATATACGCGCCGATAATGGATTTTGATTGGGCCGTTTTTGTTGAAGACAATCAGAACAATAGATCCCTTCTGGGAGAGGGCAGAATTTCATGTAGGTTTAATGAATAAATCAAATGATGATTTGACATCACAAAGGAAGGGATGAGTGGGTCCCCTCTCTCGTGATATGTGCCTAAATAATAGATTTTGATTGGGCCGCTTCTGTTGAAGACAATCAGAACAATACATCCCTACTAGGGGAGGACATACTTTAATGCATAAATTAATGTGCAGATTTGTGACTATGACAAAGAAAAAAAAAAGATACCCGGCCCAAATCTAGACACGGCCTGCCCTGCATTCCGTGTAACAAGAAACAAAAGTCAGGATGCATGTTTAAATGAATTATTTTTTAGAAGTAAAACTAGGCAACAAAAGATTATACATTTTTTATACACATATAACCTAGTTTCACGGGTTTGAAAGGCCATGTTTATAGGTTGTCTGGGAATTGAACCTGGGCCACATAGGTGGAAGATGAGTGCTTTCACCACTGCACCATCCCTGCTCCCCAATAACAGCATAACCTTCCCATGTATAATACAAAAATGTTATGATCATGTTGTTAGTTTGATTCTGAACTTCAAGTATTTGCATGTCAATAAAAGTTGCAGTAATCACTCTCTCTTGTGATTTACAGTACAAACACACTGCTTTTCCTAGTTAACCCACCTTGCAGAATGTTACATAAAGCGAAGACCACTGTTTAGCCAGTTCAGGGTCGGTCTCTACAAGTCGAAATAATTTGTCTAAAAGACCTTGTACCTCGACACAGAAACTTTCCTGTAGAAAAAACAAAATCCAAATTAAAGAAAAACAGAAGTTTATACCAATTTGTACATACCATAACAGAAATGAAGCCATATTATTATATTTTTTTAATTAACAATTCAGAAATGATTTCCAAATGCCAGTGGTAGCTATGTCAAGCCAACCACTGCAGACTGACATTTATTGTAAAACCAATAACAAAAAACTGCACAACTTACAAACACTAAAAATAGAAAAAACAAAAAATACAAGGTTTGTAAATTCATACTAACACAGTATACAAACTGAATTCTAAGGGTGGGTGAGTGGGAAAGTCAGGAATGGCGGACACAACAAAAACAACTGCCGTCCTTAAGGTCACGTGACCTATACCCAAGTGGCGTGTAGGAAAAAATCCACTTATTTTGTTCCACTCAGCCAATGGAAAACTACCCTTCAATGAAGGGAAGAAAGGAGGACATTTTTGTACATAGAATAGACATACCACAGTTGTATACTTTGAGTCCTTCACTTTTTCCAAAACTGCATCCAGGTCTTTAGGGTGCCCATTGTCCACTTGAAACTGTTGATGATATAATAAACCAAACTTTTAATAATATTGGTTAAGCACTTTATTTTAAAATCACCTTGGCGATCTTCCCAGGAACCCAAATGGTTGGAGTGGCGTTTAAGTTAAGAAAGAAAGCAAAAAATTCACTGTCCTGTGCTCACATTCTCCACAAAACCTTGAATTTGGTCATTTCATGTTGTTGTTTTATAGGGGACAGCAACAAAATGTACCAAAATTTAAAACGCACGTGCAGAGCGATTGGTTTTGTTCATTAAACCTATTGTTTTGCAGTGCTGTCGTTGCCATCGCCGTCGTCATTTGCTAAAGTTTCCTAATATCAACATAAAACTCTTTTCACTGTTCTCTCTCTATGGTACTACTTGGGAGAATTTGTTTGAAATCAGTACAATGTTATCTATGGTGATCATTGCCTTTATTCTCACTACCTGTATGATTGATCAAGTGGAGATATTGAAAGGAAAAATGAGATGCTAGTCACTTTTTGGGCTGAAAGCATTTACATGTACCATACCCCTCTTTTTCAGTACAAACCTGTTCAAAATAAGATTTGAAATGTTCATAAGCCTTGCATGTTTTCATCTCATCCAAAACCTGAAAGACAAACATTGAAATAATGTTAAACTAATTTATGCAAAGAGAATTATGTTGGGAAAGTAAATGGCATATGACATAGAGACTGGTTATGAAGAAAATGTAGTTCTGTATTATAGTTTTTGAGCAAAAGGCTAAAAACAACCTAGAAATTAATGACTTTTCTTTAAACACAAACAACCTACACAAAATAGGAACCAACACGTGACAGATTTCTTTTTTTTACAATTTTGAATACTTAACTCTGGATGCTTCACTTTCATTTTTCCCAAAAACTATGTTTCTTAGAAGATGATAACCACTTTTCACCAGTCTCTGTTCCAAAATAGATTATTTATAGTGTTGCATAAGCCCTTCAATTTAATTCATTTATACATTTATTTATTCATTTATTCATTTATTTATTCATTTATTCATTTATTCATTTATTTATTCATTTATTTTGCCATTAACCAGAAATACAACAACAGTATACAGAAATACATTAAAGATAATAGGCAAGGAAGCCTATATAGAAGCCGGGGGCTTATAAACTATAGGCTTCCTGGAACTATAGGATGAACCATACAAGTTAAGGGTACTGAATGAAAATTCCAATAAATTTTTTTTAAAGAAAAAAAAAAAGAAAGAAAAGAAAGAAGAAGAAAGGGTGTGTAGCTCAACAAAGAGTCAATTTAACAGATGCTAAAAACATGGACCAATGTAGGCAGGCAAGTCAATACATAAATATTGATTAGAGTTTTACATCTAGCTTGTTAAGAAAGTGACACAAGCTTATCTAACCAATCACAAGGTGAAGTAAAGCTTCCGCTAACACAAATTATATTGACACTGAAAAATTTTCAACATCACTGTTGTTTTACCCGTTCAAATCCAGCTTCCATTTCCTCCATGAGTTCTTTGTACCATGGTGCAGTCTCCTGCTCTAAACAACATTGTCTACAAATAAACTGCACATCCTCAGGCAAGTCTGCCAAGCACTCATACTGATCTATGGTGATTCCTTGGCATTCAGCATGTACCCAGTGGTCACACCTAACGCAGTGAACCATTTTTGATTCAAAGTCGTCGTCAGAGTAGCATTTGTCACAGAGAGGGCAAAAGTTGTTCTGTTCTCGCTGAAGGCCACATTCTTGACAATGCGTAAACTCAAGCATCCACATAGCTTCAGGTTTCTAAAAAGAAAGTTTCACATTTACATTCACTCATGTTTAAAGCTCCATTTGGAAACTACCTACAGTTGTGTTAACCAGTAACAACAAATCACAAATTTTCAACATGCCAAAGCAACTTACACCAGAAAATGCATATGTAGGTTGCTTTGGTTACAATGCGAACTTTGGTATGGTTGCATGCATGAGACTCCAACAAAAAGGATTTTTTCCACAGCCTTTACCTTACAACTTAATTAAGCAAGTCAAATGAATGAGACTTTCATCTTCATGTTCATTCGATTACTGAAGATGCTCCAACGATTTCCGAACATTACCCAATGCAAGATGCCTGAAAATGTTCCAACAATTTCCAAAAGGTTGCCAAAGACATTAAAAGCTTTCCATACAAGTCACAGAGATTGCAAGAGATGATCAAGAGTTTCTAACTTTAAATCCTGGCTACTGCATTTAACAAGACATTTTGGGGCTACATTTTTGTCTAAACGTAATTGAATTTACATCCACATCCAGTTTGGAGACTATTCATAGTCAGGATTTCTGAGTCAAGCATGAGAAATTGGTATGTGTTTTTGGGATTTGGGAGTTCGGGAGTTGGCAGGTATAATTTATGTATGGCAAAAAATTATAATTTACGTTGGTATTTCCAAACCTGCACCCCTGTTTGTTGATACATGTAAAAAGAAATTCATGTTGCATAAAAAAAGTTCCATGACAAGATGATCAGATGTGCTTCACAGTACAGTATGGGGACTCACACTCTCCAGATTGAATTGGAGTTTGGAAATGTTGGTTTTTGAGGAGAGGGAAAAACCGAAGTACCTGAAGGAAAACCTCTTGAAGCAAGGACAAGAAACAACAAAAAACTCAACCCACATACGACACCAAGTTCAGGAATCAAATCCGGGTCACATTGGTGGGAGGCGAGTGCTCTCACCACTGTGCCATCCCTGCTCCCCTAAAACAAACAAACTTACATCTCCAGCGGTTCTCCTTCCACAGTTCTTACACTGAACACAACGACCACAGACCTGATAACAAACATAGAAAACACAATCAGTATCAACATACATATTTTCCTCACGATATACTCTCTATAGTTTTTTAGTGCAATTGTATTTTTGTTAGTAAACCATTATATTATTCAAACTCAGGCCACAAATGGCACCAACTCCTCAATCGAACCCAGACACATTGGTCACAGGTGGGAGGCAAGTGCTCTCACCACTGCTGCATCCCTTCACACTTTGTTTGAAAACCACGGAGAAAATGATATAATTGAAAAGTGCATTTACTAACCCACACATCATCTTCACCCTCTGGTTCGGTGGGGTAATATGGACCCAAACATTCCACATGGTAACCGCGCTGGCAACGATCACACATCAGAAGCTAAAAAGAAGGAGATTAAATAATATTATTAAAGGGGCCACCGCGCTATGGGATACTACTTTTGTAATACACAAAACAGGCTCTGCAGGAAAGAAAACTCAAAATAACTATTTCTGCCAGGGTGATTTTTTAATGCTTAAATAAGACCCTTGGGTCACTTAAGCAAGGTCTTCGAGTCTGTAAATGAAAATAGTATCATCAGTCCTAAGGTGTTGCCCATTCGAATGAAGCCACTAAGCAGTACGGTACTTTCCTGTGGTGCTGTTTGTTATACTGCACAAGGTGGTTCTAACTATTCACTTGGCAACTGGAATCCTAGAGTGTGACCAGCTATATAGAAGTTAGTGACCAGTACTTTCAAGTAAAGGTCTGGATAACAGCAGGCAAGATAAAAGTTTAAGAAAAACAACAAAAGTTTTGATTTTTGAAGACATGTTTCCACAGCTCCTCTGTCATCTTCAGTTTTGAATAAAAAAATTCAACTTTGAGCTTTGTGATTCAAAACTGAATATGATAGAAGAGCTGTCAAAACAGGTCTTTAAAGATCAAAACTGTTGTTTGTTTTTCTTATACTTTCAAAAAGCAATGTTTCCTTTCAGAATTTTCCCAGTTTTAATTTTAACAGTGCAATGTAAAACTGTGACAAGACACAGATGGATACTGTAACGCAAAGGAGATTGAAATAATTGAAATTGATTAAGAATAACAATTGTCCGAATATTGAACCTTGTCTTGATATCCACACACGGAGCAGCTACTGCAGTTGTCGCAGCACCATGTACTCTCATCTACTGGCGTCTCATCAAGGCAGAATCCATGGAAAGGCTCTGCACATACTCTGCAGTAATACAGCTAAGAAACAAAACAAAACATGAAAACAGTTAAAACTAGATATAAACAGCTCTAGTTTTCAGAGAACAGCTACAAGGACTCTCAAAAGTCATTGAAACACTGCTCCCGTTCCCCCTGGTTCAGTGAAAGTTGGGCAAATCGGCGTTGCCTCATCACCACTGCGTTTTACTTTTCAATAACATTGCTTGGGAAGGAGAGGAAGGGAGATGCTTTCAACAAATAGTGTTCCAACATTTCAAGGCCAATTGTAGCAAGGGTTTTATTAAGATTTTGAACAGCCAGTCAAGAGGTTAGGGCAACTGGGCAGGATGTAATTAACTTAAAAATAATTATGATCTTTTATGGAAAATGTTGGTTGGGATGTTAGAAAATGACAAACTTGTGTTCACCAAAATCCCTAGAGAAGAGTTGTCCTCTTGTGCCTATAAACTATATCTTCAACAGGAACTCTTATTTTTTATAGCAATGTTTTTGAGATCTTTTTAAGAGCACAAAAACTGCCACTGATGAAAAAACTGTTGTTTTCTGTAGGCTGGCATTGTAAGAGATTTGTGAGCTGGGATAAGGAATTACTGTCTGTAACATTAAATTATGATGAATCCATTGAATCCATATTAAGCAGAGTTTACTGCAATTAAAACCACTGCAAGTAAGGCTGCACTTACAAAGATGGAAAACACTGTTTTCAACAAACCTTTTCCTTGCCCTTGCTGCCACAGAGAAAACAGAGTTCCTTAATCACACTGGGAACACCAGCAGTAAAACAAACAGCAAAACCCTCTTTCCATATTTCCTCCTCAGTACTGTTATCCTGTGTAAAATATGTAATAAGAGCCATTATTACACAACCCTGGGCACTTGGTTCTATTCCAATAACATCAAACAAATAAATAAATAAAGTTTCGATCCTGAAAACGAAACATGTTTTGTTGATCAAAACTGTTGCCTAAGAAAAACTCAAGGAGCCCACAAGGCCAGAAGCTGAGAAGTTAGGAGCCCAACATGTGAAGTGTTAGGTGCTGCTGCAAAACCTTTAGGCACCCAGAGCATTTTCTTGGGTGCCCCAGGCTACTGGCTCCTGTTAGGCAACAGCACTTGAACACACAAAACAAGTAAGAATATGCTGCGATGTTCATAAAGTTATTTATTCAGTACAAAACCAATTGGACGTTATTCATACAGTTACAATAACAGCAAAAACAAAAACAACAATAATAACAGTAATAAATCTAAGTGGAATACATGAAATATATGAAATTCACATATTTTGAGCCACAGATGAACAATGGAATAAACGAGTGACCATTGCAATATTATGAACACAACTTAAGCAGCTTTGAAAAAAAGGTGTAAATCAATGATATCTGTGATGCCGGTGCACTGCTCTAAGAACTGATCCATCAAGCCAACTGGGAGCTGGTCATTTTGTGAAATATTCGTATTCGTGAATGCTTACCAATTTGCAAAATGAACAGATTTCAGTTTGGTTGATAGCTCATTTGGTGGAAAACTGCATCAGTAAATATTACAGAGATCATTGGTTAGAATCCAGTTCATGCCTGAATTTTCTACAGGCTTTCTTGCGTTCATCCATTTGTTCAATAATAATAATAATAATAATAATAATAATAATAATAACAAGAACAATAACAAGAACAATAACAATAACAATAACAATAACAATAACAATAACAATAATAATAATAATAAATCCATGACATCGTTTACTCACACTCCAAGGCAATTTGACGAGTGGTTTGTTGTCCAGAACAGCTTGACGCTTGCCAGAAGGTGGTGGCCTTGTCTGCACACCAGGCTTCTTTTTGGATGACAGCACCTGGCTTTGTTCTTTCTTGCCATTCTTCTCCTTGAGGTTATCATCTTTCTTTGATGCCACTTTTGGCTTTACTACTAAAATAAGTATAATTACGGTACATCAGACACACTGTCTTAAACCCTTCAAATCTTGAACTATAAAGAAAACAAGAAAAAAAATGAAGGAAGGATGGCCCATAACCTTTGACACACTGGTCAGATGCTCCAACCACCAAGTTTCAGGGAGATTTGAAATATGTTAGGTCATATTATGTTACATGTACAAGTTTCAAAGACACATGCATGTACATGTGTCCAGCTAGGATAAGATATTTTTGTCCAGTTTTGAATCACAATATGAAAAAAGCATCTCAATACCTCTCTCAGATTTCTTAGAAGCTTCACCGCCCAGTGGTCTTGGTGGTTGAGGATTCACACACTTGCGATTCCTGAAATTCAACACAATATTTTATTGTACAATATGTACAGAACTTATTTTACAATAACTGTCAAAATATCAGCGCGTTGATTTGCTATTGTCTATAAAAGTACAGACAATAAAAGTGATGTCAGATGTGACGCATGTGCTTTCTCAATGGAAAATAAAGCCAATTCCGATCGTACATTTTCCATGTTATTGAAAAAAACAAATGGATGGCAGTTTTCTATGGTCTATACTCTTTAGACCATTAAACTCATCGCAAATTGATGAACTTGGGAACTGGTGCCTTAAAAGTTAGCGGGGAAGGGCCCGAGGTAATTCAGGCACTGCAGGGAGGTCTCCATGGCAACCCGGCAAGCAGGAACCACCCCAGTAGCAGCTGCTAACAAGCAACGTCACACTGAAACTAGTCCAGTGGAAATACTAACCTAACCCGATACTTACCTCTGCACTCCAGAAGCCCTCTGGGACGGGAGGGTGGGGCTAATGAATCCGCAAAGATTCGCTGACAGAAGCAGTCATCGCCACAATCGCTAGCAAGCAAGGCTGTACGTAGTTTGCCCCTGCGAACTCCAAAGGGGCGCCCCCACGGATCATGTGCAAACTGGGCGAGACTGCTGGCAGCATTACCTCGAGATTAACCTTGCCTAAATTACATTTAGCCACATTAAAATGATGCCATAAAATGTTCAAAACTTGGCAGTAAAACCACTTGAGTTTTGAACATTTGATGGCATCATTTTATGGTCTATAAGAGCACAGACCATAGAAAACTGTTGTCAATTTGTTAAATATTTTTGCGTACATTATACCAAGAGCACTTACACACAGGACTGCTTGCTGGTGCCAGGTCCTCCAAACTTGGGCTTATCTCTGCAATGAGAAATTTGAATCATGAAGAAAAAAGAACTTTGTTTTTATCCTTGAGGCAGTAATATTAAATTTGATTCTAGAGGCACAAAGACTCAAAATCTTTAATAACTTGCAAATTATAATAACTTGTGTGCAATACACTAACACACCACAAAATCTAAAAAATACTTTTGACTAGACACAAATACAACCATTAACCTACAACTTGATCAACAAAAATCAGGAAAACTAACACTTACTCGCACCACTTGCAGACACCACAGTCATCCTTAACTCTGCAACCTTTGCACTGCCCGCAACGGACTCGCCTCCGTCCGCTGATCACAGCACATTTGCCCTTTGATTTCTTTCTTATTCCCATCTTCTTAATAATCTTCACCACCTTCGTCTTGGTTTCCCCACTCTTTGTTTTTATCTTCTTCACAACTTTGATAACTTTTTTCACCACTCTTTCTGTGGTTTCCTCGTTGGTTTTCTTGATGCTTTCCTTGAGTTCTGAAAGAGGCTTGTTGCTTTCTTCATCATCATCACTTAAGCTTGGCATTTCACTGTCATTTTTCAGAGCCTGGAGTCTTGATGCAGGAGTCTTCTTTGCACTAATTTTTCTCTTTTTCTCTGCTAAAGGTGTTTCATGATTTTGGCACTCATCTTCAGAATTCAAGTGAACTCTCTCTTCCTCTCGACTCTGTCGTCGAGATGAAGAACGACTACTCCTTTCACTTTCAGAATCTGTACGAACCTTCCACTCATTATTCTCTTTTGAAATATCCCCTAAGTTGTCCTTTTCTTCCAAAGCACCTTCTACCGTTTCACTTTCCATTTTTTCTTGCAACTCTTGGAGTCGTCTTGATTTAAACACATATTTAATTGCAGGTAATGGAGTCCTCTTCTTAGAAACATCACTACTTAGAGAAGAAACCTCTGAAATAGAAGACGTTTCACTAACTTGATCTTCCAAATCTTCTTTCTCTCGTTTTATTTTAATTCGCTGTGATCTTTTCACAGATGGCGAACCTTCTTTGCTGTCATTTTGCTTTTTGTCGTTGTTCGATTTCAAACTAGACAGCTCATCACCTGAATTAGAAGTTCTAACCTTCTCTGCTCCCTGAAGTCCATGGCTGGGAAATTTTGCCTTTTGGTAGCAATTTCTTGAATCAACAGCATTTTTTATCCTCTTAGCATTCTTGATACGAGCTCTCTTGGTAAGAGAACGATTTTCCTCTCCTGATGATTCCCCACCTGACTTCTTTGTGAATCTAAATTTAGAGCCCTGGAAGGTAAAAGTTTCATAAGAAGATAAATTATGATCATCTAGATGAGTGTAGCCTGAAAAAAGACTGTTTGAGGTGACATTGAATGACATTTTAACAACCTGAGCGGAAGTCAAGATCAGAGTTAAGTAAATTATGGATCATCAGTAAACAGGATAAACTTCTCTGGTTATTGCAGGCCCCGGCTGTTCAAATAGCGGATAATTTTATCCACTGGATAGTTTGCTATCCAGCAGATAAAATGTTTGCAAGATTTTCCTGATAGTTCTATAATTTGTGAATAGAGTAGAAGCATGTGTCAAATTTAAGAATGGGATTGTGTGGAAAACTTGCCAAAAGCGTTAGTTGGAGTACATTTGCACCGCTGGATAGTGACTAATCCAGTGGATAAAGTTATCCGCTCTTTGAACAACTGAGGCCTAGCCTTGGTTGTTTAAAGCGTGGACAACTCTATCCAGTGGATAAATCGCCATCCACTGGCTAAAATGTACTCCAACCAATACATTTTATCTGCTGGATAGTGACTCATCCGCTCTTTGAACAACTTGGGCCAGATTGGTTAACAAAGTTGCTATGTTCTTGGTTGTCTGTTAGTTAAGCTGTCATGTTTTTGGCTGTGAAGACTGAAAAAAGTGATTGGCGCATTTCAATCTACCTATAGTAACTCTCCAGTACTGTCACATAACGTAACACATCCATTGTGATCCTGTATTTAAAATCAGTTTTCACTGGTCATTGTGGAACATGTGCATATAAAGCCTATGTAAAAAACTTCCATTTTTTTTTTTACACAAATGTGTTAAAGAATTTGTTAATAAGTCCTCAATTTGTAAAGAATTCAGTTCCACAGAGAAAAGCACAGATTAACAAGAGGTCCATACAATAAATAGATCAGGGTCCGAAATTGCGCTCTCCTGGTCGCCAATGCGACTAAAAATTTTGCACTGGTGACCAGGATTTCACAACTAGTCGCCAGCGGGCGATTAACTATATTTCATGCCACGATCATTATACAAACAATAACTTTGATTTTCAGCCAAATCGATAAAAATAAAATTCAAAGCCGCCTGCCAATTGGTCACTTACTGTTTTTACCTTTCCATTGCTTTTGAAGTATAAAACCGATTTTCTGTTAATAGAAATCTATCACAACGCTTTACAGCTCGAGCAGTGCCAAGCTTCGCCGCCATGTTTTTTGAACGAGAAATGCTGCACGGTTGTGGCCTGGTGCGAACAACATGGCGATCCGTTGATGGTCTTGACAGAACGCGAAAGGAAAGATCGTTTACGGTTTTGAACATAGAGCAAAGAACCAACCGGCAGTTTTTCAATCGGGTACATTTCTTCTCCAAAAGGTAGAGACAAGAAAAGGTATAAAGTTGACTTAAAACATTTAGCATTCTTATGAAACTGCGTATGTAGCCGGCATTCGATTCGTTCGTCGTGGTTTTTCAGTGGCAGGTGTATAAATGGCCATTGCGGCCCCAAATGCAAACGCGCTCTCTTCGTTCTGATTCTTAAAAGAAAAATTGGCGACCAGAATTTTCCATCTCGCAACCAAAAATTTTGGTTTGTGTTTTGCTGCGAAGGAAAAATTTTATTGACACTTTTTTTCTGCTTTTTGGCGACCACATTTTTCCATATGGCGACTGAAAAAAAATTTCATTCGCCACTTGGCGCCTACCTAAAAAAGTTAATTTCGGACCCTGTAGATGGCTGTAGTATATGTGTACTGTTGCTGTGCATACCTTCATTCCTGTAGCACCTAAAGGCTGGACATCAAACCCTGTTGGTGAATCTGTAAATATAAAAAACGAATCAGAGTAAGAAAATCGACTCTAAGGTATCAAGGCCATTACTCTTGAGACATTAATTTTACTGTTACCAGGACAGTTTGTGAAGGAGGTCATAAGGATTGAACCTCGGCCAGAAAACCAGTGTTTCTTAACCTTGGAAACCTTTAAATGTCCTTGCTTTCAAAAGAGTCAAAAATTGAATTTTTGGTAATGAATCTTGTTCATATAAAACAGTTTTTTGGGTCTGAAATTTTTTTTGGAAGTTTGAGAAACATACACCAGGCACTAAACCACATTGGTTGAGCATAAGGAGATTTGTCTCAGTTCATATGTGACCTCCCATGCGAAAACGTATACTAATGGCTATCCCTTCGAACAGCATTTTGCCGTTCATCAGCCGTTCAAAAAAATTTGCACCTGTTTGCACTTCTTATGCCATGCATTCAAAAAAAAATTTGCATCCGTTCATACTGCTGGTGTTATCTGTTCAAAAAAACTAACTTCAGTTGGTTATCCATTCAGAAAATAATATAATTCAA
This sequence comes from Pavona decussata, assembly GCF_977016875.1. Taxonomy (NCBI): domain Eukaryota; kingdom Metazoa; phylum Cnidaria; class Anthozoa; order Scleractinia; family Agariciidae; genus Pavona; species Pavona decussata. The sequence continues at coordinate 1,378,562 of NW_028145860.1, read as the reverse complement.
CAGTTTGCATGGCTAGGGTTATCCGTCATCTGTTCACAGGGATTTTGGCCATTTATCAGGATATTGTGAATCCGTTTTACACTCACCCACGCAACAGTGTTTGGTGCTAACCTTTTCACATTCTTCTAGGAGACTAGCTCTACGGATTAACCAAGTTTTCTGCTTTTTTCCTTTCTTTTTCACTTTCCTCCTGCATACATTTGCCTTTGGTGGATCGAAATGTGTGTCTAAGTTGCCGTTCACCGTTCAAAAATTTTGCACAGCCGTTCAACCGTTCAAAAATTTTCTTCAGCCGTTCAGCCATTCACTTTGAGCCGTTCAAAATTTTTCTTCAGCTATTCAGCCATTCAAACGGCTTGGCCATCCATCTGTCATCCGTTCACTAGCCGCTAGTGTACGTTAGTGTACGTTTTCACGAGGTCACTTATGACTTTGTGCTGCGGGTAGAAATGTTAAGCCCTTTGCCTTGACTATTTTCTTTTTCTTTCATGTATTACTTTGATGTGGGTGTTAAAGAACTAATGACATTGATTGATAAGAGGTGGGCACAGAGTTCCTGAGGATGGCATCTGGTTTCTGTATGTAAATGTGTTCTTCTGGGAGAACAATATATGAAGGGGAAGTCAAGAGCGTCGTTTAGGATGGCTAACTGAAAATGAATTCTTAAATTCTTATGATATGATGATCAAATATTTCTAATCTGATTTCAATTCTCCTCATCATGAGATTGTACACGATAATTTCAACCTTTATTTGTTGCCTATTAGTACCAAACAAGAGGAATTTGTAGTAACAAAACCTGAAAAGAGACTTAGTCCTTTTAGATGAAGAAGGCCATTTTTATATAAAAACAAAAGACTACTGGCAATGATTTAAATCATGCTAAACTGTTAAAGCTATCAAAAATTTATCTGGTCATTATTGATATGGTTGAGAAAATTGTTAAAAAATTCAGAATAGTAGTTAACTGTAAATCAAGAGCTGTGAGAGCAAAAATACTGCTTTGCTTTGTACAAGATGTAACTGCGTGTACTTGCGACATTTAATGTTTATAAAATAATTATGTTTGATGAAATTATGCGTATTATTATTTGAACAAACTGAGAGGCATAATAATATTATTCCTTTACCCTCCTCTGTATATAAAAACTGTTTTAAAAATCCAATTGAAAAAGGAGCACTTACTTTCCCTTTTTTTTCATAACACTTCAAGTTTCAAAATTATGTGAAATTCTTTTAAATGAATCTTATAATTTTCCTATGCATTGACTTATGATAATTTCTTTAACATCAGTAATTGATGATTCTCTTCTTTCTAATGTTATCTCTGGTCAACAACATAATAGTGTTGTAATCAGAAATATGATAATGATCAATCGTGGGAAAAAATCCTTTGGGGAGGGGGTGTCATGTCAATCTCAACTTCTTCAATCCTCACATCCTCAAATAACTTAACTATTAAACCACAAGTGTTTTTGTAAATCAACAACCTGTGAATGTTTAGCAAAGTCCTTGATTCACTGTAAACAACTCAAATACCTGGATTATTAACATAGACCCTTTGATCTACTGGCAACTGCATTTTCTCCAACTTCACTTCTGCCACTCGTATGGTTTTGCTAGGGGGATATTCACCATCGCCATCTTCCAAAGGTCTCTTTTGTCCTCGATTAACATCGTTTGCTGCTGACGATCTCAGAACTTCTCTGTTAGTTTTGAACTTCGGTGATGTCACATCATCATAATCCAATTTCTTACTCTTCACAATTCGCCCAGAACGCGATCGCACTTGTTCGCTATCTTTGTTTACCAAAGTCTTCTGATTGCGAATCCTCTGACCCTCCTTCGCTTTGGCCAACAACTGTTTTGCGACTGGAACAGTTGTCTTCTTCTTCACATTCACATAAGGAAACAAACTTCTTTCATATAATTTTACATTTTTCCCAAGGACTAGTTGAGCAGGTTTTGGCACTCGAGGCACAAAATTAGCCTTCACTTGCGTTGTTGATTTCACGTTAGGAGACAAGCAAGGCTTGTCGAACGCAACCCTTACCACTGGACGCGCAAATCGTCTTTCATACGATTCTCTTCTTCTGTACTGTTTAGCGTAGATGTTTTCGCTTGGCGACAAAGTCAACTGCTTGCTTTCCGTTTCCTTCGGGTTCCGTTTTCGCTGAGGAGATTTTTGAAGTAATTTTGGCGACTGGCCGACTGGAATGACTGAATATCGCGAATGGGCATCTTTCCGAACGCCATCTTTTCGATAGCTGACTCTTTCGCTGCCATCCATATAATCTTTAACTGAAAAGGAACGGTACGCCTTGAGGCCCAACTCCTCCGCTCGAAAGCCATAAAATTCTTCCTCCTACAACAAATAAAAATTAAATTATAAGAACGAAACCTGCAAGATCGAGGTGAAAGGACGTGATAAACAAAGCGCTGAAATGTGCATGGCAAAACTACGAAGCACCTCTTCATCGGAATCTCCAAATATTTCACGATATCTTCGAAGGCTGATAAAAACTGGCTTGATTACTGAGCGCTTCTGCTTTTCGGCTGACTGTTCCTTTCTCCTTCGACCAAACATGTTTAATTTCTTTTCTTTCTCAGGGGAAGACCGACTCTCTTTAGTTCCAGGGAACTTCATTCGCGCCATCTTGCCTCGAAGTGCGCATGAGTATGCAAAAACCACACGTGCCCGTACGACCGCACAAGGTCATGGGACAAAATGGAATAAACAAATAAATTTGGCAAAAACTGGCATCATTTGACGATTTCTACCACCTTTATCAAACTATCTGGCTGCCTGTAGCGAGAATTTAATAAAAATTCAAAGCATAATAGGGATCCAGTGGATACCTCAGAGCAAACCAAGTATTTTTCACAGTGATTGAGCAACCAGGCCTTGTGGGTATTCCCCAATGGATATTTTAGTTCCGGCGCGTCGCTTCGAACGGTTGATCGTGAAATCTCACCAAGAACTGTGATCGTATTGAAAATACTATAAGCTAGTCCAAGAGTTGGAGTAGTAATCTTGGTTTCAAAGCCCTTAAAATGTGTTAAATAATATAATTGGCGATGGCAACTAAAGATTTTCGCGCCACTACTAAGCTCGAAACGGCAGCGCAGTGAAGAACAGTCGCTAAGCGCGCGCACTTAACTCTCGGAAAAACTTTGGCACCACGCTAAGCTACGGGCAAGTCATTCGTGCTGTTCTACTCTTCATTTAATAACCATTTTATCTCAAAACTAATGTGAATCATACGCATGGAATACACCTTCTTAAACTCAAAAAGAACTTCTCTGATGATTTAATCTAATTTTCTAATGTCACGCGGTTGTCCATTTTTTTACTGATGCGCGGGGTTTTCCCAGCACGATCGCGGGTTGCGGAATGCCGGTTGCGACGCCGTCATTTCTCAGAAAAAAGGAAATCCTCGGGTGTGCACGCTAATAACCTATGGATATTTACTTTCATTTGTGATATATTTTATTTCCTCTTAATTGTTTCTTATTGACCGACCTCAATTACAGTGTGCGTAGCAACTGATCAATTTCAGAGTCAATTTCCGAGTCGTGAAAATCCGTTATCTTTTGTGTCCTAGGAAACTGATACTACGTCGGTTAGAACGAGCTGCAACAGCTGCAAGTACGCATAATATTTGTGCTTACAAAGCATTATGTCTCTTTCTCTACGAAGCCACTTGTCTTATGCATCTTTGGCTTGAATCTAAAATACAACAATTGAAAAATTATTTGGGAATCGAGCGCACGACATTAATATTAAAGAATGGCCCCATCAGTTTTGAGTGAGGTTCATGAGAGGTTAACGATAGAAAACAAACCTACCTAAAACACTGCAGTAAGAGGATTGCCTCTAGTAGCATGACGATGAAGAAACGGTTAGCTAAAGAAGGAGCTAAAAAAGAACTCGAAATATCGCAGGACTCTCCACTGAAGTCTTTCGAGACCAGTGCGTGCCACCATAGCAGACTCGGCCCGTTTCTATGGGCTTTAACATGAGATATTCTACTTGGACTTATCGTTAAATAGCAGGAAGGAATATCGCCGAAAAGCATTCAGTGCTGGCGAGCATAAGGAAAATGCGGGAGCATTTCCAAAGCCTACCCGGTGAAAAGAACATCCTTGTGGAGTTAAGATCATGCGCACGGACTGGGCTGTGTTAAAGATCTCTTTTTCCGCTTTGCCGACCAAGCTAAGAACTGATAAGACTTGGCTCAAACATACCAGTTACCTTTACGGTACTAACTCTATACAAGAGAGGTCCTCTCTTGCTCTATATAATAGTGTTAGATACAGTGTAGACGTTTCTTCGGTTGCAAATACGCCGCGGCAACGTTTGACTTATTCCGACTCGCCAACTCAAAATGCAGAGATATACCGAGACGGGACCGCGATGAGCTTTTTATTTAAGGGTCAGCACACGGAATGACTACGGATACGTTTGTCGTGTTTTAAACTTTACATAGATACATAATGTTCTTTTTGGGTTTTTGATCAGTAAAAACTTAGAGCGGTGCCGAGCGGTGCAAGATTTGGACGGCGACGCCGCGGCCCAAAACTCAATACTTTCGAGACTGTAAACCTTTCTCTTTGATCCCGGGTTATACATACAAGGGATGTCTTTTAATTTACTGAAATTTTTCAATTATCCTTTTATGACGGTTTACATCCCTTCCACCAACCCGATTTGCTGTTTGTTATGGTGCGAACGCTATTGTGTTCAACTATGGAGTTGCCTATTTCCAGGCTCTTGAAATTGCGGTCATAGCTCACCAAATTTGTCTCCATGTGAAAATCGTTTCTATTTTTCAAAATTGCATTAGTTCGATTTCTTGTAAATATTTTGGCCGTCAAAACAAACGGACTGCAAATCGACTTACCAGGAAATTAAATGGCCGAGAATTGTTTAAACTAGCGAGAGACTGGGAAAGAGGAGCAACAACCTCGTTCCCAGGGCCTTTGGGTTGAACAATTCAAGATGGCGCCTCTTCCGTCACGAGCTTTGGTTTTACATAAAACAGCTGACTAAGTTTAGTATACCAAACAGTTATTTCCCACGTTAGCTTAACCAACCACACCCCTTCCTAATAAAAACGGTCATGTCTATGAAACCCTCATGGTGATTTAGCCGTTGTGAAAGAAAATTGGAAAATTAAACGAGACTTACCTTATTAGTCATTCTATCACATAACCAAAGAAGGCGAAGGAGATCACATCATCTATCTTCACTGGACCCAGCTAACCTGCAGCTGCATTGTTTTTTGCGTCTATGCCTGTTGTTTTGCTGCTCGTTCTTTTGTCCCCTCGACCAATAATGTGAGACGTTGCAAACGGCGGAGGTAGCCCCGATCATATGCCTTCCCTCCTACTCACCCAGTTTGGAGGGCAATTATCTGTTCGTTCTCAGTCAGACCTTTATCTGACTGGCGCTTGCGCTGTTTTATCTCATGGGATCTCCTTGCCTACGGTCATGTGATAGAATGCAGTATTAAAGCGGCTACCAAAGGAAATTTTGACAAATCCTGCACTATTTTAATCCTTAGAAAAACAACCAGTCAACGTTTAAAGTCAAAACCATCGACATCAATGGAGACACAACAAAACCATGGCAATGAACAGCTGGTTCGTCTTGTCCGGTCGTAAAGTCCTTCCTAAAAAAACATCGAATGGAGAACTCGACCGTGGGGTACTACTTAGTGTAAGACTGCACATAATGTCTGACCCGACCGTGAACAGCGTGAATGCTTAACTAACCCACTGGTGACAAGAGGATATTATCTGTTTTATCGCTAAAAAATGAGACACATTTCATTTGTGAAGAATAACTTTTATTTTCCTTGTTTTGAATATTTACAGACTGTTTCCAACATAAAAACAACGAAGTAAACCAAAAACGGTGAATTTCCTTTCCAGGTTGCTATTTCGACTAAGACGTTGTCTTGTTGTCACTTCGGGGCCCGGTTGTTCGAAAGCTGATTAACGCAAATCCACGTTTAAAAGTTAACAGAGGTTTTTTCTCGCTCGTTGGCAATGCTTTTAAAAGATAATTCTAAGCTAAATTTAAGGACAAGTAAAAGTCAAAACTAAAGGGCAAAAATCCTTTGGAAAAGTCTTATTGATTAGTAATTAAACTAGACTCAAAGTTCACAAAAACCTTGGGTTGGTAACGAAAGATGAACGGACATATTTATCGAAAATTTTAAATGTTGACTAAGTATACTAGTTAAAATGTAGGTCAATAGATTTCCTTTTCAGACTTTTGCCATAGTGTGAGAAGTTTTGTTTTACTTTCAATTCAAGTGACCTCTATAAATACATACATCTCTTCAACAAGATACCCGGTAGCAAAAAGCACCAGGAAATTTTACGTGCACGTTTTGGGGACCTCTTCATATAAAAGTTTTGTCTTCATTTATCATTATAACTCGCTTCAAGAGACCGAACTCAAGGGTGTACCAGCATGTTTACTGATGTTAAGCGGCAAACGACAAAAACTGACCACGTGATCATGATTGTCCTACGATTGCCGGTTGCCGTTTTCCGTTTCCTAAGTGAAATTGAGTAGTTTCGAGTTAGCAAGAAATACGAGAATGATTCTGCACTATTCTTGTGTTTTGAGAAACGCAAACGAGAGTATGACGCTTGCCGTTTAACGTGAAAACGCGATGCTAGAGAGATTAGAATTGCGTTTACGGCAAACGTTAAATAGCAGAAATGACCACATGAACATGTTTATATACCCCTCGCTGTTTTCAGTTTCTCAGAAAAATTGAGAACTTTTGCGTTAGCATCAAAGGCCAGAATTATTTTACACTATTCTCATCAATGTACTCATTTTTTTCAAGAAAACATAAACGCGGATCTCACGTTTGCCGTTCGCCGTAAACGTCATTCAAACCTCTTCTAAATCTCTCTTATCTCCCTCAGTGATCAGCAGACACCTTCGAGATGGATTTTTAAATCCTTCTTGTTTAAAAACAAGAAGTTCCGCTTTAAAAGGGCAAGCCCCTCCTTCATTCCACACTTTTGCGGGCGTGAGATGCAAATTTAAACGCTGATCAGTCGTGACAAGTTGTTGACTCAAGCGTCCTCTGAAAAATATGCCTCAAAAATTTTATAATATCACCACAGCGATATAAGATATCAAGTTCTAATTTGTTTAACAAGAGTTATTCTTAAAACGAAGCCAATTTAATCGGGAAAAGCCGAAGAAAAAGACGCATGTTGTTTGTCAGTTATTTGCGCTCTGATGGTTGATTGACAACTGAAGGTGAGAATGGCCTGGCCAGGCACCTTTTGTACCGGAACTTCCTGTTTAAAGAGGACATCTGACGAAGTTAGTAGAAGTTCTAGTACTGAGTTACTGTGTGTGAAATATGTCAGCTAAGAAGTGATTCCTTCTCCTCTTGGAAGAAAGCTCTGAGCAAAGGTTCAAAATTGTCATCACTTCGGCCAATCTGTCTCTCCAGGGCAGCTCGGAAATCTTCCTTAGCTCCTTTGTTCACTCCTCGGGTCACCGCCCTACTGAAGAAAGAAATAACGAATTCAGATTGGGTGTAGCCTCCACACGAGAATAGCCTCAGACATTTCATATGTACAAGCAGCCAACCATGCGTAAGACAAATTTTGGGAATTTCTTTCAATTTCCGAAGATTCTCGTAAATTTACCGATGATAGTAGGGTCATACGAATGTTTCCGATGATTTTCCGAACACTGCCGAAGATTCCATTATTTCTCTAAGATGTGTTACACGTTTTCACTTACAGTAACTGATAACATCCTATTTACCTTGAGCCAGAGGCAGCAATAGGGATGAGGTCAAGGTTATAGCTAGCATCACTGTAAAGATGAGCAAATTCTTCTAAAATATCGATATCTGACAGAAGTTAAGATGCAAAGTATAAGGAATCATTTTAGATAAATAAGGGGCTGTCCAATTGGTTAGGAAAATCGCGCTAGTTTCTTTGTTTTACTCTTTCATCCGCAGTTCAAATATATGATGTTTCATATATTCATTTTCAGTTTCTTTTGTGGTCAATTACAAAGCAGTAAAACAAACGCCAAATAGCTTTCGACTTCCAATTGAAAACCCCTCTATAATTGTTGTTAACCATGAGTGACAAGCTAACATAAAAATGTTGCTGGATTCGGTTTTATGGTTAACTTAGCCTCTGTTCAGTTGCCGAAGGGCGGGTAGCTGTGAAGAGGCTATGTTCAACATCAACAAATGCTGGACGATATTGCACCGAGCGTGTGTCTTTCGATCTCACATCTCGCTCGGTAATTTTGTGTTATTTTGTTTTCTTGTCTAAGTAGAGCTTATGTTATTTACTTCCCAACTGGAATTACAAAATTTGAATTGGAAAGGAAAACGATATGAATTCTGGTAGTTATAGTGACATGACGCCATCGTGAACTAGACAGCGCGCGAAGACCCCACAAAGTCAGTTAGTTCAGAACTGAGAAGAGACAAAAGGATACTATTCACATAGTTGAAAAACACTCTGTATTTCAGGCCCCCCTGATCTCGGATCCTATCGAGAAGCTCGTAAAAGGTCCCCTCTTCTCTGGGCCAACCATACTGCAGTAGGACTATCACGTGACCGATTAGGGTGTCATTGCGTCCTTCTGTGGTCAGTCTTTGCTGAAGAAGAAATACAAATACCAAAACAATGAACATAGTCGAAAAAGAAAGATGAGCCTTGTTTGCCATGGGGATTAACACTGAAACTAGGAATGTAAGCCTCTACAGACATCTTAAGTCAACATGAAAGAGGCCTTGACTTAATGCCTTAGCTTTGTTTAAATTTACTCTAAAGATGAGTGAAACTGTAAACTGTAGATGAGTATGAGTGAAACTTTCTTTGGTTTGAGATGGCTAGCAAAGAAATAGATTTATATCGCTTGGGTAATGTCGGCTTTTGCCTATCGAAAAAATCTATAAAGCTTACTATAGTTTGTTCTCCACTCGATAATTCCCTTGATATCTTCCTTCTAAGTGGTCTAGGTGCATTTTATGTTTTGTGTAAGGGTGATAAGTAACCAAATTTTCTAGCTTTCAGCGGAAAGCTAGCGACAAGCCATGCTTTGAAAATTGTAAACGTTTATACTAACCTTGTTACGTTTATGACAAATCCATCCAATCCAAACAAACCCTCTCAGTTATTTTTTCGCCTTTTTAAGAAGATATCATTTGATCATTTTGCTCTCGTTCGCTTTGGAAAGGTTGTTCATGTTTAACCAGTCTTGCATTTGGACGCCTTGTTATTTCAAACAAACGAAAAACAGCGGAACACTTGTGGAATCCTCTCACAGTGACTGAAATCTCCGTGACATACTCCGTTTAAAAAGTGATGGAAAAAACGAGCTGGGAGAAAAAAAATTTACAGCTTACCTTCAGAGATGAAAGCATTAAACGAACACAAAAAGAGAGCACTTCTGATTCACTGCATTGAATCAACCGCAAACAGCGACCTACAAGTACAAGAACACGATCACTGTAACACCCTCAAAACACTGAAGGATGGTTAAAACATTATACTGATATGCAAGAATTTATGCTGGTACGAGTTTTCGCGTTTTTTTCTTGAGGCTCAGTACTTATTTAGCTCACACTGTTGTGAAATTCCATGCGTGAGTTCATCTTAAATTTGCTCTTGTAAACACGGTATGGCCGTTTGATTCATACTTCAATTATTTTCACCCAGTGTGTTCCATTACCAGGGGAACGCGCGCTTTTTCTTTATTTTTTCGCGCTGCGCCCCAACTAACTGAACGCCTGGAAGAGGCTAGCTTTTAATAAATTAAAGGGCGAGTTTTAAAGAAATTGTGGTTCTGCATCAGTCGGTGGGGGCGTGAAACATTAGCCGATAGGCTAAATTGTCCACCGCATAGAGATTCAAAACATGATGTCTTAGCCGGCCGTGAGAGCGAAGGGCTTGCGCCCGAGACATCAACTTTTCAATCTCTCAACTAAGGTGATCAGTTTATTATTTTTTTTTTTTGCCGTTATTCTTGCACATCGTTACAAGATATATATTAAAATATAAAAGATCAATGAATAACAAAAGAAAGAGAAGCATATGGCGAGGATGCCCATGGAGAAACCATTGGGGCTTATATGAGCTACAGGCTCCTCAAAAAAAAAAATTACAACTTTGAAATCAGATGACAAATTCACGCGAAAAAAGTTGTTTTTCTTACATTTACTAATCTAATAGGCAGTTGGTTTCAATTCACCGTAGCGAAAAAGGTCGCGCGCGACTGGTACATTTACCCATAATTCTTAGCGTAGGAAATCCCTAAAAACGCTCATAAAATCGCACAGAAAAGTTCTGAAAACTTCAAACCTAGCATACACAATGTTTTTAATTCAAAAACGAATTCCGCAAAAAAAAATATGGCTGTGAAAAAATATTGGTTGTGTTAGGTTTGCAAGGTTTTTTGGTAAAATGAACACACGCCATCTTTGTCCGTGCAGTGGATTGAACGCTTGGAGAGCAAGAAGAATGAACAAACGACGTGTTTCTAGCTCCACAAAACCGTCATTCCTATGTTGTACTCACCTGAATGCGAGGAGGAGGTCATTGAAAGCTCGTTTCCACTTGTATCAAGCTTCCCCTGATGAACAGAGGTCGATCTTTTTAGCGCCATGTTATCTCCAGGTGAAGGTCGAGAGGAAAAAAACTGAAGGCCATAAAGGGCTTCTTCACACGCCCTCTGTTGACAAACACAACGACAAGAGAAACAATCAAAATATAATGTTTGAGCGAGGGGAATGCAGAATATAAAATCGAAGTTCCATAACGAGACATTGCTCGTCAACAATATAAAACGAATGTTTGGTTTATAAACCGGCAAAGTTGTAGCCTGCGAATACAGCCGCCTCTCATCGCTCCGGGCCCCGATGGGCGTTTCGCGCCCATCGGGGCCGGGAGCGATGAGAGGCGGCTGCATTCGCAGGCTAGCAAAGTTGATAACTAAGGGTAAATTGGCCACCCTAAAGAGATTCGAGTGCTGACTTTTGAGACGTTAGCCCTTTGTCAGAGCGAATCCAGTTTTATCACAAGATGTGACTCACGTCCCATCTTAACTAGAACGCATGTTTTCCGTTCACACTAATGAGTTTCCGTTAGAGACAAGAGGTTCCCGAAGCATTTTTGCCTATCGCTCAAATGTAAACGGCCAAAACGCGTTTGAAAACGGAACTTTGCCGTCGTAAACAGACACTTTGAAGCAGGTCTCAAGGTCAGGTGGAAGAGTACTCCTTAGATAAGGTAATCTGCTTCCCCATGAAGTTTGTTTGTGCCGGGAGCCTTTTTGGTCTCAAATAGGGTAAGAAAAAGCATCTCATTATTTTGGTCTCAAGCTAGGAACTTCAAATCCCCATCTAAAATAACAGAGAATACCCCCTAACCCGGCTCTTACGGTGCCATGGGCGGCTGTTTTCAAACGGACTGGACAGAAACAACTCCCACACTACCACAATTTTCCAACTAACTTTTAGCATTAGTTACCTTATGGTCATCGAGTTGGAAGTAGCAACAGGATAGTTGAATAGCGCCTCTGATCAATAACTGAAAAACAACGGTACCGTAAGAGCTTAAAACAGTTTTGCATTGGCGGTAAAAACTAGGACTCGTTATTGACTCAGAAAACAGCACCTTTGCAACGATTGCTTAGAACTAGTTGTAGCAGGTAACCACTGCAAAAGAATTCGACAATCAATCGAAAATATTAATAAAGAGTTCTCATTTACTGTGTGTGAGGTTCCAGTGGAAAAATGCCAGCCAAGCCCTTTTCTTTTGCTTACGAGTGGACCAAGAAGACTTACACAGAAAACGCCATTTGAAAAGGTTAACAAGCGCGGGCGGTCCTTACTGCATGATTCGATTCATCTGGACCATGTGCAGTTGTCAGACTGCAAAACAATTGTTTGACGGTTTTTCTTTTCTCTTGGTGGTCATGCGAGTCGCGAATGAAGGCGTGCTCACTCGCGAGGCTAACACAACGGGTGTGTGAACATCGTTCACTCCCTCCAGACTTTTCCTTCAAGGATCGCGCGCGTTCGCACGGCGACCCAACGCAAAAACTATGGATTCTTTTGCAGTCTATGAAATTTTGCGCCATACAACTAATTCACCTCTTGGTTTGACGAGGTATCTTGCTCTAAGGAAAGCCGTTGTTCTTGAAGACACTCCACAGCTTTTTTGTATTTTCCCTAGAAACAAAAATACAAGCTCGTCATCTTTGGCATAATTTTGTCACATTTGCTCATTTTCTAATTGTCTGCGTTACGTAAAATTGAAGGACTACAACTTGGAGACACAACTTTAGAAAACAAGTGCAGTAATCTAGAGAAACAATGTCTTCTTTCTGTTGATTTCCAAAGAATTGTATTGTACTATAGTTGGGTCAGGTTACCTTATAAATTAGTCGGTCAACTTTAAAAGTTCCCATCCAGGTCCATTGCTCCACATCCCATTCATCTAACAGACGAGTAAAATCTATTGGAAACAGAATGATCTACAAGTTACTAACAATGGTACATAATAGTCATGAAACAGTGACCATCAGCATCAGATTTCTCCTTGTAATATCGATGCTAATTCAACCCCTGAGGTCATGAGAATTACGAAATGATCACCCAAGGTTAATTTTCTTGATATTTTTATAGCTTCTCCCCAGTACTTTTATAAGAAACGTATGGAGACAAGATAGGAGAATTTGTTCTATGATATTAGTTTTAAAGTGTTAAAGGTAACAAAATAGCACCTAGACAAATATCAGTCAAATATTTAACAAATATATAGCTATAACAATAGACCCAGCGTTCCAGATGACTTTCAAAGTCAGGGTATCAAAGAAGAATTTTGAGGAATCGATAGCTCTGGTTCTCTCCAAATCTTCTTAAGTTTACCATTCAACTTGGCGGGTAAAGAAGCCAAATTTTTTTAAATATTGTTGACTGTGGATGGCTAAGATGGAAATGGATTACATCTTGAAACAAATTACCGGTAGCAAATGTTTTAAGTTCTTCTCAGGCATTTTGGAGAGCTTGCTAAAACTTGAGTGTGGTGTGTTCTCCCTTGAAAAAACCACTTCCTTTCCTTCTGGGCCGAGTGAACACAAACTTTGATTCAAGTTTAATGACTAATCAATAAAGATTCTTCCAAAATACTTTTGTCCCTTAGTTTTGACTAAGACTTTTCTTTACCATTAGCTTAAAATTAGCTCTTGAAAACATTTAAAATAAGCGAGATGAAAACCTCGGTTAATTTTTAACTGGGGATTAGCGTTAATCAGCTTTCGAACAACCGGGCCCTGGTACTTTAAAGGGGAAGTGTCATGGTGTTTATGACCTCTTTTCTTAAAATGGTGAAATAACACGTTAACTTAGCTACAAAATAATTCTAGAACAACGAGAGGAAAGAAATCAACTCAACTCTTGAAAGGAACATCTCTTGATCTGTTCCAGCGCATTTTGGAAACAAAAATACGAGGAACTTGAAAAAAATTAGCCTAACATTTTTCAAGTTTCAATCCATACCGGCCTACTCTGTCTCTGACTAGAGGCACTAGGCACTCGACAGTTTAATTGCACTGGGGTGATAATTTATAACAAAACTAGACAATTATTTTCTCGTTTCTGTTGACAGACAACCAAAACAGAACAAAATTCCTGTGATACTGCCCCTTTAAATATTAGAAAGTAGAAAGACAGCCAACGGGCTTGTGGGGAAGCTTCCTGATGTTTTGGAACAGTCCCAATGAATGTACTCTTATCATTCAGCAAAAACCAATTCTGGTGTTACCATTTTTATAGTCTGCATGTGTATTTAGAAGATGCCACGTTTCTACGCACACAGCAAAGTCATCTGAAAGGCTTTGACTCACTGAACCACAAGCTACAAGAGAGTGAAAAAAGTACTGTTTAACAAGGATTTGAGAGGAATACAGTCAATGATAAAATTACGAAAAGAGACAGAAGGTTACTGAAAAAAAGAAAGAGAGACAGACAGCCAGCAGGAAGGCAGGAAGGAAGGAAGGAAGGAAGGAAGGAAGGAAGGAAGGAAGAAAGGAAGGAAGGAAGGATGGGAGGGAGGGCAGGAGGAAGGAAGGAAGGAAGGAAGGAAGGGAGGGAGGGAGGGAGGGAGGGAGGGAGGAAGGAAGGAAGGAAGGAAGGAAGGGAGGGAGGGAGGGAGGAAGGAAGGAAGGAAGGAAGGAAGGAAGGAAGTAAGGAAGGAAGGAAGGAAGGGAGGGAGGGAGGGAGGAAGGAAGGAAGGAAGGAAGGAAGGAAGTAAGGAAGGAAGGAAGGAAGGATGGGAGGGAGGGCAGGAGGAAGGAAGGAAGGAAGGAAGGAAGGGAGGGAGGGAGGGAGGGAGGGAGGAAAGAAGGAAGGAAGGAAGGAAGGAAGGAAGGGAGGGAGGGAGGGAGGAAGGAAGGAAGGAAGGAAGGAAGGAAGGAAGGAAGGAAGGAAGGAAGGGAGGGAGGGAGGGAGGAAGGAAGGAAGAAAGGGAGGAAGGGAGGGAGGGAGGGAGGGAGGGAGGGAGAATAACATTAGCTGGAAAATGTGCCTGCCTTGTTGGATCAACATTCCCCTGAAGCCATTATATTGACTCACTTTTATCTATTATTATGTGTGACGTCTGTTTATTCTTTCCATCTTCTTTCCCCGGGGAGCCATGACCACCCTGTAAATTAAAATGTAAAACTTTATTTGGTGATGACTTTGCTAATTCTCATAAACTGTATGTTTTATCAAGTAGGGATATTATAAGGCAGAAATCAGAGACTGATCACTATTGAGGTTAAAGGGATTGAGAAACCAAAACATCATTTTATGGGTGTGGCTAAGATCTACAGGAGGTACACGAAAAGGTAAAAGGAGACTGGTAATCCCAAACGTGGACACCCTCAGGGTACTCTCCATTTGTGGGGACTGGCTGGCCAGATGGGTTTTTCAGTAAATGGAGTGTACCAAAATAATTATTTGAAGGACTGATTCTTGGAATTCTTCAAAATGGTACATTCTGAGAGCAGTGTGCACTATTTTGAAGCAATAAAAAAGTGGCATATGAACTGACGTTCAAATAATATTGGTGCATTCTGTTTACGAAATGATTGAACTGGCCAGCCAGTTCTGACTAAATGGAAAGTGCCCTAAGACTTACTAAACCATCAATGATTATTTTAGCCCTACAAGTAATGGCCAAAACCCTGTCACCCCCCTGTTCTGGGATAGACTCCTACATCAACTCAGATAAATAATCCTTTTATTTGCTTGATCAAGGCAGGACAGTGGGTCTAAAGTCTCTTCATTCCCTACTACTTACTGCTTCCTGTTGTCTAAGAAATGTTTATGGAAAAGTAAGTAATTACGCTTTACACTTACAGATGCCAGTTTCCTCTTTTTCTTCTTTGGTGCTGGACTGTAAATAAAGCAAAAATTGATACTTAAGCATGCATATTCTCCGCACAGTCTTCAACACATTTCTTCTGGTACCATAAAGGAGATTTTGTTTAAACATACACACATTCTATCTTTGGTGATCATTTCCTTTTATTCTCACGACCATATGTCTGATTAAGCAGTGATATTGTAATGAAAAATTAGATACTGGTCCCTGTACATCCGTGTATGTAAGAAAAGTAACTAAAGGTAAGAATGCACACAGACTGCAAGCTGAATGCATAGATTGGATATAAAACAAGAATATGTGAACTTACCTACAGTCACAAATACTAAGAAATGTTTTATTTACATTCCTGTCCTCACCTATTGCTACTTCCCTCCAAAGTTTGTTTATTATCTTCTGCAATGTCCTCCACCAACACCAAAGGGTGTAGTAAACCAGAAGAAGCTATTGGATAAACAAATGACCTGAACCAGTAAGTACATGTAACTTCAGTCCCACTGGCAGCCTACATGGCCAACAAAGGATATAACTACCTCCTCTTACCCCCTGGAAAGATGTTAGTTCATCACAGGATACCCAGTATGACTTTAGTAACTAGGGGTATTACTACTACTCCATGTATGGGGTGCTAGTCCATCACAGGATAACAACATGAAGTGACTTAGAGTATTACCACTCCCCTCAACACACCTGGATGGGATGCTAGTCCATCACAGGATACCCAGCATGAAGTGACTAAGAACATTACCACTTGCCCCTGGATAGAATGCTAGACCATCACAGGATGGCCAGCATAACATCACGAGTAAAATTAAAACTTTCCCCTTGGCTGGAACGCTAATCCGTCACAGGATACCCAGCATGAAGTGACTAGGAGTATTACTACTGCCCCTCTGGATGGAATGCTGGACCATCACAGGATACCCAGCATAAAATGACTAGTTGTATTAATACTTACTCCCTGGATGGAATGCTAGTCCATCACAGGATGCCCAGCATGAAGTGACTACCATTATTACTACTCCCTCCTGGGAAGATTGCTAACCCAGCACACTGTTACACACTGGGAGGAGGTTTCACCACCACAACGTCATGTAGGTGAAAAACTCAAGAGCGAAGAAATGTTAACTGAAGTACTTACATAAAATTACTGACAGTTACAAAGTCTTTACTTACAAACTGAGTCAAGCCTATTGACTACACGACAATATTCCCAGACAGTCTGTAAAAACAGGATAGTAGCAGCAAACATGACACCAGTTTTTTCCAACATGTCCTCTTCGGTGTCCTCCTCTAAACTGTGTTTGGACATCTTCTTTAGCTTGTGATGCAGTTCAGATATGCTGGCCCAGTGATCACTACTGCTTCTGAAAGTCATATTGAGAACCACAAAATAATGCTGACCCTGGTTAATTAAATAAATAGATTTATTTAGACGTCATGTCTCAGCCTCAATACAGGCATCTCATATTTAAAAAGGAACATCTCTAAATTATCCTTTTCAGGGCAAAAAACTTTTCTTTCATTTCACTCGTCCATCGGACAACTGCTTTCCAGATTTTGGTTGTCCAAACACAAAATCCACTTGTCCAAAAAATGATCCAAATGTTTTATTAGTAAATTTACTACCAAAACAATAACCAGTATAGTTACACGTACTTAGAATTCTGTCACTTTATTTACAAGTTCAATAAAAGTGTTAGTACTATGATTACTACTTAAGATTGCTATCCCTTAGACATGTGTTTAGTTTACCGTGATAAATAACTCCGTACATCATGGGTTGGGAGTTTAGGATATGTACTAAGCTTGCCTAACCGGTAAACGTTTGTATGTGGTTTTACGGACCAAGAAGAAATATCAAACTAATCAAAGCTATAAACGTAACAACGAAATAGACCTAACAACTTGTGATCAGTTTCCTACTTCCTACAAAGAGTAGCTGGAATCACGCACGTCGTTTAGAAATTTGTTTCTCTCATGATCTGCAATCGCGGAAATGAAAGCCTTGCATGCCGTAGGATTTCTGTAGTGTTGGCCAATGTTTAAGCCATTTTTCTCCTGAAGAATGCACAAACTTGAAAATTTTGTTATGGCGAGTTTTTCCTTCGCTATGAAATGCACTGTGTTAAACAGTTTTTCAAGTCTCTCCTGAGATTCTTTGTTGATCTTCCTGTTCATTCTTACCAATGGTGCCTGCTCTGGTCTAGTCTCGTTTTTCGCTCTTTCAAAACAAAAGTAGTAGTATCGAGATATTGTGTCTAATCTGGCTTTCACGACGAAAACCAGTCCACGATGAACCGTCAATACCTAGAAAAAGGCGGCTACTTTGTCACAAACGGAGGGAGATTTACGACAAACTCTACAAAACATTTCATTTTTGGCTTCGTCAAATTCAACCCATGGAAATTCTTTCTTCCAGGCTTGCTTGAATTTACGAACATGAGATTCTTTGTACTTCTTTTTCTTCATTGTTGTGGAGATGTTTTCCTCATTTGATGGAGATGGTCTCTTATTGTTTTCCTTGCGCTCAATTTTCCAAAGGTCGAGCAGAGTCATTGTGATCTACTTAAAGACTGACACAGATTTCACGCTCTTTTGAGCAGAAACAAGCGTGCACGTACACAGCAAGTATTTCACAGAGAAACAAACACTTTAACAAGAAGTCACTTCTCAGCATTTTATTCATTAGAAAGCTGAATGAAAAAATATTACCATGGTAAAAAATTGTTTTACTTGTCCTGTCGGACAAGTGCTTCATGAGTTTTAGTTGTCCGAATCAAAAACTACTCGTCTCGGACGAGCGGACGAGTGAAAGTTTTTTGCCCTGCTTTTCTTGGTCCAAAATGTCTATACCCCTCCCCCCCCCCCCCCACAGTGGTTTTTTTAGCCTGAACTCCCCCCCTCCACCCCTGCTGGAAATTCCAATTTAGCTTCACACTTTCCTTTGAAACCTTTGGCTTTCAAGACCCCCTTCTGCTATCCCTCCCTCCTTGGAATTTCCAATGACCCTCAATGGGAGGGAGAGGGGATATTTTCTGGAACCATTTATTGATTGTGCTGGATCTGGCATGATGCCCAGGTGTCCTAAATGGCGTTTCTTTCCATTAATAGCAAATTAAAGCCTAATTGGTTCAAAATTTATTTTCTTTTGGAAAATCCACTGATTGCTTATAGTTATTATACCAGTATTCTGGAATAATAGCTATTCCAGAAAACTGCCAGGAGGGAAATTTAAAATTACTTCTAGTATGCATGTGTGGTAAGTCTCAGCCCTGTGGTACCAATATTTCTTGAACACAAGATTACAGGATTAAAGCATCACTTGAACAGGTCTCTCAGTCAAGCTTTCAGCCAAGATGTCTTCATCTGGGAATGTTCCGTGGATGCCCACATTTTGAAGAAATTCTCAAAACTGTTCAAATATTTTAAAATGCCATAGGCGTACATGTATGTCCTCAGGATGCTCATAATTTCAGGCTAAATGACTCATCCCCACCACTTTCATGTCTGAATACCTCCCAAGCCCATAGTATACAAAAGAGGCCCATATACCTGTACTTTTGAGGGTCAAATCTCTCATGAATCCTACAAATTTCCATCCAGCCACACTTCTTTGCTGTCACGTAAAAAAGCTCATGAAGGGCCACCCAGGGTCCTTTCCCGTCCAAAACTTCTGCTATGATACTTGTGTCTATAAGGCCGCTGTGCTGAGCATCAGAGGTTTCACACATGGAGTTGTGGGTGGTGGCACACGAGACGTAGAACTGAATGGACAGCTCTAGCCACTTGCATATTTGAGAAAGAGAGATTCCAGAGGGACAGTCCTGGATAATGTAGGAGCAACAAAAACAAACAATTTACAGTCAACCCATGTCACGCGTGAACGATATTTTTGAAATTTGAACAGAGTTTTGAAATTTACATGTCAGTTTTGAAAATCGCCAACGAGATTTCAGAGTTCCCGTATAAATTTCCCTAGCTTATTGACGGTATAAAGCTATGAATTTTTCTTTACATTGCAAAATTGAATATTTCAAGAATAAGTCAGAATTGTTTACCAAGTATTTTGAATCTTTTTTTCAGTTAATGCGTCTTTTTCGGAACGATTTCCAGAGAAATGTCCAACATTCTATTCACACGTCGGACATTACAAAGAGAAATTCGAATGTTCATTTCATTCTTGGAAATACTGTTCACGCGTGACCTGGATTGACTGTAAACTTAAAAGCCAATCAGTTAATCAATAAATCAGCTCCCCTCAATTGACTGTCAACACACTTTTTTTGGTACAAGTATCATCTTAAGGTTTTTAATATTCAAAAGTAATTTTAGTATGGGGATTCAGTCTTCCCCCATTATTCTCCAGTCATGTAAGTCCCTTCCCCCACTCCAGACTGTAGTAATGTTACATGACAAAGCATTATTAAGCTTATTACTCAAACTAAACTAAACTGATGGCCAACAGTTAATCAACCAAAACATTCATTGTCAAACTACTGACAGGTTTATTGACAGGTCACCTTCAGGTAGTAAAACAAAGCCAATAATAATAATAATAATAATAATAATAATAATTTATTTATATGGCATTTATTCGTAAAAAGTCCGCAAGCGCTTCACATCAAAATTGCCTTCAAAACTAGAAATTAAAAATACATGTATAACTAAAATGAATAGAAACTTTAAATCAATTCCCAGTGTTTAAAAACTTTTTCCTAATTAATCTCAACAATAAGCCTTTCTAAAAACGAAAGTCTTCAGGCCTTTCTAATTAACAAACATTCCACAATTTGGCAAAACTGTCTGCCAAGATTCATGTGACAGGTTACTAAAGTTTCCAGAGAGACAGAGATGGGGACCTGTTCTTCGAAATTCTGATCTTTGGAAGGATCCTTGAGAATCCTAGAGGGTTTCATGAAGAGTCAACAAAGATCTTAGAAAAACGTTTTCCAGGATCCTTCAGGGTCTTGCATGCTCTTTAAAAAATCTAAATGAAAGTATGGTAATAAACTTAAAGGGCAAGTATCGCTCAAATTTGCTGTCATTTCAAAACCCAAATATGTTTGTCTGTCAGCAGAAACAACGAAATAATTGTCAAGTTTGTTATAAATTATCACCCCAGCGCAATAAAACTGTCAAATTATTAGTGCCTCTGGCCAGAGACAGAGTAGGCCGGTATAGATTGACACTTGAAAAATGTTAGGCTAATGTTTTTCAAGTTCTCACATTTTTGTTGCCAAAATACGCTTAAGAACAGATCACAAGTTGTTCCTTTCAAGAATTGAGTTGATTTCTTTCCTCTCGTCATTCTAGAATTATTTGGCAGCTGATTGAAGGTCTTATTTCATCATTTTTAACAAAAGATATGAAAAACCCCATGATACTTCCCCTTTAAGGAAACAAGCCACAAACCTCATCATCTTGACTACTGGTACTCTTAGCATATGTGATATCTACAGTCATGTTTTCACTGGCCAACAAATGAGGCAGTACATCACACACTGAAATGTGAACACAAAATCAGTAAACAGCTACACTACACGATTCCATCACCAGGGTAATGTTAATCTGTACAAATGTGCATAGGCCACATTCACTTTTGCACTCTAACATAGAAAGTGAAATGAAATTGTAAAGCGTAATGTTTATATGGATGTTTTGAAGGGTGGAACACTTCACAATCCTTCTCAGCATAAAGTCCTAGAAAGGAAATTGGTATATAGAGAATCAAAGAAAACATTTGACTTAATTTTGATGACCTCCTCCCAACTAATGCCATAGTTTAGTTGGGTAGAGACATGGAAGATCCAAGCCAAAGGTCATGAGTTCAAATCTTGCCAAAGTCAAAGATTTCCTTTCATTTTCGATATCTTAATTTCCTTTCTTGGACTGTATACTCAGCAGGGCTTGTAAGGGTTTCACCCTTCACAGCACTCCTAACATTGCACTTAGATTACAAATAAATTCAATTTTAATACCTAATAATTTCCGGTAAGGATTGACTGGCACATCAGGATATTCCACATTTTCAGCATCAATTAACATCTCAGTCAAATTGACCTTTATATAAAAGAAACAACAACATGTCAACAACAAAACTTATTGGTAATGAAATACGCTCCTTATCATCACGATCATCATTGCTCTCTGCCCCCAGAGGTACATAAGGCTGCCATTCTGTTCGTCCAACCTGCCCTGTTTTGCCCTGCCACTCTGGCTATATCCCAGCTTGTCGATACTGCCTTGTCCCGTTGTCTCTTGACAGTCATTCTGCGAGTTGTCTTTGGCCTCCCTTGTGTGCTTTGACCCTCAGGCATCCAACAGTTCATTCTCAGAGACCCAAGAGAAGATAGTTAGGCCAGGACGAAGACAAAGTGGTAAGTTTAATCACTTGCTTGTCTTGTAAACTTACCAGTTTTGACTTCCTCCTGACCCAAATTTCTGCCCCTGGGTCTCCGAGGATGTCAATAATTCAGCTAATTGGTATTAAATCACATCAAACTAACAATACCCACAAACACAACATAGGGACTCCGAGACCAGACAGCAGAAGTAATATGCCCTACCCCATTCCTTGGAATCACATCTGGAAATCTTCTCATTAGTAGGAGCATCATTCGGCATTTCTCAATACAGTCTTTACATCTTCCTGAAAATATAAACAGTGAAAGGAAGAAAAGTTACATAAACTTTTATTGACAAACACATTTTACCAATGTTTGCTGACATGGTGTTATTGGAGCGGTTTATTTTGACAAAATTGTACAAGTTCATGCCTTTGCCACTAGAGGCTTGATTTTCAGGTCCGGTGTTCCCCCCTGTTTGGGGGAGAAGCATCACTAGATTTCCCGAACAGCAACTGGTAATCAACCCTTGGCTTTGCCACAAAAATACTCTTTCAAGATGAGACAACTTAAGATCTGCAGTTTCACATTTCCAATTTTGATTTTTGCATGGACATGAACAATTTTGGAGTGCAAGAGTTGTCTTACAAGTCAAAATCAAGGATAAACAAGTTTGCACATTATACATGCCAACTGTGATCTCAAGTCGGAAATCATTTGTTCACTGACAGACCTTCTTCAGTACCAACCTGCTGCTTGAAGAAGTATTTCTCTCTGTGCATGCTGTGGGAGACAGCTAAACATGTCTGGAAAAAAATACTTACAGTCTTAGCTTATAAAACAGACTGTTGCCACTCCAAAAGAATAGATTCTAAGATTATCAAACTTTTTTGAGTGAGTTCACTGGGTGTGAAGACCAAAAGCAAAGATTTATAAGCATTAACAAGTTTAATTGTATTTACAGTTTAAAATGAAATTAATGTTATGGCACGCAGACACAAAGAAAACACAATATTCTTTTGTGTGCAAAGTTGGGCAGGGAATATACCAGCAAGGCTCGGATAAAACCCACCGACCAGATGATGACCGAATGAGGGGCCTCGGTACATGGCGCCATACCGAGGAGGTGCCTCATGCCTGTCCTGCAAGGGGGGGCATAGTTCACACGTGAAAACGCATGGCCGGCATAATGTCCTTGGGCCAAGTTAACCAAGTCCAGCAAATCCTATAGCCCCCCCTCCCTGACGGGGCTTCAGCACAGGGCTGAAGGGGTGCCGCAGGCAGCAATTCCCTGCCCTTAATAATTTTATTAAACATCTCTGAATAACTGACAAAGGATAGAGCAAAATGCAGTGAACAAAATAGAAAGGATAAGGGGAGGCAAGCAACAAGAGAAAAAGGGAGGGTGGGAGGGGAAAAACTTTGCTGCTGCTCAACTTGCAGCCTTCCAAGAAAGTGGCGATTGAAAAGACTGGCACAGAATAAGATGCAAAGCAGGCTGCCGTATATGGAAGTCACATGTTAAGGGTGGACCGCAGTAATAATGCAGGCTCAATAGTTGTTGCTTGCCAACATTAACCTTTATTTTATGCTAAAATGTCAATTAATGGTATGGCGCGCAGACACAAAGAAAACACAATATTCTTTTGTGGGCAAAGTTGGGCAGGGAATATACCAGCAAGGCTCGGATAAAACCCACCGACCGGATGATGACCGAATGAGGGGCCTCGGTACATGGCGCCATACCGAGGGGGTGTCTCATGCCTGTCCTGCAAGGGGGGGCATAGTTCACACGTGAAAACGCATGGCCGGCATAATGTCCTTGGGCCAAGTTAACCAAGTCCAGCAAATCCTATAGCCCCCCCTCCCTGACGGGGCTTCAGCACAGGGCTGAAGGGGTGCCGCAGGCAGCAATTCCCCGCCCAAAATGCCGAGTAATACGAGAAGTACCCTGTGCAAAGCCCATTCCCCAAGACCTTTTCTCCAACTGGTCGCGAGGGCTGGAAACAGCTCTTATCTGCTCCACGGGGAAATGCAATGAACCAAAGATCATTGGTGGAGAAAAGGGATTAAGGAGTGGATAAGCAGGTATAATCGCATGCGATTAACTTAAAACCTTAAAGGGGCCCTAGTCAGCCACACCTTTGTTTTTGGTTATATGCGAGAGTTTGGCTATTATATTTTATTCGGAGCATGGTGAAATGAACGAAATCACTGTGGAACTGCAAAAGGGATGAAACATACTTTCAGGAACAACTTACAGTAGATAATTCAGATTTCGCTTCACCATGAATATCGATATTGTCGATGGCATCAAAGGAGGTTGACCAGGGTCCCTTAACTGAACAATCTAAAACTTGGAGAGCATTACATAATAAATGTTATAGTAGGACATAGTGTTCCCAATTTGTTACCATGAGACATCATAGTGTTCTCAATAAACAGTACAAAGCGACATCATAGATAGTGTTCTCAATAAACAGTACAAAGCGACATCATAGATAGTGTTCTCAATAAACAGTACAAAGCGACATCATAGTGTTCCCAATACCCAGGAAGTGTCGTCGATAATCATGGCAATAAGACATCCAAATGTTTGTAGGGCATTAACAAGATAGACATGAGGCCAAATTTTGAGGGACTTGAAGAATGGTTTCTTTTGGTGTCCTTATGTAAGACTGATACGCATCCGATTTCCAACGGCCAAGAACTTTAATGAGCCAGTCTGGAAGGCCAGCAGCTCCCGCAGTAGTAGCTGCTCCAATGCGGAAACTGTGGGACGCGTAGCAGGTACTATCAAATCCGCAAATCTTGAGGAGAGCCCGTAAGTTATTTGTGAGGGAAGACCAAGTAAGATGACGTCCATCCGAAAATTGAAAGAGAGGCTGGGTAGCTCCACTGGAAGTAGTTTGAAGAAGATAGTCTCTTAACGCGGTGACTGCACATACGGTCGAGTTTGATTTGGCAATAGTGAGCTTGGCTGTCTCACGGAAAGGGTCCGTTTTGGACTTCTTAATGACAATCTCGAAGGACACAGGCTGGACAATGTTGGGGTAAAAACGGACATCTGATTTTGTCAGATGAGATTGGATATCAAACTTGCCGTTGCAAGTAAATTCGCTACTGCGCAGAAAACCAAAAAATGTAAGGGTAAAAGCAGCCCACAACATTGAAGAATCCGTGTCTTAAAATGAAATAAAATTATTCTGTTATTGAGAATGATGTATTATTCAGTAAGTGACACAGTCATACTCAGAAAACAAAAATCCGAGTGCTCCAATCAGGAGTCGAGTTTAAGACCTTCTGATTACTAGTTCGGATGCTCTACCACGGAGCTACAGGAGATTCGTGAGATCAAAGGCCATTAAAATAGGTTCATGGGACAAACATCCTTCATACTGCTAGGATTGAAATGTCATGTGTGGCATTTGCGCAAATATGGAAATAAATGTGATGGAATATTTTATTGTTGGTTTTAAAGTTTAAAAATCTTCAGGACAATCAATATTATTTACCTGTCAAAAATTTCCTATGTTGATCCATGACCTCGCCCTCAAGAGCATCTGTGAAACTTGCCACCTCCTTCCAAAGTAAGTCACTGTTTGGAAACTGCTCAAACCTTGTAACATAAAACACCTTTTAATATTTATTATGAAGAGTGAAGAAAAAAGAGCATTTTCCATTATTCTCACTACACTACATCCCAGGGGGGTTACTCGGGTATAAACGTGATGGGGGGGGGGGGGGGTCTGACGGGGGCCTAATATTTTGCACCCAAAATAATACATGGACCTTATATTGTGCACACAACAAAATACAAGACTGGAAATCATGCTTTCGGATCTTGCGGGAACTTTGGCTTGAATTGCGTGAGAACTATAAGCATGGCGGAAATTCGAACCCAGAAAAATACACGGTTAAATCTTCAACCCAAAAAAATACAGGAGATGACGTTTTAGACCCAAAAAAATAAGTCGGAACCCCCCATCACATTTATATCCAAGTATCCCCCTGGGCACTACATGGGGGATGAGGAGCAGGGGAGCAGGGATGGTGCAGTGGAGAGAGCACTCGCCTTCCACCAATGTGGCCTGGGTTCGATTCTCGGCGTTGATACCAAATGTGGGTTGAGTTTGTTGTTGGTTCTCATCCTTTTCTCCTAGTTGTCTGATTTTCTTCTCTCATCCTTTTCTCCTGGTTGTCTGATTTTCTTCTCTCCACACAAAAAAAAAACACTTGTGCTCTTTGGTACACCAAGGGTAAACAAATTACATTTACATGATGTATACAGCTTTATGTACACCTGACAACTTTCCTGGGTAATCTGGTTTTCAGGACCATTGGGTTAATTTTTACATCCTTCTCTTCTCCAATCGATAAGAACCTTCAAAAGTCATTTCCAAAGGAGCTGATTTTGTTGCATCATTATTTTGAGCTTTCAAAGGGAGCTTGTCAGTCTTGACTGTAATTATTATCTAATGATGATAATAGTAGTAAATGGGCTTTTGTTGAATGGTGAAACAGACATTGTGTTCAGTTGTTTCTGAGGAAGGAAACATGTCCATACTACCCCAGCTTTTTTTCTGTGGGGGTGGGGGATCACCAAATCCTGCTCAGCAAATTTGACTTTCTTTCTTATTGGACTATTTTTTGGGGGGAGGGGGTGGGGATTGGGGAGGGGGAAGAGGTGTATTGAAGCACCTGTGACCACTTTTCCCCTCTATGTCAAAAGTTCCCTTGGGAATGCAATACTGCAGATCTTTCTATCAAAGTAACAAAAATTATTCCCTGGCACAAACTTACATGTGGTAGAACAGTTTGGCTGACTCTTGCACTCTTTCAGCATTCCTTTCAATACTGTAGGCCTCATACTGATAGCATCGATGTAATTTAATGTAGGAATAGAACAAAAAGAAACAAGGAGATGATGAACAGTTTGCCGAAATTCAATACTAGTACAGTCAACTCTCTCATAGCGACCACTTCTCGTAAGCCACCATCTCCCGCAAGCGACCACTTCGTAAACAACTGTTTTGTTTCTCAGTTAAATACTGTTTCAAGAGCTCTCTAGCCTGTTCCAGGCTCCTAGAGAGATGCGCGAAGGAGAGTGTGAGGGGACGAAAACGAGGGGGGAATGGTGTAGAGTAAAAGAGGGAAAGAAGAGGAGCCTGTAATCGTTTTCTTAAACACCTCATGCCACCCACTTTTTCCAAAATGTGTCAACATGTCAAAATGTCAAACTATTCATTGTCACGGGTTTCGATTACTCGCACGAGTTCTCGAGTTCGCACGGTTGTCCATACATTGCTTCGATGTCGCGGACACCGAAAGGTTCTCCGGGTTTGGGATTTCAACCCTCAAAATCCTGAGATTTTGCCAAAAAAATTTGACGTGTCTTGGAACCAAAGTTCCCCGGGTGTCGTTGTTCAACGCCGTTCGAAATAACAATCTTATTAACGCGACGTTATCGAGCGACGAGATTCTAGTGTTGGCCGATGTTGTGTCTTTGCTTGGTTGTGTCTTCGCAAGCTTTTGAAAAACGAAGAGCTTTCCAGCCTTTTTTGCCTCATTTGTGCGAGGACCCTGGCCAGAATTTATGGCACGTTTAATGTTAAATTGGGGTTAACAGACCTGCATGTCTCCCACTGTGTGTCCGTTGTTTTGATAAAAGCCTTTTCACTTTTGCTTTTACAAGCATGTCGTTAAGCGATTTTTCTTTCAGTTGTATAAGAGATTCTTCCCTTTTGATCATTTGTTAAAGTTTATCGGCTCGGATTAACTGCAAGATTTCAGGTAGCGCTAAATAAATTTTATCTGTGAAGACACATGATCCGTGGATTTCTTTACTTGTGAATTCATGCTTATGCTATTGTATATCGCTGCGGGATTACTTAAATTGCTGCAGGATGTTTGTTTATCACGGATATGGGTGTAACCAGGGAGGCCCTGGGGTGTAACAGATCCTCGTCTTTCAAAGCTTATCATTGTTGTCTCTCGCTTTTTAGAGCTATTTTCTCCTTCCTGAGTACTTTAACTTGCAAAAAATCTCAAAGACAATTCTCTAAAACTGCATTAAACTCATCAAAACCACGTGCGTGTGACACACTCGCCATTTTGACTCTTTCAGATTCTTTCGCAATATCTTTCGTGTGATGTGTGAACTGTCAAAACTGACCAATCAGAAGGTATAACGGGAGCTGGTATACCAGCATGAGGTGTTTAAGAAAATGATTACAGGTTCCTCTTCTTCCCTCTTTTACTCGCCACCATTCCCCCCTCGTTTTCGTCCCCTCGCACTCTCCTTCGCGCATCTCTCTAGGAGCCTGGAACAGGCTAACAGCTCTCTCGTAAGCGACCACTACTCAAATTTCTTAAGGGACCGGGACCACTTTTTAGGCCAGAAATTACACATATTCTTTTTTTTTGTTGTTTGTTTCCGGTAAGCGACCACCCACCCTAATCACGTATGACCGTTAGTAAATCATTACTCAGAAGTGACAGAAGTTCAATGTTTGATGACGCTATCTCAGACTGTTTACAGACAGATAAGATGGCTAATTAGATCTGTAGGTAAACAGGAATTGCTACAGTGATCTGTTCCAAAATGTTATACAAAGTTTCATCAGAAGAATGGATAGGTGTGAAAAAAAAACATATAAATTAGTTTCTATTTGCCTAATTTTAGCTGCTTAGGTAATATTTTTAATTAATTAATTAATTAATTAATCAATCCAGCATTAGGCTTACTTTGTTGATCTTTCCCATAAGCGACCACTTTGTCGTGCCCCAAGGGTGGTCGCTTACGAGAGAGTTGACTGTATAACAACTTTTGCATCAACGTTGTAAACATACTGAGAACATCAAAAGATTACCTGAACCCCGAAATCTTTTGGATATAGCGTCTTAGCAGTTATCAACCAAGCTTTAGCTTCATACGGATTATTTTCTTTTAAGCTTTGCCTTGCTCTTTCCACTAGCCACTGAGTAGAAGAATCGAATTCTGCCATAAACTCATCCTCCTCCGCCATTTTGTTATGCGATATTCCACATTACACTACACAACGTAACAATTCATGAAATTTGGATGAGAATATCGCAGGCGCGTAAAACCCTTCAAATACTTTGCGGCCGCCCCGCATTGTTCTTCCTCTTCTATCAAAGACACGAGGTAAAATGGCGGAAGATTTTTTCTACACATCTAGAAAACGATCGAATTATGTTCTATTTCTGCGGCAGTTTTTCCAGTAAATGGTTCAGGAAGATTAATTATTGTCTTTTCTTTACAGATCATGCAGATCTTTGTGAAAACCCTCACGGGTAAAACCATCACCCTTGAGGTGGAACCGAGTGATTCCATCGAAAATGTGAAGACTAAAATTCAGGATAAAGAAGGTAACGATATAAGCTATTAAAACCATCTTCCCTTGAATCGAAACTCGAGTGTTTCAATATGGCTCTAAGTTTTGAATTTAGAGGCTAAATAAGCTTAAACTTACTTTTCTGTCGTTAGTTTTGCCATGTTAAATGTTCATGAGTGTCGTCCAACAATTGATCCTCCCATTAATCAGAATGAAATTGTTTCCTTCTTTAGGTATTCCTCCAGACCAACAGCGTCTCATTTTTGCTGGCAAGCAGTTGGAAGATGGCAGAACACTTTCAGATTATAACATCCAGAAAGGCACGTTTGGATAGCAAGATTGTATCATCTATGTTACTTTCCACTATAGTACTGTCAACTTGAAGAACATAAGACTTATGTCATAATATTTTAGGACTTTGACTGGTCTGTATGATAGAATTCTTGTATTCATCAAACTAAACACCCTGATGTAGACACATTACAATAACATGCAATGAAACTACATCATGCCTAGCCCTGCATTTATCTTGTGATTCTAAGTCAAAGAACTTGCATGTACCAAGTTGAGGTGCCTTTTCAAAGTTAGAATTTGTACCACATAATGAAGTACAGTATGGCTGCCAGTGAAAAATTTTGCATCACATAGGACAGTATACTTACTTGATTATCAGTGCTTGTTAGGTTTCACAAGGAAAAGCTTTGCAATTTACCAACAATTACTTATTAACTACCGATTAATTATATATAATATTTTGTATGTTTCTCTGTCAACAGAGTCAACTCTTCACCTTGTATTGAGGCTGCGTGGTGGAGTTATTGAACCCAGTTTGCGCATTTTGGCTCAGAAATACAACTGTGACAAAATGATCTGCAGGAAGTATGGAATTTAACTCTTTTCTAGCAATAAACAGTAATCATACTCTTTTTTTTTTCAGTGTCAAATGTTTTTAAAATGGAATTTATCTTGATCAAACATGCCACACATGAGAATAATTGTTTGTTTTATATAATGTGAGGTCTTTATATGAGGATTTAGTGAGTAACATGTACCTTCTGTTTAGGTGCTATGCCCGTCTTCATCCCCGTGCTGTGAATTGTCGCAAGAAGAAGTGTGGACACAGCAACAACCTCAGGCCCAAGAAGAAGCTTAAGGGTTAACTTACAACTCTCCTGAATTATTGTAGCATGGAATTTAAATTTCATTGCTGTTGATTCAAATTGGGTAATAAATGGCTTATAAAAGCTTAGTTTTGCTTATTATCTGTTTATATGGTTTATTTTTCTTCCTTCATTCTAAAAGTATGGGTGATGTAGCAGCTGCCATTAGGTCTCACGTGATTGGCTTGCAACCCTTCTAATAAACAGAACAATACCCCCAATCCTAATGACAACAGCAGCTGCTACACAATAATAAAACAATTACAGTCAACTCCCTTTATTGCAAACACACTCGGAACTACGAGTTAGTGTCCTTAATAGCGAGAGTCTGTTATAGCAGGAGTTTATTTCAGTCAAACATCTGTCCTCTATTTTTGCTAGGGATTTAATTGCTATCCGTGTTATCGGGGTGTCCATAATAGTGAGGTGTCTGCAAGGCGAGAGTTGACTGTACAAGCTTACATATGCAAGAGCTGCTACACTACCAATCTCATAGCCAGAGTACTCAGGCTCTTTGGCCAGCGGTTGGTCACCAAAAGAGACTCTGGGGAACTGGAATTTTGTTACTGCAGGATTTCTGCGGTGAAACAATGCAAGCCGTTATGAGGAAGCCAATCAAATTTAAACAAAATTCCAGTTTCCCAGAGTCTCTCCTGGTGACTAACCACTGGCCAAAGCGACTGAGGACTCTGGGTAAGAGATTGCTACACTACTGGAAAAAATCACTTACTTTGCTTGTGGAGATTTGGCTACTAGCTGGAGTTAGCATTTTAGTGAAATGTGCAGTATAGTACAGCTCAAACAAGATTCAACATTTTAATTTAGCATAATTCAGTAGTGTCATTTAACAGGTCAAATCCATCTGACATCTGAGTTGAATAGTGTTGAACAAAGTTTGGTTTTCTTCTAATGTTGTATATTAAGGCCTGTTTACACAATTTCAACATAAATTATTTTGCTTCAACATGCATTCGACACTTTGTTAAACCAAATGTCAGGGGCATTTGAACAGGTCATTCAGCATTGTTAAAAGTGTAAACAATGTTGAAAGCATATTGAATCAAATTTAAATTGGTGTAAACTTTCATTGAACATCCATACAACATTTCCTTTGTTCTCGAAAATGTTGAGTGGACAGTGTCATATATGAATCTCAGTCTGTGGCTAGTTGCCTACCGTTAGCCTCAAGCCCTGAATCCAGGAAGTAACCAAACTAGCCTATGAACAGGCTCCCAAGTTGGGTATAGGGCAAAAAGAAAAATTGGTGGGCCGGGCAAGTGGAGCGCAGCATGGGGGTGAGAAAGAACCAAACTTGGCGTGCGTCGCTCAGTAGTCGAAGCATCCAAATGGTTTGCAGAAGAATCTCTTTTGCTTGGTACTTCCTCATCATAGGGTTACCTGAGCATTCCAGGTCCCAGTTGTTCAAAGCCCGATTAAGCTTATCCTGGGTTAACATGAACATTCATTTGAGTTTTTTAAGACTCTTCAAAAAATATTTTTGTTCCCTTTGTTTTGACTTGGACTTTTTTTTATCACTAGCTTAAAATCAGCTTTTAAAGACATTTTTAATGAGTGAGATGAAAACCTCGGTCAATTTTTAATCGTGGATTGGCGTTAATCGGCTTTCGAACAACCGGGCCCAGGTCAACAAGGGGTCTCAAAAACCCAATAAATCTGGCCTCTTGACCCAATAAACTGAATTGTAAAGCAAGATCCATAGAGTCCAAATTATGTATTTTAACCCCTGAAAATTTCTCATTCAATGAGTCATTGAAACATGGTTAGGGTTCCTTGTTAAACCTCAAAACCTTTTTTCAACAGTCTGACACAAACCAGGTGGGGCAAAATGCCGGGGAGGGGATAGAGAGGATATCATGTCTCCTTACTCGTATGGTGTCCCTCTTCTTTTCCATACTCTTACCTTGCCCTAACCCCTTGGGCTTACTGAGTGACCTACCATGGCCCTGACTTCTCTCCTGACCTGGCTAAGAAGTTTGTCTTGTGCATTTTCTTGAAGTACACAATAGTATGAGGAAATTCTTTTGTGCCCTCCTATTCCTGTGCTCAACAAAGTTTACCTGTTACCGATGAGCAGTAGCATGATTCAATGCTTAGTCAATTTCTTTTGGTTTCGTACTGAAAACAAAAGCAATAATTTGTACTTGTGGTAATAAAGTGATAGGCTAATTCTTTAAATTTAAGTCTTCAGGTAAAGAACATGGAAGTGTGTTCTTGCCGTCAAGCTAAAAATGCAGAATAAGTGGCAGCATAAGGAAACAAGATGTTGAGTTCAAGAATACCTTTGGCACCACCCTCACAGTCCCAGAAGCAGATAGCTGGGTCATTAGGAAGTCAAAACTGTTAAGTTTACAAGAACGAATGCTCACTGGTTCTTGTAAACTTAATTACAAGTTTTGACTTCTTCCTGACCCAACTACATATCTGCCCAGTAAAAACCAGAGCTAAATTTGAGCATGTTGGATTTCAATGCCAGTTTAGCTGGCACTTACATCTTGCTACCAATACTTCAATTGAAGGGTTTTATGTAAAACTATTGTGCCTTTCTTGCCTCCAAAATTATCACAATTTCTCGAAACAATGACAGACTGGTTATTGCAAAAAAATCTTAGTTCTGTATTTTTTGGCTTTTGAGAAAAAGGCTAAAAAACCAAGGATTAGAAACCATAAGATGGTGCAGTGGTGAGGGCACTCGTCTCCCACAAATGTGGCCTGGGTTTGAATCCAGGACTCGGCATCAGATGTGGGTTAAGTATGTTGTTGGTGTTTGTCTTTGCTCCAAGAGCTTTTTCTCCAGGTACACCAGTTTTCCCCTCTCCCCAAAAACCAACATTTCCAAATTCCAATTCGAACTGGAGACTCCCAATACTGTAAAGTGCATTTGATCATCTTGTCATGGAATTATGCATAAACAGATTTAAAAATTTATTTATCTTACATTGATTACCAGTTAATACTAGTCTCTGTGTAAAAATAGAACTTATTGGTTTTCAAATCGATCCAAAATGAGCATGATATTTTCCAACATCTGGCTTTTTTATATCGATATAGATACCGATATTGTGATGTCATCATCCAAGACTTTCTTGGGATGTTAGCACCCACACACCATGCCAAATATTTACGTCATCGCCAAGGTAGTGTCCGGGCTACAAACAAGTCACCAAGACCACTTAAGTAACGGGGCTGTGACACTTCAAGCACAGTGCAATGACACTTACATAAAAGAAAAAAAGATTGATTTTAAAATATAAAAATTCTGTACTCAGAGTGCAATTAAAACTTAAAAGTGGGATATTTCGTTTGGATCCACCAAACTTTGTCAGCAGAAGTCGCCTTTGTGGCCTTTGTGGCTGACCAAGTTCGGTGGATCTGAACGAAATATCCCACTTTTAAGTTTTAATTGTGCTCTGAGTACAGAATTTTTATATTTTAAAATCATGATTCCAGAGCATGAAAACGTTTTTGATTCTAGAAAAAAGATTGGTTTTCAGCACTAAAACAGGCTTCAGTATTCAAGTGAGTGGTCACATGAGGAGTATTGAAAGGGATCCAAACAGCCAATATTTCCTGTAAGTATTGATATTTTTCAATGATATCAAGTATCTGGTATCGGTATCACCCTTAGTCTGTACAGGCCCAGGTTAAGCCGGAAGGTGAAAAATAATTAAATTGCTAAAGGTTAATTTGACCAGAATTTATTGGTTTCAGTTGCTAAAGGAATCCAAGGCAGAAAAGAACAGGTACTTAATAACAGGATAGCAATCTAAGGTAACTCAAAATATTGTCTAGATCATACTTTCATTATTAGAATCAATTTTGCTTTGTTCTACTTGTCATTAAATTAAATACTGCTATTAAAATAATTTGTTTTAACGCGATATGCATCAATGGCAATTTAACTATTTTACATACATGTATTAATGTACACATCAACAGCTATCTACAAAAATATTTTCAATTCTAGAACACTGGTGGCAGTGACTTTAAGGTAAAAATGAATTTTGTGGTATGTTTAGTACAGAACTGTGCCTGTCAATTTAACATGTTAACTCTCTAGCTTTAAAACTCATCTAACGATTAACTTTGAGTTTTACACTGCAGTCAACCATAACTAATGGCCCTAAAGGTGCTCCTACACTAGGCAATTTTTCTTGCAACTTGTCTTGCAATTTTGTTGCAACACATGTTGCACAAATCGCTGCCTAGTGTAACATGTCCTGAAATTAACAGGTCTCGCAATTTTTTTGTTGCTGCAATCATTGCAAGAAGTAGAAGTTGGTTCTGCTTTGTGCAACAGTAACTGCAACTAAAACGTGGCGAGGCATGTTCATTTCAGGGCATGTTACACCACCCGACGATCCCTGCAACTTGTGTTGCAACAAAATAATTTGTAACTCAAGTTGAAAGAAAAGTTGCCCAGTGTTACAGCGCCTTAACAGTGATCAGATCAGTAGCTAAATTCTTCTTACAATAGCACATGATCAAACTCACAAGTCATGAGAAAGAAGTACATGATCACTAGATAAAATACCTTGATGTTTAAACAAATTCTCCCAACTTGTAACATAAGAAATAATGTGGACAACAGTGAGGAGAATAAAGACTTTGATATTGGCTAACTCTGCAGGGATGCCCATGAATAATCCCAGTGCTGTGCCTGACACTGCCACTAAACAGCTTTTGATGGGGGCCAGAGAAAAAAGTCCGGATAATCGAGGTTCGACTGTAATGATAATAATATTGACAGCAGCAGAAGTGGATTTGGATTCCTTGTTATTTGTTGAAGATAACAGTATTAGCCAATGGTTCACAGCATGAGTATCTTAACAGTTATAACTCATCCACACAGTGGGTACAAGAGGTCGGAAGGTAACTCCCTTAAACAAATTTGTATTAGTGGTAATTAGCAAAGTAATTTGTGAAATATTTTTTCATGAACTACAACAATATCAAGTTTAATTTATACTTTTAACATTAAAAGCTTTTAAAAAGTTTCAAATAAAAATACTTTTGAATCATAACACATTAAGAACAAAACGTTTGCGACAAAGATTGTCAAATTCTCTCAACACTTTAGTTGGTTTTAACAGACTGTAGAAAACTCTAAAGCAAAGCTTGCCATAATTTTGTATGCTACATTTTGGAATGGTTAGTTAGCCATTACCTATTATTTTTAATTATTTTGTTGTGAAACACATCAATATGACATAAAACACAACTTTTCTGGCCTTTTAAAAAAAACTATTCTTGGCTTTGTATATTAATCATCGATGATAAAAAATGAAGTGATTACTATTAAATAACTAATACAAAATGTGGCTATTGTCCCTCAAAGGCCCGTAGTTGAGAACCAACTTTTCGAACAATGTAAATGTAAAATACAATATTTCTTGTTGGCTGTCAACTACATATTAAATTCTGTCAATTTGTGGACTTAACATTCAGAAATCACATGGTTTTGGGAGTTCATGAGTTAGCCATAATTTAATTCACTAACCCTGCATTTTTGCATTTGGATCACTGATGTAGAAGCAAGCAAGCTTCCATCCATTGTAAGCTTATATTTAATTAAGATCTCAAGATTCTTGATTAAATCTGCATAACAATACAGTCTATATTCACAATTGCCAACTTTTTCCTTGATGTACATTGCTGTAAAGTTTCCAGAAACATTCAAACCGTTTGCTGGACTTGTGACTGGAATAGCTTAAGCCCAATCTTATTAAATTGCATTCCTTATCTTTTCAGGACAAATTCAACATTGAAGAAGTGACTCAGGATGTTTCTGCTTCATTGCAGTTAGCTATTGTACCATAATTATTCATCATAAACACTCAGAGCTTCCTTGTCCCTTGAGAAAATTCACGGAGAATCTTTCTGGCCATAGCAAAATTATTCTCCGCCACAATGAGAGCTCTTGTGATCTCATCTCGTGTGTAACCCTGAGCTTGCAGGATAGTAAAATCCTCTTCATAAAACTGCATGGCATCATCGTTCGGGTCGTCATCTGGAAATCTGGGTGGTGGTCTGTGGCCATCACTGTGCCCTTCTAACTTGCTGGGGTCAAAAGGCTCCGCACCATATGTTGGATTGCTGTAACTTTTCGCTTCAGCTCCCGCCCAGCTGTTTCGAGACAAAAGTGCTGGGCGTGAAATTTTATTGCGAGGAAGGTCTGTCGAGGAACAATTATTCCTGTTTGTCCCAAGGTCATTAGAATTGACAGCAGTTCTTGAATAAGCATTTGAATAAGTAGGATCATCGAGTACATCATCAGTGGACTTTGCCTTTGCGAAGGTCCTGGCGGAGGATGGACGTTTGTTTTTATCAAGTTGGGGCCTACGTGGTGCCCCGGTATTACAGCTTTGTGAACGCGCTGGTGGCAGTGCCACAACTAAAGGACCCTGCACAAAATCATTTTTAAACTGATTACTTTTTGCTTTAGCACATGATTGAAATGGGTCGTCAGCAAAAGGGTCTGCAACTGGCTCCAGGCTTCCTGTACCGCACTCTAAGCCATTCTCCTTCGTCCATTGCTTATCCTGTGAATGCCCTTTTTCTGACAGAACAGGAAGTGGAAAATCATATGGAGTTGCTTCGTCACTTTCAATTTCAGCAAACATGATTCCACTTGCTGTGCTTCCTTCACCAGTATTAGCCTCCAAATCATTGTTGGGAGGAGGGTAGGCTAGCTGAGCATAATTTGTTTTAATCTGAGTATGATTTTGATTATGCACATCATGAACCACATTTGCAGCATCAATATCTGCATATCCGATAGTGTCTCTTCTGCTTTTTTGCTCAGCTTTAGCAGCTCTCTTCTTTTCTTTTTCTTCCAAGCTGCCAACTCTGTTCTTATACCTCCTTTCAGGTATGGCCGGGGGACTGTCTTCATCATCAGAGTTTGCAGGTGGAGCCGGCGGCCTTCCCCTGCGCATCTGTGCTGGAGAATGTTGTGGTGAGCCGCATGGAGATACCTGAGGGGAAGAATGCGGCGAAACGTTTGGAGAAGCTAATGGGGAAGTTCTTGGAGAATTCCTTGGAGAGTTTCTTGGTGAGTTCCATGGGGAACTGTGTGGTGACGATCTTGACGAGGACCTAGGGGAACTGAATGGTGATGCATGGGTTACTATGAGGGTGGGTGAAGTTGGTGTTTGTAGGTTTAGTAACTGGTTTCGCCTCTGAGGTAAGGGCGGTGGTGCATCTCCTGAATGCCTGTTCAGGTCGTTGCTTTGGTGTTGAGAAGTAAATGCTCTTGACTCCGAGAAAGGCACCCACTGGCTGGGGTCCTGAGAAAAGGCAATCATTACAAGTTAGCTTTACAGACAGACATGCCCAAGTATTTAAATTATGATCACCTGGGTGAGGGTTGTCTTGAGAAGAACTGTTTGAGGTGACATCGAATAACATTAATTTTGGACAACCTGAGCGGAAATCATAACCAGTGGTGATGGTAATGCTGATGATGATGGTGATGATGATGACTTCTACTGGGGTTGTCAAAAATTAATGTCAGTCAATGTTACCTCACCATAGATGACCATAAATTATATACTTATGCCATGACTCCTGGGTTCAAACCATTTACAGAATGATATACACAAGCAAGTTTCATAATTGAAGGGGTATGTGGAACAGGGCCTAAGTGACTTGTGGAATAAGGTCAAATTCTCCTTTTGTTTCACAAGTGAATACAAGGCAATTTGGAAGGAGAATCTAACAATTTATCAGAAGTCACTTGGGGCTTTTTTCCAGGCACCCCTTCAATTTTACAATCTAATAAAATAATAAAATAATGTAACCATTCAGGTGAAAGCTACTGAGCACTATTTTCCTTGTTGCTTCTGTTTATTATGCTGTACAAAGTGGTTCTAACTTTTTAGTCTGTGGAAGAAATCCTAAAGTTTGACCATTCAAATTATAAGAGCAATAATTAAGCAGTATTTTCGTGTGGAGCTAGTTGTTTTTTAACATTTCTGAAGTGAAAACGTATGGAAATTTAGAAATCTACACTTTGTAAGTGAAGGGCTCACTGCAAAATGGGAGCAAGTGATGATTTTGGTAAAAAATCTCCAAATACAGGCTCATCATTGTCATAAAGTGGTTAAGGCTTGGAAACTGAAACTGAAACTCCTAACCTCCATGATTTCCTCTTCTTCAAAGTCAACATGGTTCTCTTGGACCCCAACAGCAACAACAGGTAACGCTTCTTCACGAAGTGGCACAAACGGGTCTACAACAATAGATTGCATGTCTTTAATCTCAGAACGACAAAATGGACATCCCTCGCCTCCGGTGTCTTGCCACTGTTCCAGGCACAAGTGGCACATCAAGTGACCACATGGTTCCAAACGCACATCTTTGTTGTTCTCAGCGCAGATTTTACACAACTGGAAAGTGGAGCCCATCTCGCAGTACAGTTCATACTGTTCTTCCGTAACAGTGATGTGCTCATCAGTTGGTGTAATCAGATGCTGGCTGACATCAGGGTTTTCTGGCTTACCGTCTGGGTAAAGGTAACTGAGGGAAAAAATAAAACATCAAAAATGAACTCAAAAATGACCAACGGTCGGTTAGTTAGAATTTTGCACAGTACTGTAAGGTCATAGGTTATAAACCTGTCGAGATGTAAATGTTGTAGGTTAAAATGAATCCAGTTTAAAATGATTTCAACCCAGGCTGATTTGTGTTTTCCTTTGTTAAGGTTGGGTAATTTACATCTGAAACAAAGGAAAATACAAATACACCTAGATTGAAATCATTTTAACCTACAACATCAATGCATCTCCACCTCTTTCTTTCAAATTCAGGACACAGATATTTTTTTAAATTTGGAAATGAAAGAAGACTGATTCTTACTAGCAATCCCTTGCTCCATCTATTAGTGCTTGGCACAGAGACTTGTTCTGAGGAATAGTTTGAAGAATGGTGTGCTCGGGTGTGACATATCCTATTGCCCACTGGCCAAGTCTTGTACAACTCAGTCTGAAGATGTAGCTGTAAGTAACAACACAATCAATGTTCCAAGTCTATAAACCGCCATTTCCTGACACCACAAAATTAATGCTCTAAAAGAGTGATACTTTGAAACACAAGTAATTAAAGTATGATGTACTCGGGCAGGGGAACACCCACGCGAACTGAGTTTAAGCCTGTATCTGTAGCATGAAGTGACTAAGAGTATTGCCAACTAACTCCCACCTCCACTTCCTCCCCTCAATAATGAGATGCTAGTCCATTACAGGATCTTCAGCATGAAGTGACCAGGAGTATTACTACACACCCTCCACCTCTTCTCCAGAAAAGACGCTTATCCATTACATTAAACTCAGCATAAAGTTACTTGGAGTATTACTCCCCCTTGGACGGGATGCCATTCCATCACGGGATACCCAGCATGAAGTGACTAGGAGTGTTACTAATCCCCCCCCCCCCCAATCCACCCCCCGGATGGGATGCTAGTCCATCACAGGATACCCAGCATGAAGTGACTAGGAGTCTTACTACTCCCCCTTGGATATGATGCCAGCCCATCACAGGATTCCCAACAGGAAGTGGCTTGGAGTATTACTACTCTCTCATGAATGTGACGCTAGTCCACCAAAGGTTTTAAACCCAGAACCTAAGTAAGGGCACTATTACACTAGGCAATGTTTCACACAAGCCATCTCCATTAATAGGCCATTTTCGAGTTGCTGTGAACCTCATTATTAAGGTGAGGCTAAGTATAAATCTTTTCATATGAAAATTAGTTTTGTTTGCATTTGAATGAAACTAATTTTCATAATAAAAACTTTGCACTTAGCCTCGCTTTGACAATGAGGTTCAAAACAACTCGGAAATGGCCTATTTTGTCGCACAACTGCAAGAGAAGTTGCATGAAACATTGCTTGGTGTAACACCCCTAGGTTTATTTTCCAACCACTTAAGTTGCTGCACAACTGGTAAGATACCTTTCTCTTTAAATTGGCTGGCATTTCACTTAAAGTAAATGTTATTGGAAAAGAAGCACTCACCTTCCTGGCTTTTCTAGATGTTTACAAAGCCTTGCTTTCACTTCATCGTATGTCATGAAAGCGCAATAACCAGGGTGCGTCACAGCGAGAAGATTCCAGTTTTGAAGCAGATGTGACCACGGTTGAAACAACCTTGTGAAGACGTCATACTCAAATATGGATATGTGATCATTACATGTCAGATCGATTGTTGATTTCAGGGCCATTGCTTCCAAACCTGAGCTTATATGATGTACCGTCTGAAGTGTCTGCCGAAATTGCTTCCATGATACTGTTGTTTTGCTAAAGAGGAGTTTGAAAAAATATGTGAACTTTTACAACGACTAAAACACAAACAAGTAAACAACAAATATATTAAAGACAATGTCACAGAGCCTTCTTTTCATTTATTTGTTTTGAGATTCTTGGGAGCCTGACAGCTAGGTTTAAGCATTGGAATCATCTTTTGATCCCTTAACAAACTCCCTCTCTCAAAATTATAGCGTAACTTGTGCTGCACTGAAAACTTTAAATTTGTTCATAGTAGAACCTTGACAATGCGAATCCTGGTTAACTCCACCTACATGTACAAGCCATTTACCTGATCAGGCTTTCAGCTAGAAATGAAAGTTGGCCGTCCAGTGGGCACATTTCTTGAAAACATTTTGAAGGATCAAGTGAATTTTAAATAAATTTTTCCAAACATTGATTGGGTCTCCAGAGGATGCCAGGATGCCCTCCTGGCTAAAGCCTTGTACCTGATTCACCTTTTTATGGTAAATCATAGCACAGAACACCATATTATTTCCTCTGTGGCCAATCAAAATGCAATTTTAAAAAGAATGGGAGGCAGAACTGTGAACCTCCATAATTCCTACAATTCACAATCCACTTCCAACCATTCTGACATTCTGATTGGTCAGTTACAGCGGTTACCAATAACACGCGACCTACCGTCTTAAAAAGAGTCCGATAAAGTTACGTTTTGGTGGATGTCAATCAAAGAAAAGCCGTTGAAATTATTTTTAATTCTGACAAGATTCCAAGATAATTTGGCAAGAAACTAAGAATTTTACCTCGCTAAGAGAAGGTAAACTATATTTAAATTGTTTTCCCAGCCAGATCAAGGGAAAATAAAAGGTATTTTTGAATTAAAAATTTTAATTTTCAATCCACGTGATAATTTGCTCACTTGCATGCGTCGCTGATTTTGCAAAATTATTACGGGCAGCAATTTAAAATGTTTCAAAAAATGCTTCATCTAAACAATGCCCATTCTTTAAGATAACCTGGCTTGGAAATCAGCTTTCATAAAGTTTACCATCTGTCAGCGGATAAAACAGCCAAATTTCTTGGTTCTATTTCCTTGAAATGTTGTCTGAATTCAAATTAATTTCAACGGCTTTTCTATGATTGACGTCCACCAAAACGCAACTTTATCGGGAGTCTTGAAGGCGGTAGGTCGCGTGTTATTGGTAACTGCTGTAACTCTTTAAGCCCCAGTATTAACATACACATTCCCCTTACTCTTCTCTCTATACCTCTTATAATGCTAGTTAGGAGAATTAATCAATTCAACAATAAACACCTAGAAGTGTTAGGGCCAATATATTATTATTAGCCCACCAAACTAAGAAACAATTTTATAGAATGTTGATTCAATGGCAAACATCTGGCCAGTCTGATAGGCTTTTTTCTAATATTGTGTCTTTGTTACACTTTCGTAAGCATTTGTCAAGAATGTTGTGAAACCAACAGCTTCCTGATTTAAACATCCCTCAGTATGAAGAAGAAAAAACATGGCCATAACATTGTTGTTGAATTTCTTTCAAAGATAATTCTTGTTCTGAGGCCAGAATTAAACACTTCTAACAATTATTATAATCTAAGAAAAAGTCTCCAGGACATAAGTATTCCTCAATACAACAGTAAAGAAAATCTATTAATAATTAAATTGTTAATTGATTTTCTTCACCTTTGCCATAGAAGATGGAATCTTCAGCAGACTACGACTTACATTTTTTATACATAGGCACATTGAAGGATTTTAAACACAACAAAAGAGTTGGATTTGAGTTGAACATTTCACTACCAACTTTATATTTTGGATTATATCAAGAGATTTATATTTTAGATAATTTACGTAATGAAGAAAAGCTTAATAAACTTAAGGTACAAATACAGTGATGGATTCACACACCCCTCTGAAATAGCTGACACATCTAGGTTTAAAATCCTCAGATTTAAAAATGAAAAAAAATGTCTTATGATAAAGAAATCATTCAGCAGAAAGTTCTGAAATATGACTGGGTAGTTGCACTCATCAACTCTTACTTTTTTAGCCTTTCTCACAAAAATACTGAATCGGTATCGCAATCTTTATTTCTCCAATAAAGTTCCTTTGTTGTTGTTATTATTACAAAAAATTTCCAACAATTAACTTCTTTTTCTTCATTAAAAAGTGGTTTTCGTATTATTCATTTGTAGAGAATTTTTTTTAATTAAAAATGGTACATTTCTGTGAAAAAGAACTTTTAATTGCATCACAGAGAATCGTCTAAAATAAAACACTAAAAAGACCACCCCACCTCCTGTATACAGCTGGCTTGCTACGACCACTGCTTACACCATATGGTATTTAATTACCTCTACCGTTTTGTAACCTGTCAATCATGGCAGTAAATATACAGACAATCTTTCAAAGGAATTATTTGACTTTCCAAACAATTGCACTCAATTTTTCCTGTTTTGCTTTTTTCACATATGGTTAATTCTAGAAATAATTATCTAAAAAACTACTTTGAAATTAACAAAAGAAATAATTACTTTCATAAAAATATTATGCCACTTCCAAACCCAAACATTATGTCTTCTAAAACTGTCTAGTTTTACTAGAACTATTTGGTGACTAACAAAACATGTTTTCTATAAAAATAAAACACAATATTTTTACAAAGCTAGGCAGAGCAACTATAAGCAGATGGAGAATGTTTTTTTTTTTTTTGAGAACTGACAAGATGTGATGTTAATGTTCTAATAAAATACACCTTTCCTGTAAAATTAATATAATTCAAAATGGTCCAGAAGCCATAGATCAATAATATATTATTTCTTTCGAACCTTACATGTTGTAAATATTAATTAGAATGAACACAATCAGGATATAAGAACTTACATCACTAAATGCTACAAATTTGTTTCAAGTGCAGGAAAAGAAATAGAACTCAAAAA
This sequence comes from Pavona decussata, assembly GCF_977016875.1. Lineage (NCBI taxonomy): Eukaryota > Metazoa > Cnidaria > Anthozoa > Scleractinia > Agariciidae > Pavona > Pavona decussata. The sequence continues at coordinate 1,335,009 of NW_028145860.1, read as the reverse complement.
TAAAGCTCAGCATTTACTTTACACAACAAATGGTAACCCAAAAATGCAGTTTGACGTACTTTGGCTGACTTTTATTAGAACGAGGAAGGAAGCTCTTGTTAGACCAATTCGTGCTTCTCTCAATTTGAAAACAAAAGGTGTTAGCTAATCTATCCAAGCGTTAAGCGAGACACCCAATTTAGCAAATTAATACTTTGTTTTCCGTTTTGACAAGTCGTAAATACGTCGATGCCTGAACTGTCTTTGTACGAAGTTATACGGGGCAAATCTAGGATCTTCGACGACCCGTTGGGAAAATATTTGAATAACAGTAATAACCCATACATGAGAAGATTATGTCCATACTAAATTATAGAACGATCACTTTCGTTTGATCAAGACAATATTGATCAAGGCTAAAAAAATTAACATAATTTTCTTACCCAACACCAAACGATTTCTTCCAGAATTCAGCGGCATCATACTTTGTGATCCTGAAACCATCGCCTATATAAGTTCCTTGTGGAAATATTGCCTTGACTTCAGCAAGCATATGGCTGAAAACCAGACTGAGTTTTGTCAAGCTTCGTCTGTATGTGGAATCCTCCACGTACATCTTTTCCTTCCCTTCCTTGAAGAGCTTGATAGCGAGCTTCGACTGCTTGATAAGGTTCTCTATGTATATCCTAAAATACTCACAATCGTTCAGTATGTGCATGCGATCCTCGTACTTCGAAATAATTAACTTCAAATGTTGATAGGTATCGGGTAGAATGTCTAGAATGTACGGGGGGCTGTTCTTTAGCGACAAGCGTTGATTCTGACAAAGTTTCACTACTTTGTCCATCAGCTTCCATGTTTTCTCGATTGTTTTCCTGTCGATCTGCAAACGAGGTGTCACAGCGTGCGCTAAAGCATCATGCAAGCGAGAAAGAAATCGCGAACTGCGACTACTTGGTGGAGCAGCGTCGGCCATTTTGATCCATTCGCTCGACTGCAATTTCCGTGTTGGACGACGTCTTTGATCACGTGACGCCAGCAAACAGCCAATCATGTCGACCGACGTTCAGTAAGTGCGATAATTCCTTCAATCTAACGTTTTCCCCGAATATGTTTTAAAGGCTACTAGTTTCCTTCCAGATGGCAGCAGATGTTCTTGAATATTTCCAAGCGCCACAAGTAAACAGGTGAAGCTGTGCGCTGCTGTTTTCCCCGCGTCCACCCTCACCTGCTTGCTTCTCGCGACTATCCGATCAATGTAAAGAGTGCAGACAACGAAATGTTTGCTTGAAAAGTGATCCGGTTTTAGCAAGACTGTTTCCGGAGGTTATATTAGAATATACGCCTTTTCGTTTCCCGATGACGTAGATGTCTGATTATCTGCATGTTTGCTTTCTAAAATAAGAGTACAATAATTTTCAGGAACAATGGTGCAAAACGGAAAAACGCTTGCAAAGGATACTTGCTAAAATTTAAACACTCAAAAACAGTTTCCAACCGATCAAGAAAAAAAACCCTTTAGTCAGTTAGGAAATTTTCAACTCCTGTAACAAAAAGTCCTTGTGTATGTGTATGATTGAGATCAGCCCTCGTCAACGCGCCAATTCATTTGAGAGTGTTTGTCAATGAAGTACTCTGACCTCTAAAATTCCACTCAAATTTTGCCGCTCTTCGAAGTACGTACTCTATGTGAGTGTTGCAAAAAAATGGCACAAATTTCCTGTGGCCGCGCACTTCACAAACGACCGCAGGCAAGGAGCTCAGATAAGAGTACATGAGAAGGTCCATGCAAGATAAATTCCCACTCAGCCGAGTGGAAAGCAGATCGGATCAGAAAGGAGCTATTAAAACCAAGATAACTAACCTTCTTTGAGGAATCGGACTTTTGAAGCTCATCTACAAATCTCGACGATCAGCTGCTTTGATCGGTGAAATATAATATTGTAAAAACTTTCTGGGTGAGAGAAAAAACGTGCCAACTTCTGAATTATTCAAGTCTTGGTTTGTCTTGCAAGAGTTTTCTAGCTTTGACCAGTGGAAAGAAAATGACGATGAAATACAACGCTAACCGGATGTGAAGCTAAAATAACACAAGCCGTAACATTCAGTCGACAGGTTTGCTTGGGAGTGTCAAGTAAATATTTATCGTGGATTCTCTGGGACAAAAAGAGCGCAGCTAAAGTAATCAGGGGTGTGTTCGCGTGTAAATCGCTCCGGGACACGCCTCGCGCGTTCTGGCACGCGACCCACGCAAACTCCAAACTTATCTCACGCACCTATATGTACGGAAAGCCGCTATCACGGACAGACTAAAAATACGTCTACATTTGCTTATATTAGCTCTGTATATTAGCTATCGTACAAATTAAGATTTATTTACCCTGGAAACCGTACGCTGTTTTTCACTTTTGAAATCAAACTCTCAAAGCTTCGATTCAAAGATTGCTATCGATAATCGCGTTAGATTTTAAAATTTTGAGTTAATATAATAACTGGAAGAGATTATTTTCTTTAGATGGTGACGTTGTGTCTTATTACATCGTTAAATATGTACGTTCGAGAAAAAATAAAAAGATAAAGCGTGTTAAGAATTTTTGAAATATTGGCATTGACAACTTCAAGCTTTGTCACATCTAAATTCAGTTTACATTCCATGTTTGTCATAGTCAAATTAAAATGTCACCAACATTATACAGACATTACTCACAAAGAAATTTTCAGAGCATGTTATTTAACCTTTCACTTCCATATTAACGTCAGCGGGGAAAAAAATATTGTTCTACCTTTTCAGTCTGTGGATGAAACTCTATAGTGTAACCATAGCTACTTTAATAGTCGTTAACGTTTCTCTATAGATTTTAAAATACTGATTAATATATTTTAAGTTATTTTATTTAGGATTTTCTCCACGTTTTTCTTTGCAGTTTTTTTAACTTTGGTTTTAAAACGTAAAGGTGAGCTGAAGATCGTCATTGTTATTAAAAAACAGAAGTTCAAAAAAATACCCAACCTTAGAGGAAAGGTAAACATATCTGATCCCTCGACAAACAGCCTATACAGCATTCTATTTTAGTGATAGACTCTTGATGAAACTACGTAAGAACAAAACCACGCGGGCGAGTGAACCGATATGCAACATAACCGTCCTCCTCTCTCATGTTTGGAGGTCTTTTGTTCACAACTAAACCAAACTCGCTGAGCAAAGCAGGCGAAAACTCGACCGCCGCAGAAGCTGAAGTGATGATTTAGAAACGAAAATCGAAGTTACTAAAAAAGGTGCAATTTTAGTGACAACTTACTATTTGTGGAAAATATCGGTGATTTCACGAAAATGAAACATCTCTAGTTTCCCCAACTGGATCAATAGGGCAATATGTATGGATATTTTTAGCAATTTTAGCAAGCAGTAATAATAATAATATTGTTGCTTTAGAGAAAGACGTCAACTGACTCAGAGAGTTTCTTTTGTGTGTTTTTTTTTATTTGTCTGTACTTTAAGTAAATATACATAGTTTCATCACGTAGAAAAGTAAGTTATAAAATGCTATCATCTAATGTTTTCAAAAACATAAATTAATTGCCTTTTTCTAAAGACCAAATGCCATAGCTTCTCGCAAAAGGTTTAAGCAATGAGCTATAAATAATTTTCTGTGAAAACACACCTTGAGAAAACCTCATAAATATTAAGCAATTCGGTAACTCTTTTTTTGCCAAGACTGACAACATATGACACCCACAAAATGATTGTAACTTCTTATGACAATGTCTATGTGGATATGGATGAAATCCGCGAGAAATGTGACCATTCAAATGAAAGCTACTGAGCAGTACTTTCATGTGATGCTGTTTATTATGCTGTATAAGGCGGATCTAACTTTTTGAGTCTGTGGATGAAATCCTAAAGTGTGACCATTCAAATGAAAGCTACTTAGCAGTACTTTTCTGTGGTACTCTGCTAGACCATGAACTATACTATGGTATACCATGTATACTATACTCTGCTATACCATGTTTTAATTTAATACTAAGGTGTGACCATTCAAACGAAAGACTTTCCTGTGGTAGTATTTATTATGCTGAACAAGATAATTCTAGCTTTTATCTCTACAAATGAAATAAGCTGAAATCCGCAGGTGTGACCATTCAAATGAAAGCTACTGAGCGGTACTTTCCTGTGGTGCTGTTTATTATGCTGTACAAGGTGGTTCTAACTTTCGAGTCTGTGGATGAAATCCTAAAGTGTGACCATTCAAATGAAAGCTACTGAGCAGTACTTTCCTGTGGTGCTATTTACATGCTGTACAAGGTGGTTCCAGCTTTCGAGCTTGCGAATGAATCCTCAGGTGTGTCCAGTCAAAACGAAAGCTACTCAGCTGTGCTTCCCTGCGATTCCTTTTCCTGTTTTTCATTTTTTCCAACGGAAATATTTCGGATCTACAGTTTGGCACTAAGGAGGAAACTGTGGGTTACAAATTGCTCTCAAAGCAGCCGGCCAGCATACAAGAGTTTAAACCACAAAAAAATGCATTTTCGTCATTGTGGTAGACGAAACAATTACGCCGTTACGAAGACAAAGATCAGGAAATGAGCTCAAAATATAACAAGGAAAGCTGAAGTACTCAGTTTAAGCTGATGTAGTTTTACAGAGGAACCGTCAGAATTGAAAATCCACGGCAAAAGGGAAGATACCTTAATGGCAAAGCACTCGCCAAGCAAAGAAATGTTTTTCGCGTCAGTCTAATTTAGTTCAGATGAAGGCGATAAATCTATCTGGCCAAAAGATAGAGAAAATCTACACATTTAGTTGAATCGGACCAATACTTGATTGCCACTCTATTTTAATATAACCGAGACAATAGGGCGACACTATCGACTTTTAAGTGACTACTGACTTGTATGAAAGTCCACAAAACATGTTGTAGAGATATTAGCCCCAAGAATCAAGACATGTGATACTCAAACATACTAGATACGCATTCCTTCATCCAAATATTAAATCTTTTCTCAATACAAACACTGAACCGTTTTTAACCAAATATTAATCGTCACCTTGAAGTGATAATGGGCGTAAAACGAAAATAGGCTCAGACAGATGGTTTGGATTCCCGTCTTATCGAAAACAGTCGCCAAACAATCACCAGGGATGCTATACAACTCACGGGAACTTTGCTAAGCGATATTCAGGTTGTGAAAGGGAAAACAGCGAAATTGGTAATTGTCTAAGGGTGGGCCACGGGTGCAAAGAAATCGAAAGTAGCACCGAAATCGCTGTTCTATTTTAGCTCAACCTCTTCACTTTCGAGCGCGGAAAGCTCGGAACTGGGCAAAATTCCCAAATCTCGTCTTCAAGGATATTGTAAAATGAATAGTACCACACAGCATAATAACCAGCACCACAGGAAAGTATTGCTCAGTAGCTTTCATTTGAATGGTGACATTTAAGATTTCATCCAGAGACTCAAAAATTAGAACCACCTTGTACGGCATAATAAACAGCACCATAGGAAAGTGTTCCTCAGTAGCTTTCATTTGAATGGTCACGCTTTAGGACTTCACTCACAGACTCAAAAGTTAGAACCACCTTGCATAGTATAATAAACAGTACCATAGGAAAGTACTGCCCAGTATAGCTTTCATTTGAATGGTCACACTCTAGGATTTCTTCCAAGGACTCAAAAGTTAGAATCATTTTGTACAGCATAAGAAACAACACCAGAGGAAAGTATTCCTCAGTAGCTTTCATTTGAATGGTCACACTTTAGGATTTCATCCACAGACTCAAAATTTAGAATCACCTTGTACAGCATAATAAACAGCACCACAGGAAAGTATTCCTCACTAGCTTTCATTTGAATGGTCCGGCACACAGTACAATTTTCCTACAGATTTCAAAGTTAAAGTCACACGGTAAGTAACAGAACTTGGGTTGTTTTGGTCTAAAACAGGAAAAGAACATTTCCTGATCGGCCTGAGGCTGAGCTTTTTACAGTGAATGATTTGGCTTATTTACAGTGTAGATAGACGTTGTTCGTTCTGGAACGTGATAACAGTTTTGCAAGCTGTACAACACTCAACGTACTCATACAAAATTCTGCAGTGTAGACGCTGCTGGCCAACGGAAGGGCCACAATTTTATGAACAAAATTTTCATCTCTCAATGAAATGTTGAGAATAAGCCCTCTCTTAAAGGACCCTAGTCAGCCTCCGCCATTTTTGATGCCATCGAAATTATTGATATTACATGATGAAGCGAAATCTTATTGCTTTACTGTAAGTTGTGTTCCTGAAAGTATGCTTCATTATCTTTAGTAGTTTCACAGTGATTTCGTTCATTTCGACACGCTGCGAATTAAATATAATAGCCAAACTCTCGCATATAAACAAAAACAAAGGTGTGGCTGACTAGGGCCCTTTTAACGTTTAAAGAAACAGCGCGTCACCAGAGAGCGAAAGAAAGGCAAAATTTGAAGAGAAGACCGACACATTAAAGATTCCTCACTTTTCAATCTATAAGAGCCGTTAAATTAAAAAAAAAAAAACGAAAAAAACTTGATGAAATCGCTCGGAAATTCAGTGACGCGAAGAGAAGGTATTTTAATGGTTCTCCGCAGAATTTCCGCCAATTGGTGAAGGCGTACAATTCCGGAAAGGGCATTCCCATGGCCTTATTAATTGTTTTGGGAAATTTCCCACGCCTTCATCCAGCACACAACAACCAAACATCCTGTATTAATTTCCGCATAATTCCCTTCGGCTTGATAGGGTAAACAAGTTCATCTCGCCTTTGGTAAATATCCATTAAACGTGTAGCTAGCTCATGAAGGAGTGCTCATCTCTATCCGGGCTTTTCTGTTGGGGATCAGTTGATCAAAGAAGCATTCCACCATCCGCTTCGCCTGTGAATACACAGAACTACAGATTAGAGTTCATCGCCCAACCTTGTTCCCAGGGTCTGGACGGAAAGAAGAGAGACCCTGGGAAGGAGATCGGATATCCAGGTAGCCTCCCTCCCACGCAGTCGTTTTTAAGGACTCGTATTACCTCCTCCCCACGGAGGAGGTAATACAAGTCCCCTAAAAAAACGACTGCGTAGGAACGACAAAATATTGGAAACGCCAACGCGAAAATAAAACGCGCGGGAACTCTGTTTCCACGCGTCTTATTTTCGCGGTCACCTCTCTCATGATCTCAGTCTATTTTTCTCGTTTCCGCCTGCTTGCTAAGCTCGGGCACACAATCCAGCGGTATAACACTGCGTGGTGTTTGTCAACGTTTACGACAAAGGGCAAACGTGAGATTTTCGCGTTTACGTTTTCTTGAAAAATATGAATGAGTATATAGTCTATATAGATGAGAACGGTGCAAAATAATTCTGGCCTTTGATGCTAACACAAACCACTCAATTTTACTAAGAACGTGAACAGAGCGAGAGGCAAATATAGGTAAACTCATCAGCCTCCCACGGAAGGGTAAAACTGTTTTGAACTTTTTAAACGTAAAATAAGAGTTTTGTTTTATGGGAGAGTTAGACCTTCGATGACCAGCAAAGCATACAAGAGCACACACGGCCGTTTAATACTGCTATATGATGCGGTTACACCACTCATCTACGGTCAAGTAACCAGTAAACTAGGCGAAAGGGTCAATGTAATTAAGATTGCTCTAGTAAACTAACCGAAATAAGACCTTCAGATAATAAGCCCTTCTAACTAAGTATAAGCCCATGGATTGTTACTTATGATTAGCTGTTTTAAGCTGCCAGTTTATTGTTTCAAGCTTTTCCAAACGCCCCAAAATTCCTTCCAATAATAAGCTTTCCCCAGCCTTGGGCTACATTCGGAATTTTTTACGGTGGTGATTTTGTGGAATTTTAATTTAGGCGTGCCCACATGAAGAAGATTTTCCAAGTGAAATCTTACCCAACCCATTTTTCTACGCGAAACTTAATCCTGCCAAAAATAGAACATACTAGGCTACAGACTAGCGCGATTATTAACAAATAAATGGCAACTATTACTGGAACTTTCGAGGTATAACGATTATTATTATTCAACACGTTGTAACACTGCCCAATATGGCCATGGTGCACTGAATATTCGTCGTCCGTAGTCAACAGATATCCTGCGATATACGCAACATCGTGTGTCTGGGACTGAGAAAAATGGCAAAATAAAGATCGCCTCCAGCTTTTCTGTAATAAAACCGTGCTTTGTTATCAATGTGTTGAATAATAAGACAATTATCCTGCCCAATCTTGCGGAATATCCCCTGGTTTTAGCCAACTCGGCCTGCTGCCTCGTCGGCTAGGTATCAGGCGATATTCCGCGCGATTTCGCAGGATAATCGTTTAAATACAGTGCAACGCCCGCTACTATCAACATAACATACATACAGATTTACAGTTGAAAAATTCTCAGGTGTGGTCTACTTTATATAACTGGGAAAACAAGAGCGAAAAGTTACAGAAGTAAGAAAACGCTCACTTGTCCGATTCAGACGGAATATTCCAAACAAGTATTTAAAGCTCTACAATGTATTCTACGGGCTCTAAATTCCTGACTTAAAGAATTTGTTATGGTCCTGTGTGTTCATACAACGGAATAATTAATACCAATTTAACAGCTTGAACATGTTTCAGAAGTCAATGGTTTGAACTTGTCCAAATGTTTGCATCGGTCAAAAGAATCTATCTTCAGCCGGTGTAACAGTAGACATATTGTATATTGTACATAACTACCCACTGTCTTGAACTCCTAATACATGTATGTCGAAATACTCTCTGTTTACAATCATGATAGTTTCCAGTATAGCAATACAGTCGACTCCCGATAACTCGAACCTTCAAGGGAAATTCAAGAAGGTTCGGGTTATCGGGAGTTCGAGTTATCGAGGGTAAAATTATATAGAAAATGACCTGAAAGGAAAGGAAAATTGGTTCGAGTTAGCGCGAGGTTCGAGTTAGCGCGAGGTTCGAGTTTGCGAGGGTTCGAGTTATCGGGAGTCGACTGTAGTATATAGATACAGTGGAGCGCCGCCTAACGACAAACCCGTTTAGTCATTACCTTATCTTTAATAAATCTCCGTTCAACCGACAATCTCTGTAATGCGACCAACGACCTCCTTTTGGTCTTTTCTTTGTAAATTTAACCCGTTAATCCGAACGCGTCGTTGATACAACAAGGGGCAACCTTTTGGAGACCTTTGGAGTCCCAAAATAGAATTTTCTTTGTATCATGATATTCCCTGGTTAATATGACTCTTTGAAATGCATGGTGGCCTATACACATCGTTAAAGAAAAAGTCAGTTATCTTTCTAATACGTAGTTTTTAACCGCTTTTAAAGTTTTTGCGCCTATACAACAAAATAAAATCAAAATAATAAATCGCTTTATTTAAGTGTCAATGCATTGAGCACAGAGCACTATTAAGGACATTCTCCAGATGAAATTGGAATTGGAATTTGGAAATGTTAGTTTTTGAGGAGAGAGGAAAACCGGAGTACCCGGAGAAAAACCTCTGGGAGCAAGGACGAGAACCAACAACAAACTGAACCCACATATGACGCCGAGTCTGGGAATCGAACCCGGGCCACATTGGTGGGAGGCGAGTGCTCTCACCACTCACTGCGCCTTCCCTGTTCCCCATTATGTTGTTTTCTCTTCCTATCTTTTTCCTTTTCGTAGGCTATCATAATTTGAGCCCACCCCATTGATAGAGTTCGTTAATTAAATACGACAAAAATGTCATTGCCAGTCAGCAGTCGAATTACACATGATTGTGATTGTCTTGTTGAAAATACGACATTCGGTAAAAAGATGTGAAGGGGTGGGTCCATTAGAACATTCTACATTGTTAACATTTTTGGTTGCCTACACAAACCTCTTTGAGCGTCTTCCCCGCTAACATGTACTTTCCGGAATTTGCGGCCAACGACCTCAGTTTTGGGGAGCTGAAAATAAAACAGGCCGAGTGTAGTGACAATTAGGAAGGTGAATCGTAAGGAAACGTAAGCTGATTTCGTTCTTTTAATCCTTATGGGTCAGTGATCTGCAGCCAAGCCATTTAGCACCGATATTAACGTATCAATTCTCCTTACTGAGTGCCATACATTTCTTACTGTAGTAGTTGGGAGAATTGGTTTAAACTTCAAGACATTTTATATTTGTGGTCCTTTCCTTTATTCTTATTGAACTTGTGAATTATGTGTGTGACAGCGTGTTAATATTACAAAACGAAATTACATAACGATCACTATGGAGACATAAAGGGTTAAGGGGCTGTTTACATAGAGGGAGGAAGATCCTAGCACTAGGAAGATCTGAGAAGGCGGAAAAGCTTTTCGTTTGCTTTACATGCAGAAATTTCGGTCGTAGTGCTACCAAGTGGAGAAGGAAAAGAAGAATAACTGTCGGCCTTGAGCAGCTGAACGCCCGGCTGCCGCCATGTTTGTTCTTTTTGTTCCTAGTACTAGGATCTTCCGAGCGGAAGTAGTTTACATGGTGCTAGGATCTTTCTAGCCCTAAGAAGTCTTCATATCTCTCAGCTAGGAAGTTCCTATCTCTAGGAAGATCGTAGCGCTATGGCCAAGTACAACTTTTTGCATGTAAACTGAATAGGAAAAACATATGGCGCTAGGATGATCCGTCCTCTATCTTCCTAGTGCTAGGATCTTCCTCCCTCTATGTAAACAGCCCCTGAGTGAAATGTTCGTTTTTGTATCATGAAACAAAATAAAGTATTTCTATTCCCCTTTGGATCGGATACTAGTGCATTGTAAGGTTTGATACCCCGGCATTTTGCTTCAAGTATCCATCTATACTCCTAAGTTGAGGGAAGCACTTTGATGTAAAACGGCGGGAGGGAGGGTGGGGGGCTCCCATATAAACGTAGCGAGGGTGATCGTCGGAAACTTTAAAAAGAACCCCTAAAGGGTACCAGAATTCTGTTCTGTGTGCGTGTTCCGAACAATTTTTTACCCCTAAGAGGTACCAAATCAGTTGACTGACATTTACTTCCTCTCATATTTTTCGGCTCAATACACTAAAAGGTACCACCATTTCTCTGATGGAAGTCATTATAGATTTTAGCACCCTAAGGAGTACCAAACCACGAATTTTAACCCCTAAAAGGTACGACGATCACCTCCATCACTTTTATATGGGAGTTCCCCCCCACCCCCAGGGTAAAACGTCTTTCCCAAGAAGACAATATTCAAACAGTCCAGTAACAAGCAAGTGAAGACACAACACCACAACTCGTAGGAAACAGTTCCAAGTTCTTCAATTACGGCCATTTGAATTCGTAATGCAACGTGATTTAGTTTTTTGAACCTCACCTATCGAGACGAAAGTTCTTCTCATTTGCATCATTGATGCTTGCTTGGAGAAACTATTTGTAAATAGTTTCTCCTCGTGGAGCAGTTTCATTGACAAAGTGAAAAGTAAGAACCTTTTTCTATAAGTTTCATCATCAGTGCCGCCTTTGGAAAGCAATTTTGCTCTATTTTGTTCCAATGTATGACTACCCTTACCTGTCACACAACGTATCGTAGCACGTTACAGCGCCGTCACGCAACACAGCCATGACAAGACAAGGTGTCTTTGAGAGTTGCCCAGCCTAGAAAACAAACGCACCAAGACAACCTTAAAATATAATAAAACCTCTCTAAAGCTTTAATATACCTCTGAAATAACGTCTACAATTAGCTATGTTTATCTGACACTAATAATTCATTTGCAAAAAGTAAGAGAAAATTGAAGTCTAGTAGACTGAAATTTCTTAAAGACCACCAGGATTTTCTCAACTCTTGACACTCGGGGTGGGCACAAACCCAAGTACATCGACACCTCAAGGAGGGTATAGAATTCTGAAGTTTGTGATTTATGTCTTATGCCGTAACAAAGCCAAATATGGTTAAGTGTTAAGGTTAGCGGCGACCAGCCAATTCTATAGCGACAATTTTTGCATAGGTCAGTCGAGTGAACACGCAAACGCGCGCGAAGTCGCGTTCCGCGCGGACACCAAAAGACCTCTCTCCTCCCACGCCCACGGTGAATTTTATGAGGGCGAAGCAAATTCCAAAACCATTTTGAATCATCACCACACGTCGAAACCCGAGAAATTTCCTCAGATGATCGTTTCCCTTGAATAATTGCCCCTTCCTCTAGATCTTCTGAGCTGAAGCAGACCAACAAAATAATCGCCCCCGGCTATTATCCGAAGAATTGGGGTCGGGGATGTTGATAGACGACACATTTAACGGTCGTGTGGACACTGATTTTTTGGAGCTTGCCATCCGCGACAACACTGGGATTTTTTTTTTTTTTTTAGTGTTTATTTTTGAGGAAGAAGCAGAGTATGTCCAAAACAAAGGCCCTTGCGAGTTTCAACGAACTGTACGTTAGACTCTACAAAAGGTGGAATTTCAAATAAAGGAATCTTATTTTAGCACGCTCGTTCCAACAGCATACATGTTTTTTTTTTCTTTTCCTAATTTAACATCTGTAACGAACAAGAATACGGATAAATCT